>NC_134650.1:44997920-45365738 GCF_030463565.1 Pelecanus crispus
GTTACCAATTAATGTGTAGGTTCTTTTTGAATTGGTTAAAAATGAGGGGCTGTTATAATAAAATTTAAACTTCATTTGACTTTATGACTTAGTGCTGAGTAGTTGGTAAATTAGCTAAATTAATAGGAGAAAGCTAGATGTTCGATGTCATGAATCTTCTGTTAAAATAAAAACATGAAAATGCCATGTAATAATTGAAAAAAATCCATTATATTCAGGGCAGGCAAGAGGATGCAGAAGAATACTTGGGATTTATCCTCAATGGACTACATGAAGAAATGCTGACTCTAAAGAAACTTCTCTCTCCACATAATGAAAGTTAGTGGTGTTTTGGGTTTGTTTTTTTTTTTTTTGTAGCAAACTTAACTTCCTTCAAATGTTCTCATGTTTTTGCGGTGATTCTGTAATACAGAGAAATGTTTGGAGTACATGTTGAGATAAGGATAGAATTCCATGTTTTAGGGGACTCAGACATTAACAAATAATCTTTTGTTAAAATGTGTCCAAAGGATAAAATTAGTCCATTCTGTGCAATTTACAAATGATCTGAAGTGTTACTGGATATTTGGAAAAGCATTCTCATTCTGTAAATACTCTGAATGACAATAATAATAATGTCATGTACCTGGTCCTCCTAAACAACAAATTTCTGTATTACCAATTTTTACTGAGCTCAGCTGAGCATTACTTGAGGCTAACTCAAGTTGACTAGTCCTGTCTTAAGCGTAGGTATGTTTGTCTGCCATTCATAATACCTGCAAGGTCTGTTGTTTACTGGGGTTTTGGCTCTCTCCGTGGTAGTTCAAAAATATATCAGTGTTTTTTTTCACTGATCTTCTAAACAACTGTTGATTAGGATCTTTTTTTTGAAGTGGAAACTTCTAGACTAATGGCTGATAATGGCTAATATCTAATACATACCAGAACATACTAAATTATCTAAAAATTCTTATTGGCAAAGTTGGAGAAAAAAATTTTCTTTGGAAGAAGTATTAGAACTTGTGTGCAGACTAGAACGCCGTTTTATTTTACAGTGGCTTTATGTTTGGGTCCCCTGTGAAAAATGAAACAAAACACTGTTAGTTGTAGCCAATGTCCTCGTTTCAGCTGGGGCAGAGTTTATTTTCTTCCTAGCAGCTGGCATAGTGCTGTGTTTTGGATTCAGTGTGAGAATGATGCTGAGAACACACCGATGGTTTGGTTGTTGCTCAGCAGTGCTGACACCAGTCAAGGACTTCTCAGCTTCCCATGCTCTGCCAGGGGCACAAGAAGCTGGGAGGGGGCACAGCCAGAATAGTTGATCCAAACTGCCCAAAGGGCTATTCCATACCGTATGGCGTCATGCCCAGTATAGAAACTGGGGGGGCTGGCGGGGGGCAGCCATCGCTGCTCGGGGACGGGCTGGGCGTTGGTCAGCGGGTGGCGAGCGGTTGCATCACTTGGCTTTCCTGGGTGTTGTTTCTTTTCTCTCTTTTTGCTCCTCTTTTCATTACAAATTCCACCCCCCCACTCCCCAATAATTAAACTGTTCTTATCTGAACCCACAAGTTTTCTTACATTTGCTCTTCCAATTCTCTCCCCGATCTCACCGGGGGGGAGGGGGAGCGAGTGGCTGTGTGGGGCTTGGTTGCCAACTGGGGCTAAACCACAACAGCCAAGTATTGCCAAGTATAGAATTAAGATCACTAGTTATCCAATTTCTCTTTAGTAGGGTAAATTTTTTATGATATAAAATGATCATTCCATATTTTGTTCTTTAGCTATGTGCAGTTTATAGCCTCCTGACTTTGGCACTTGCAAAGAAAATATTTGCTAAGCCTTGGGTTCCCTGTAAAATATCTGCGCAGAAAAGGAGCTGTATTTAATAATGACATAATTATGTTTCCAGAATAACACTTGACTTTCTAATTTTCTACCCCATAAATTTACTACTAAAAATATATCAAACTTTGCTAGAAAACTACATCTGTTTACATACAGTCATCAGTGAGCTGCATTCTGTTCATACATGGATGTGTCCAGCTGTGAGTGAGCCTGGAATACACTTGTTCTCATTTACTTTCTCAAATCTATGATCTATGAAAATTATTTGTATTGCATTGTTTTCCTTTCAAATTCTTTACCTGTATACATGTTTTATTTGTGAAGAAAAAAAAAAAACAAACCCACCACTTTTTGGTTTTTTTTCTTCTTCACTTTAAGAACTCTCAGTGTCCAATGGCCCTGAGGCTCAGACTGTTCATGAAGAAGAGGAGCAAGATGAACAAGGGGAAGGCAGTGAGGATGAATGGGAGCAAGTGGGACCTCGCAACAAATCATCAGTCACTCGACAGGCTGACTTTGTTCAGACTCCAATTACTGATATCTTTGGTGGTCATATAAGGTATAGTACTTTTTTGTAAAAGTTGTTGAGACCGTAGGCTGCTTTGCCTTTACAGATAGCTTTTTCCTGTGCTTTGCTTTCTGTATTTTTCACCATTATTGGATAGTTGGATGGCAGAGACTGTTACACAGTTTGTTCAGGCCAGGAGAGGTGAACGTTCTACCATGGAGCATTTGTTAATGCAAGAGAGGGTTCAGAAGATGGACCAGAATGATCAAAAGATTGATCAATGATCAAATGAATATATGACTTATTGTAGAGTCTGAATCTTTTTAAGTGTCTTAAAAGAACAGACTGTTTAGAGAACAAAAGTCCTGAATTGCAGATAGAGGAGTTTGAAATATGTGTGCTTTGTATATTTATATTAATGTCTTAAGAATTCCAAAGAACTTTAGAGCTACCTAATTTTTGTGACCTCTGAGTGGTCTTGACTAATTTTTTGAATAAGGATACTAGGGGATAGTGAGATTTGCTAAGAGTTAAATCTGGTCAGTAAACTAAGAATGAAATAAAATAAAAAATTGTAGACTTTTGGTTGTTTAGACACTTATGCTTCCCAAAGGCAGGAAAGTTATGTGTAATAGTTAATAAATAAAATGTTAAAGATGAAAGAAGTTTGGAAAAATGTAAATTACTACAGGATGTTACAGGAATGAAAAGAATGTGGGACATTACTTACATCCAGGCCTGATACCGGATGAAGGCAGAAAGTAGATACTGAAAGAATATTTTTTTGGAAAGGAAGCCTCATGACTTGTTTGGAGAAATGTATAATTTAAAATGAAAGCAAGGTAAACACTTGCTAAAAACATATTCCAAAACAAAAATGTTAGACTTGAAGAATTATTTTTAAATTGGAGACAGACACTTAATTGCTAGTGTTTGACTCCCTGTGTTGCCAGGTATTCAGTCCAGAGGTGTGAATAATGTGGGCTAGTGCCTCCTGCCTGTGAAATGCACTGAAATTATTCTCCTGGGATTTAAGTCAGACAGCTGGCAAATAAAATGATATTTTCCATAGCAATTGGCAGACAGATGTTTGTACGTATTGATGAAATTCCGCATTGATGGTATGTTCACATAACCAAGGTATTGTTAATACCCTTAGTATATTTATCATGGTCAGAATTGTTTAGATTGCTGCTTGATTGCATTAGTTTTTAAATTAAGTATACCAGGAGAACATTGTCTTCTGTAGAAGTCCACAGAAAACGACATAAAGCAAAGGTAATACTGAAAAAAGGCAAAAACTTGCACTGAGCAACAGAACCGCAGGGTCCAATCCGACATCTGTTGTCTGCTGTCACCACACCCGCTTTACTGAGCCTCCAAACCAGGTCACACAATTTACCGCAGAAACAGTATCCCATGTTGTGATGTTGGAAAGCTTCGTCCTTTGAGGCTGAGGGTGGAGATAGGAAGGATTGAATACAGGATTGCCATTAGAATTCCACTAAATGAAAGCATCAGAAGTTGGAAAAATCAAATGGAAAAAGCAGCTAAGAAAACATGGTTTGAATTGGCATCTTTTGGCTTGGGAAACTTTAGGCTGTCTTCTCGAGGGTTTAATTGTCTATTAAATGCCTATTTAGGTATAATTGCTTAAAAAACCTAAAACAAAATGAAAAAGCTTTCCTTAAGCAATGTGAAACTTAAATGTGTAAATACCAAGATAGTTCCATCAGGATCTGGTTTGTTCATGTGCAGGAGTCCCTTTTGACTTTCAGCTTGTGTGAATTTCAAATATTTGTTATGCAAGCTAGCTCACAGGCCGCTTAGAAGCCTGCTAAATATTTCCATAAGTAGTACCAAGTTTTCCCTTCAAATGCACTGTTATTTTAAAAGAAAACACATCGATTACATTGTTCTAGTTTAAGCAGGGTAGCAGTGGGCAGTGCCTATTTTCCTGAAAAATTCTTACTGTAGAGTTCTTACAGTACCCAAGAGTAATTATGCATTGAAAATTATGCATTTTCCAATTGAAATTTGTAATTATTCTAATAAGTGACATTGTTATAGAAAATCATAGTCCAGCAAAGGTTTTGCTATCAAATCAATTTCTGCATATCTTTTTAAGGAAAATATTTTGAAGAAATGTTACAATTTAATTTCTAATATTTTTTTAAAAAAATCCATAATGTTATCTTTTCAGAGTATGATCCATATTATTATTAATCTTTAATACATGGACTTGAAAACAGTTGGAGTTGTTAGCATTTTTCTGTTGATTATTGCACTAAGTAATGGTTAGTTTAAAAAGGGTTTGGGAAGTGTATCCAAAAGCAGCAAGACTTACACAGTGAAGGGTTTGTTTATTGATACACTGCGCTTGCCATGTGTTGAAGTATTTGTCCTTAAATATAGCCAAAGAGGAAGTGTTAATCGGAAATAAAGATGCTACTGTTTTCATACGCTCTCTTTCCCCTAAAGGATATGTATTTGCCGATACAAAGATGCATTGGCTTTCTGTTGGTGCTTCAGGGCTTTGCCTGAGTCAAAGGGGCTCTTTTGATAGGAGTCTGCAGTACAGGCGTCGAACCTGTCTGTTAACATTTCGTACATGACTTGGAGAAATTTCAGCATGGCTATGTGGATTAGAGCTGTGTTAATCATCTTACTACTTTTAAGCTTTGTAAGGCACTGTAACAAGCATAACAATATAATAAATGAATGATTTCTTTGGCTGTATAAAACCACATTTTTGTAGCAGCTGGGGCTTTTTAATGTAAGTACTGCTTTCAAAATTTAAAAAAAAAAATTCTTGAGACATGTTTGATGGTTTTCAGTTTTCAGTGAAGTTTAAGAAAAATGAAAATTGGGAAGAGTCCACTTAGTGCAGTGACGTTGTGACTGAAGAGCATGCTGTTTCATTGCACAAAACAATGATCACCAAGCCAGGCTACTTAAAGGCTGCAACTGAATACACTTGAAACAAAATAAAAACCAGAAAAAACAGGAAACATGTTCTCATGCCCTAGGTTGTTACTCCTGCTAGTTTTCCAAAAGACTCCAATTTATGTACAGAGGAGTACATCAACAAAGTCTGGACACAGAAAATGATGGGAGGAAAAGGAAATGCCAGTCCTTGACGGAGCATAGTTTGTATTTCCTATGGCAAGATTTAAGAAAACAATTTAAAATCACTGTGAAATTGGTCTTAGTGAAGTGACTAAAAAATTTGTGTATTTCTATTGAAGAATCTGGAATCACTTGTAATTTTTACAGTAAAACATACAGTTAGATAAGCACTAGTATTTTGCACTTCCAAAGACCTGTTGGAAAACATAATTTCAAAACTCTAATGTGTAAAGACTCCGGAGGTAAATATTTTTAAATGCGTTATCAAAAATTTCAGTATTTTTCTTTAAACTTTTGATGCTTATCCAATAACTGTTTTAATTCTTGCATAAATAAAACAATTCCAATCTGATCCCATTCAGTATGCTCTAAGTGGATGTGAAAATCATTTAAATTGCAGTGAAGTGGATTCAGGTTGTTGAAATTTAGGATTAACCTTTGTTTTGGTTTAATTATAAATCGAATTACTAAAGTAGGCTTCAGTCCATTCTTACTTGAAGGTTCTATATGGCTGAAAGTTACTCTGCTTTATTACATTTTAACTTTTTTGTTTCCATAGATCTGTTGTTTACCAGCAGAGTTCTAAGGAGTCTGCTACACTGCAACCTTTCTTCACCCTGCAACTGGATATCCAGTCAGACAAGATACGCACAGTTCAGGATGCATTGGAAAGTTTGGTGGCAAGAGAGTCTGTCCAGGGTTATACCACAAAAACCAAGCAAGAGGTGTGTTCTGTTGACCCCTTTTCACAGTCATACACTAAACTTTTTAAAAGGGTTTTTATACAGCTCTTGCTTTACAAGTAGTTACTTGAATGCTATTACTTACGTTAACAAAAGAGGTACTAACCTTTTCAAAGTGTCCTGCAGCAGTAAAAGGTATTACACTTGAGCACACACACCCTGAAAGGAAGAGAATAACTCTTAAAAACAGAACCGTGCCTGTAAATAGGTACGTTTTCTGAGTTGGTGTAGAAATTAGTTAGAGATTTGACTGGAGTGTATATTAAATTAACAGGGTGAACTGTGGTAATAATACATACTATTATGAGTAAAATAAGCTGATCTTAACATACTGATTCCTGGGGATTGCCAGACGTTCTTAGTAAAGGAGCAGCTCTTTCAGAGTATCATTTGAAAGCATGCTCCAGCTTTAAGAAAACTGTTGTAGCAGAACACTTGCATGGCTGGCTGTGTGGCTATCCTTGATGGGTTTTGATTTACACATTGCACTTACAAATAAAAAATGAAAATACTCATTGGTGGTAGGCCTGGTAGAACTCCATCTAGAACCTCACTAAAACATCTGATGATCACTCTCTTTCTCTCTGGATTAATAATCTGAAATCTTTCAATAGCCAGTAACACCTCCATTCAGCGTCCTTGGCACTGTATAGTTGACTGGTTTGCTGTACACAGCCCTAAAAAAAACTTGTCAGTAATACTATATTCAGTTTTAGGTCATCAGTTCAAGAAAAGCATGCTTCACAGTTGGAGGATATCTGGAAAAGAGCATTCAAAATGAATGGCAGTATAAAAATTGTAATGTAAAAGGAACGAATAAGAGGGAGGAGCTGTTCAGCATCAAGAAGAAAAAACATGGAAGTAGAAAGATGGAACCAGATGTAAAACTTAGTATGTCAAAGGCTGCTCTGAAAAGGAAAAGACTGATTTTTTTTCTCAGTGATACCCAGAAGGGTAAATAGGAGTAAGACCTAGACTAGGTGTTATCTGTGGTGCTTGTGGGGTTGTCCTCGCTGCTTTAAGAGAAGGTTGGAGAAACACCAGTCAAGATTTACACAAATTGTTATAATTGATTCAGAGGGGAGGACCTTTTAGGATCTCCAAGCCCTGTGATTTTCTGTCACTTTAAGTGCCAGGACATTTTATTCAGTATTCTCATGCAGCTCTGCAATTTTTTTTAATCTTATTTTTCAAATAATATAATACGTAATAGTAATAATTGCAATAAAAAATACTTCATAGGAAGAAACGCATGCATTTGGCATTACAGTTTGAGAACTTGTGATATAGGGTAATAAATTAAACTTTTTCCCCACTAAGGTATTGCCTTGCTTCTTATGGTGTGCGTTAGTAAAGCGCATCATCTGTGGTGTGTGTGGATTGCTCAGATGGAAATTTTGCGTACGCTGTTCGTACCTTCTTTCAGTAGGCCGGGATGGAAGGAGGCTCTTGAGTTGTAGATGTTCCTCTGACATTAATTTCTCTGTCTGTAAGTTTTCTAAATACTCCAAATGGTTAGCTAATGAAAGGATGGACCATTTTCTTTGAAAAGCTGAAGATGAATAGCTGAATCTTCTCTCCCTTGTATACTCAGTAGGAGTGTTAGAGAACATGTATTTCTCCACTTGTCTTCCATGGGAAAGAAGCATTTGCAATGCAAGCTCATCATGATTTACCACATAGATTTTGTTTTGCTAGTCATTCATTTTTTGGTTTTTACTGCAGACGGTTTTAACTTCTTTAGTGACAACCCACTGTTCAATTATGGGGTTTGGAAGAAATGCGTGTCCCAATTAGGTGCTGGAGGTTTGGTCTGGCTTATATTTTAGAGTCTGAATGGAAACACAAGCATTCACAATGTCTTTTAGATCTCTTTTCAAAAGAAATTCAAGTTGAAATAGCTGTTCTTGTATTAAAATTGTACTGAAAACACTGAGCACATTGACTGTAGAACAAGCATAGGACTTTGTAAATAGTAATTTTCAAAATATATTGTGAAGAAGTATTTCATCTCCATTTTACATAAAGGGAACTCAGGACTAATAAAGCTAAAAATCATATTATTGTATTAGTAAAAATTATTAGTGTCTTGATTGTTTTAATCTGGATTGTATTCTTTACAAGTTGTGGGCATAAACAATAGAATGAAAAGAATAATCTTCCAAATATATGTGAATGATTTCTCTTAAAGTTTATTTTTCAATCACTTTGAGCTGATTTTGAATTTTATGTGTGTATTAATATAAACAGGAAATCAGTCAGATTTTCATGCAATGTTGAAAATAATTAGGCGTTTTAAATGCAAATAGGTGTTTAAAATGGAGTGGCATTCTCTTGGTGTTCCTGACTCAATTTCACTTGCTCACTAACATTTGAAGAAAGTTGTTTTGGTTCCTTCTGGTCTTGCAGATCAGTTTTAATCTTGAGTATTTCAGCAGTTAACATGTTCTTTAAAGGGCTTAATTTTTATCCTCACTGAAGTGATGTTCTTTTCAGTCTCTTATTTGTATTTGCAGACCTGCTCATGTTTTCTAGCAAAAGTGAAGACTCTTGAGTAAAAATCTAGCCTTACCTCATTTACTTTTCCAGGTTACCTTCCACATACTCCTTAGAAGGAGTCTTCACATCCCCTGGAGTTCTGAGACAGCTCCTTGAGCATCTTACAAGTATTTTCATAGAATAGAATTGTTTAGGTTGGAAAAGACCTTTCAGATCATCCAGTCCAACCATCAACCTAACACTACCAAGTCCACCGCTAAACCAGTTAAGGGTAGAGTAGTAATTTCATGTTTCCTGGCTTGGTGGCTGGATTATTTTTTAATGAAAGTAAAAACTAGGAATCATTAAGGTTGGAAAGGATCTCTAAGGTCATCAGTCCAACCATCAACCCAACACCACCATGCCCACTAAACCATGTCCCCAAGTGCCACGTCTGCCCGTTTTTTGAACACTGTTTTTGTTGGGCCTCTGACTCATGTTCACTAAACAAACATTGGTGGCACTTTTAGCTGGTAATGTTGCTGCCAGAAAGCAGGGCCCCTTCACACAGTCAGGGCAGCAGAACATCTGCTGTTCCGTCTGGCACCGTAACACAAAACCGCTTTGATCCGTGGTTTAAGGCAATACGGAGCCGCGCAGCTGAGATGCAGGCATCTGTTCCCGTACACCAGTTTGGTTACTGAGGATGGAGAACGGCGACTGCTGAAACCACTGCAGTGACGTTCTTCAGCCCCTGGTCTGGGCTGGGAGCTGTTAAGTTCTTTTTGCACAAAACTCTGAATTCAAAGACTTCAGATTTGGGATTTAGAAGACGCAATACAGGAAAATCGTGAGATAGTTATAAGTGGGTGAATCAAGTGCATGTTTTTTCTCTACACAAAGCCTCTCTGGATTTGCTCCCTAAAAGCAGGAGCTGTTCCATGCTAAGATGCATGGAAGATGCATGTTCTCATGAGTTCATAAGAGAATTGTGTGAACTTCTTGTCACCTTCACTTTCAGACTTTGCCTTCTAACTTCTTATTCTGCATGTTATTTCCTGGAAATTGAGGAGATGGGCACGAGCAGGCACTTGTTGAATGCAAAAGAACAGGCTCCTGTTTGGCTTGCCAATTTAAGAAAAAAACAAAAACCAAAACCCACAAAAAACCAAGCTCAGTTCTCAGTGAAGCTGCCGCTGTTGCCAGGCATTTGATGCGTTCTGGATGCAGAAGGGTGTGTTTTGCACTCTTGAGATGCAGGTGAAATTTTACAGTTTGTAGAGAGTATTTCTGTTTCAAATGTAGAATTACTTCTTGTAAATTGGATTAGCACAGATCCATGAGGAAATCAAGTACCCTACAAAATCTGCCTGCTTCAGCTTTGTAAGAGGTTTTACTATTCAGGCTTGGAAAATAGTAGTAGTTCTTCCCCATGAATTTCTGTTCCACTCTTACTAGGTTCTAGCAGAATTGGGCCCTGCATTGAAAAATAATGTGCTGATGATTTACAATAAAGATACTTTTCTCAATCAAAAAAATTCAGAAAAACCTGAAGCAGTTACTTGGAGATCTGGGTTTTATGTCATAATTTTGAGGCAGGCAAAACATTTTTGTTCTGCAATTGTGAGCCCAGTTTCAGGTTTTCGGACAGTAACTTTGTGGATTATTTGGTTGTAACTATCGAAAAAATAAAGTTTTAGTAGAAAACAGTGAGGTTATAACTCATATTTTTCTCTTAACTTTATTCAGAACCTTTTTCAAGAACCCAGCATACTTTTAAACAGAAAAGTCTTTAATTACTGATCTGTAATGGCTGATCATGGTGGCTAAATCATTTTTAAACAGCCACCATAACAGCTCACTTTGTTCAGCTGAACAACAGACATCATCTGGTTAATAACAAAATAACTTTTGAACAGTTGCACTACTGACCTCTTAATATATTCTTCATTGTTATTCGCCCTGTGAATAGGTCTTTATTTTAATGATACCATTGTGAGGAGGTGTTTTCCAACAGCGTTTCAGGATTCTTTTGATGAGAAGGGAGGAGTGAAGATAGTACCAGTTAAAACTGGAGAAGTCTGTTGTAGAAACCAGTATTTTAGTGGGGAATCATGAGGTATGCTCAGGATGCTCTTTAAAGTGACACAGGATTCAAACTTTTCAGCAAAGTAGTTGCAATACTGCTTTTGCATTTCACTCAGTATTTCTGGAGCGTTCAATGAAATTTCTCAAGATAAATGGAGATTTAGGTGTTTATACCAAAATCTTTTATTTTAGGAGTTTGCCTTTGTTTTATAGAGATTCTTTTTTGATTAAATTTAATTTCCCTGTGGAAAACTAAGACGTGATTTGGATTAGTTCTTATTTTTTCCTTCTATTCAGCTTTTTGTAAAATAGTGTCAGCTTTTAGAAATGAAAATAGCTTTTAGAAATGAAAATAGCTTTTAGAAATGAAAACTTTTGCCTCAGGTGCTGAGCTGTGGTGCTGTTGTCTTCTACAGTTCAGAGTTCTCTGAATTCAGCAGCTTAGGTTACAAGTTACTGACCTTTGATTAGAATATAATAGCTTGCTAAGAATTATTAATCACTAAACTTTCATGAGGAGTTTCTCCTGTTGGGATCTCCAGCAAGGTGGTTTTAGTACTGCAGTACCTAAATATCTGTGCTCATTCTAACGTGTTACATTCTACTAAAAAGTATTGGGGTTCTCCTTTAAGACACCACTTTGGTTGAAGTCATAAACTGCAGTGTTTATCGTAAATTAATTAAAAAATATGTGTTTTTTCTGCTAGTATATTTAAAATTAACTACTTATTCCTCTTTTAAAGAAGTAATTTTGAGCAGTTAACAAAAAATTACAGTTTTTCTTCATCTTTGTTCTGTGGATGTGTTAGGTGGAGATCAGTCGAAGAGTGACACTAGAAGAACTCCCCCCTGTTCTTGTTTTACACCTCAAGCGGTTTGTATATGAGAAAACTGGTGGATGCCAGAAGCTTATCAAGAATATTGAGTATCCTGTTGATCTGGAAATTAGTAAAGGTAAAGCTTTTTTTAACAGAATTTTCCCTTCTTTAGGGAAAAGATAATGTGTGTTTCCTAGGGGTATCTGTTTGTGTTTCAGTTTTCTTCTTTGCTCCCAGCTTTGTGCACAGTATTTCTTCTCCATTGTTGTCTGGAAACTTAGTAATTTGGATGACTATCTTGTATGCTGCTTTCTTCTTTTTGTTTTTCTTTTCCTTCATAAAAAGAATATATTTGGGTTTCTTGGTTCGGTCTTGCTGAACCTGACATTGCCTATATATGAGTTTGGGCATCCATTTTGCAAAGAACATTATGGTGAATGATTTTAGAACCTTTGCCACGTCCTAGGCATTGGGTTGGCCAAATAAGAGCTTCCTGCAGATTTAAGGAGTAGGGTTATAGACCGCTGAGGGCGAAATATTGGAAGTGATCCTGTTGAATGAGGAGTATGTCCCTACACAAGGCTGTTGCCAAGTAATAGGAGATATTTTCATCTCGGATTTCATTCACAGAAGTGGCAAATTATTTTAATAAATAGTGGCTGATGAAAGGAAACTGGTCATTTTTTTAGAAAATGCACCCTGGAGGCAGACAACTAAGCCATAGTTCACAGGTTAAACAACAAAGTTTATTCTTTTAACAAATATCTTAAGAGATACCGTTTTTACAAAGTGTGAGAGCTTGCATATAATCCAGCATCTGAAGCTTGCCAAATTAAATGCATTTTGTTTTGATCTGACAAATTGGCTGTTAGCCAGCCAGTAGTTCAAATAGGAAAAAGATAAATAAAATTAATGATTACTCACATCTCAAGCGAGATATGTACTTTGTCAGACAGTACCCTTTTGTTTTACTTAATATTTTGTTTGAAAAATTCTTTAAAGAATGGATGTTTGTAGAACTAGTTCAATTTGCCTTGACTGACGAAAATGGTTGTAGTATGACTTGGAATCTGAAATTGATTTTTGTCATTGTCTGACAGCAGGAATGAAAGGAAAAAAAATGAATAGTCTGATCTTTTGCCCTTTTTTTTTTTTTTTTTTTAAATTTATTCTTCAGGGATGTTTTGTGGTATTTTTGAACCTTCCATAAATGTTAGTGTTCAGCAAACCTCAAAATTCATTCCCTTGATTACTGGGTATCAGAACCATGACCATTCTTTAAAGGCTGCAGAATATGTTTTAAGTAAACTTTCTCCTTTATGGTAGTGTTGGTTTGTCTTAGAAATAATTGATCCCTTTAAAATTTGAATTTCTAAACTTGCTAACGGTTGCCTTTGTGACTTTTTTCCCTCCTCTAGAGCTACTATCTCCTGGTGTGAAAAGTAAAATTTTTAAAGGCCAAAGAACCTACCGGCTCTTTGCAGGTATTTTATCTATATGCCTCTAGTCCCTGTATTGCAAATACAAATTCTGCATATAGAATTCTAGAAACAGTGCAGTTCCCTGGATCATATAAAATATTTTCTTTTAAATTACACTGAAGTAGCTTGTGAGTGTCCAATTCTTGTATTTAGTGGGGTCTTTTGCATATGTGCATATACACATACATCGTTATATCTGTATTTATACATCTCGCTGATCCAGCTTTGTGCAAAAACAGAGTTCTGTAACAGATCCACCCTGAAATACAGCTGTAATATAACTATGCTTAAAATGCACCGCATATTCTCAGAACAATGTTTGAAATGTCTTTTGAAATGGCTGTTTGAATGCTGGCTTTGCATCCCTCTGAACCCTCAAGATGAGTATTGCTGGCGGCGTATGGATAGCATATTGTAGGTGGAAAAGTTTAACTTGGAGGAGATGATGATTTTTGTGTGAGGAAACAAATGTTTTAAGAGTGTCTGTGATGTATACGAAAGACCTAAATTGGTAGTTAAGATTGGAAGCTCATGTAAGAATTCAGAAGCAGCATTTTAATATTGAACAAAACAGTCTCTGGGCAGTAATGAATTTCCTGAAGTTTAAAACTCCTACACAGTTTACGATTTGCACCTGCTTATTTGTGTTGGCGTCAGGAGAACGTAATAAACCGGAGAACTGGAGGCCTTCACTTCTGTGTCACCAAATCTGTGCCAGTACTGGTGGCCTTGTGTGACTTGGTGGTTTGGGTCCAGTTTTGTGACCGCTGAGGTTACACAAGGAAGTAACATACCTGTCTCTTGTGGAAATTCAGGACTGTTTCTGGCAGTGTAATTTTTTATTTTATTGATAGTGGTTTTCCTGGGACAAGTTTAGACAGCATATTTAAGGTGGCTTGAAGAAAATGCGTTACTGCTGTAATTTTTTCTGACTCCTTCTATGGAAAAGTACAATACTTCAGTCTTCTGTCAGCCTAGGACTTCTCATCCGCAGAAACTGAGCTTGTTAGATGAGTGTTAAATTACTAAAATAAGCTTTTAAAGAACTGTTTTAGAAAGCATCCAGGATTTGCCTAATTATCCAACAATAAATTTTAGAACATGAATAATTCAAGTTTAAGCTACTGTAAAAAAAATTGTTTCTTAAATTCCCCAAAATGTACAGATGCAGTATTTCTGCCTTTTTGCTTTGCTTAAGTCGTTATGCTAAAATGTTTATTTTCCTAGAAGTGTGAAGAAAGTCTGAATAAGCTTGAAGTATGACTAGTCTGAAAGAGCGTAAAGAATTTCATAATTAGATACTTCTGCTCTTGTGCCAATTACAGCAATTCTTTCAGCTTTTTATTTGTTCTTGTTAAGTATATGGTTAGGGCTCACACGTTCCTAGAAGGAGTTAAATGCACTTTCTTATACGCATCCTTAGAATTATATACATAAAAGATCTCTTCCATTTGGAGGCAGTTGCCACACCTAGCACTGAGCACAGCATTAAGCTTTGGGTTTGGTTTCTGCAAGGAGAGCCGAGACGTCTTTTCTGCACAACGCTTCTGCCAACAGAGATAACTGAGGAAAGAAGGCAGTTTGATTCTCTCTTGGAAGTAGCAGTGTTAGCAGTTGATCAGAGGTGTTCGGTTCACAATTTTGGTAAAGAGGTTACTGAGAATTAATAAATGTGAAACTTGTAGATCGGTACTTCAATAGAACCTGTTTTCAGAATAAAATTATAGTTAAGACAAAATTAAAAAAGTGGTCGGGGGGGGAACTGGCTTACATTTGTAATCAGTGCTGTTTGAAAAGTCTTGCCTGATGATTTTTTTTTTATAGACTACTACATAATTTTACCTGATTTTTTTACAAATAGTTTCAATAAAACACTGTTGTCATCAGCAGACAGAGCAAATGTGTAGCTTAGAAAAGCTCGCTAAGCGTGACAGTACCTGTTGGAAGCTCTGAAGGGTGTGCTGCGCTGTTGCAGACGGCCTTTGTGAGGCACATCCTTCCTGGAAAATCCTCTAGGAAGTTACAAAAGGCAGTTTGATGATTTTGATTCTTAATTTACTTAAACCTCCTTTTAGAATCATGAGATCTTGTGTGCTGGAGAAACATTGTTAATATTACATAGCATCTAATGTAAGCAAGCAAGCACTAAACACTTCAGAGATTCTTGCTTAAGCCAGATCGTACGGTCTACAAAACCATGAGTACGCTATGAAGAAAGCACTATGTGACATTTTTTTCTTGATTTACTTTTTCAGTGGATATTTATCTGTGTATAGCGTATATGTGCATCACCAATTTCTCTTTGCAGTTGTCTATCATCATGGAAACAGCGCAACTGGTGGCCATTACACTACGGACGTCTTCCAAATTGGTCTAAATGGCTGGTTACGCATCGATGACCAGGCAGTCAAAGTGATAAATCAGTACCAGGTGGTGAAGCCGTCTGCAGAACGCACAGCCTACCTCCTGTACTACCGCCGAGTTGACCTGCTGTGAAACTTTTCCCTTTTACGCTGTGTGTGCAAGATACCTGCTTTGTAGAACGCCAACTATCACTAACTTTTTTTTTCTCCTGTAAATGCTCTTTTGAGTGAATCTTTTTTCTTTTTTTTTTTTTTTCTTTTTTTTTCCTCCCTTGCAACTATGGGATAGCGTGATAAAGGAAACTACCTTGGGTTTGTGCACAACATAGTTTGTGTTGACTTTTGGCTTTGCAGAATGAAGTCACTTGGTTGAAAGACTCAGTCGTATAAATCACAAAAATTAAAAAAAAAAAATTAATCTGAGTTAATGCTGAATCCTAAGATAATAAAAGGGGATTTGCATTTGATTCCCACTTTCTAATTGCGTAGTAGAAAAAAAAAAACCCTGCACCAGCAACAGAACTTGTAGATTTCTGTGAAAATGTTTTATCTTTACTTAAGTAAAAAAATAAAAATAAAAAAAAATAAAAAAAAAGCGCTCTCTGCTTCCCCAATAGTTTTTGATAAGTGGTAAAATATGAGCCGATGTGTATGAGATGGAAATGGTCCTATGTGCTTCAAAAAATGTACAAACGTACAAAATGCAGAGTTGCTGGTTCCTAATAGGAAGACACATTTTAATAATTGTGCGATGAGAAACTGCTTAAGTACACATTGCAGATCAAATATTTGGAGTTAAGATGTTAGTCTATATAGATGGGTGATTGTAACTTTATTGCTATTAAGAAATTTCAAACTGCATTTATGCTTCTGTGTACATGAAATTAAAAAAATGGGCAAGATAATTAAGATTGACATTTCTTTAAGTCTGCTTTGTTTAATTTTGCTGTCTGCTCTCCTATAATGTTGAGTTCCTAATTGTACACAGTTTAGTGATATCTAGAAGTATAAAGTTGTCGCCCATCAATAAAAGTCACAAAGTTGGTTTAAGGTGTGTGTGTGTGGGTTTTGTTTTTCTTCAAGTGTAAATTCTGCCCTTGGAAACTGGAAATACTGCGATGTAGCACTTTTACAAGGTATAGATAGTGTTCCCCAAATGAAGTGTAGATTTTTTTTTTTTCTTTTCTTTTCTTTTACAACTTCTTGAAACTTCAGAAATGTTCCCATTCGGCACTGAGATGGAACTGAACTTTGAGGGCAGAGGGAAAGGGAGAGGAGATGTGTCAGCCCAGAACAGCTACAGTCTAACGCAGGGCCCGCTCCCGGGACGTGGTAGCCCCAGGGCTGAACACCCGTCGGCCAGAAAAGGGAATTGAATCCCTTTGGTATCCTACATGAAAGTCCTGCACGGTTGGTTTGGGGGTAGATGTTGTTTTGTTTGCCTTTGACTAAATTATTCCCTTCTGAATCAGCCAGTTGATGTTTTCATTGAAAACTTTGGTAAAAATATTTCCTTGATCAGCTCCCTGTTGCTTTCCCTGCTGTTGAAGATGATAAAACCCCCAAAATTCTATGTATTGTTTAATCCTTAATTTGATGGTAGTGTTACATGCTTATTGCGTCATTGGAGAAGTGTTGTAATTGTTGCCTGTGAAACAGGGCTGGTTTTAGCACGGGTTGTCAATAAAAGGTTAAACTACGTATACTCTGACCAAATACTGCTCACTCTTTTAAGGTGACATTTAGGAAAAAAAAAGCTACAATCCGCAAAGTTGTGGAAATAAAATTAGCTGCATTAATTTTACAGGGACTGTGTTCTGGTAAATTCCTTTAGCATTTCTTTAAAGTGCTGGTTTCATCTCACCTTGAATGGCCTGTCTGTGCAGGAGGTGGGTGCAGGTCTTTGGTGAAAAGCCGTGTTAGCTCCTTCAAGAGGAGGAAGCAGCCCCGTAAAGGCCTTGGGTTTCAGCATGCGCCCATTGACCTGGGCTTCCCTCTTGTGTTTTCTGCCCAAGGCAAAGAGCAGACACTTCACGGAAGGTGGGAAGGTGGCTCATGGCTGCTTCCTGGAGGGACTTAGAGGTGGAGATGTTCCAGCATGGCTGTCGTTTGCACGGTTGCATTGGGTAGGGCGGTCGTGGTGGATGCGCGGCAAGAAAATTCCTGCGACAGACCTGGCTGTTGGACGAGCAGCAAGGCCTGCTGAGGAAAGCCCTCTGACTTCCCCACCCTCTCTTCAGATGGTGGAGAACCTGGGAGTTGTCCTGCCCATGGCTCACTCCGGCAATGCTGTCCCACGGAAGGAATGTGCGTGCCGCCCGGGGCTCCAGCGGCGAGTAGGAGCGTCCAGCCCCATGGCTGGGGCGAGGCTGTGTGGGGTGGTCCTGTTCCCTCTGCTCAAAGTTGAGGGATCTTCAGATGGACGACCTTCAGCTTCTTACTTGAATTACTAGGCAGCGTTAACTTTTTATCACTACCGCAGTCCTGACGCTGAGAAAACGTTACGTTATTTTGTCACTTGGATATCCAAATGCATAGTTACTTCTTCATTGATCATCAAATTTTATTAGTATTTTCTGATCTGAAAATTGTGACTGAGGCACTGTTCTTGATTTTGGTGACATTCCACCAGCTCCGAAACAATTTTCTGTCCTAAGCTTGTTTTGATTTTGGCCGGTCGCAGGGAAAACCTCAGCTCCTGGCTGCTGACTGGGCACGGTGCCCCGAAGCTGGGGCTACCGAGCCAATGTGCCGGGGGGGCTGCCGAGGGGCTGCTGCTTCCCGGGTTTCCCAATGCGGGGCCGCCCGTGGTGGGGATTGCCCCAGAGCCAGTCCTGGTGAGACGTTCTGAATCTGAAATTTGGGGAGGGGGGTGGTGGTGGGTGTTCCAAATAGGAAAGAAACCAGGTTTTGAAATTACTGTTCCGTACTGCTTATTATTCACGTCCTGTTTCTGCACCATGGTTGAGGTAATTCTCTGTACTGCAGAAATCTCTTTTTTTTTTTTTTTTTTTTTTTTTTTCTCCTTTTTCCCCCCTCTGTGCCCATGTTGAGTATTTACCTGTATCTCCAGTGGACTGTGAAAAGGTACGGTTCTGATAAAGTAGGCTTACCAGAATATTCCAGATAAAATTGCAGGTGATGAGCGATTAATATATTACTTGATACCAAGTTCCTTGCAATTCACTTTGGTTTTGACTAGACAAGATGGTTGGCTGGTAAGTTTTGACCCGTGTTACTCAAAAATTTACATGTTTGTGGGTAAGGCATCAGGTATGATTAGTGGAAACAAATTGGACCCCATGTTGTTGGTCTACTCTTGCACTAACAGGACTCTTAATGGCGAGGAATTTCCCAGCAAAAAGCTTTTACTGTCTACAGATGTCTTAACCGGTTGTGGGTGGGTCTGTAATACAGGTGTATTAAAAATACAGGTGTAATAAAATAATTTATTTTGGGGGGGTGGTTGCTGTTTGCAAGCAGCCCCGCGAGGCTTTCGCAGGACTTGGGAATGCGCATTGAAGTGAAGTTCAACTTTTTGCTGTCCGAAGTCTTGCATTTTGTTATCTTTTGGAAAAGAGACGCTGCATTAGTCTCAGTCTTCCCCTGAATAACGAAATGAGTCTTCTGGGATATAGGTGACTTACAACTTGAGAAATGACAGTGTTCAACCTGGAGCGGACGTGATGAGCAGTTTGGAGTCCAGCACAGCAGAGAGAGCTTAAAAAGAGTAAAGTGAAGAAGAGAGGAGGAGAGGAAGAAAGGAAGAGTAGGATGAGAAGGAAAGAACTGGTGTACAATTAATGAGATTTTAGTATTTCATTTAGCTGTGCTTGCGCTTCTGCTGAGGTTTGCTTAAAGTTGCTGCATATGTGGTGGATTAATATTACAGCATTTAAATTACAGTTTAATCACCTAATACAATTTTACCTAATACAGGCTTGGTCCTAAGAACATCCTACTTGGTATTTTTTGCTATCGGGAGGCTTTTGGTGTTGAGACGTACGGTTCTGTTTTCCTTTGCAAAGGAAACTCAGGGCTTTTCCTATGGCCTGTGCATTAACCCCTGGGGTAAAAATAGAAAATGAATTTATAGCAGAACTCAAGTTCTGGTGTACAACCTAGACCGTTCCTGTTCCTGAAAGACCTGTGCAGGCATCTTACAATAAAAATTGTCAGGACTGGAGAAGATGGTAAGAGGAGCTCCTGCTGCAGCAATGCAGTTCACTCTGAGTCTGCATATTCAATTCTACATTTGACTTGACGTGAGCAGGTTACAAGTGTTATTAATTATTTTAAAGAAATGGCAATGAGTAATTGTCGGTTCAAAAAGCAAGTGTTGAAATCCTCTGTTAGTATGAAATGGAAGTTGTTCAGATGGTATTAATTTCTTGATTTTTTTTTTTTCACTAAGGATATTACAAATGCACTTGTTGCTAAAATCTGTCTTTTGCAGTGTATTACTCAAAGGAAAAAAAAAAAAAAGTATGTGGCAACAGTCTGATCTGAACACATAACCGCAATTTGTATTTTCTGTATTAAACTCCTCCCATTGTTGCAAAACAAGGATTTTGCAGCCTCTTGATTACTTGCTTTGTCTGTGAGGGATTATGTAAAAGAAAAAGCCCAACACCCAGGACAATCCCCCCCTGCAATGCACGAATCTGGTGGTCGTTTACTGACAAAGTTTAAACCAGGTTTTAAGAAACGGCTATTAAAAAAACCCGCACATTAAGACCTAAACTTTTCAAAACGAGAAACTTTGGATGTGCGCGGGTCCAAAAGGCTGTTCGAAAACTCGTGCGCCGTAAGCCAGGTCTGCATGGGGGGCTCATTTGGTGGGCTGGGGGAGAAAGATTATCAACGCGCCAGGCGTTTGGGGGCGGGGGGAGGTCGCGTGGGTTTTAATGGAGAAAATCCGCTCTTTTCCCCAATATCCCCCCGAGCCGCCGCTCCCGGGGCCGTGCTGCAGCAGAGGGCGGTGGCGGCACGCGCGAGTCCGTGGCCTTCCAGCTCGGAAGCGACGGCTGCCCGCGTTCGGGGAGCTGCCGGCGAGGGGGCTCTTCATAAATGGACTATTTCATATGGAAACTCTCCTGTTTTGAACGGGAATGAAGAGTACGCCTCCGACGCCGCGGATGTGCCCAAGATGTTTGGGCATTCGTGCAGCTGCGGGGTTTATTCCAGGCTATTTCTAATGGCCCAGAGGATTTTGGAAAGAATTTTTATTAGCAAATAACCAGACAATAATAATGGCTGCGGAGCTTGTGATTGCTGTTCACCTTCTCTTTTTGGGGTGAAGTCTCCAGAAATGAGTGTTGGGTTAATATTTCTGAACTGTTTCAGCCTGCAGATCTGCACCGGTTACTTTATTATTAAAAAAAAGTGTGTTTCAACATCTCTCACTGCAGATGTAACCAGGCAACGTGGTGACCTGCCCTAACAAGGCGAGGGGGTTTTGTAGTTTTTTAGTTCACGTTTCACTTGTGCTTAGAGGGGTCAGCAGCGCCCCCAAAACCCGGCAATTAATTTCGGAAATTGCTGCTCGCGTGCTTATGTCCTTGTCTTACTGACCTCGTGTTTTACCTGGGCGCTGACAAAACAGCAGAGGCTTTGGGAAGTTTTGTGGGTTGGTTTTTTTTCTTCTTTCTTGCATATCATCAGCAGATTAAATGTTCAGGGAAATGTTCTTTATGATGATGAGGAGGAAGAGAAGCCGCAGATGAAGCTGGGTGGTCGCAGTCCAGGCTGCTCCGAAACAGGAGAGCAGCGAGAGAGAACAAATAGGGGTTCCCAATGCCAAACACGAGTTGCCTTTGGGAGTAAATCTATAAATGCCTGGCTTTTGCTCCAGTCCTTCCGGATCCCCACGCTGTTCATTCATCTGCTGGAGCTGCCTCCGCGTAATGCAAACAGCCAAGACGCCGTACGGTCAAGAGACTGGGGCGTCTCCATCCCGTCCCTGCGGGAGGGCGGGACGGACGCGCCAGGGGTTTTTTGGCCACCTCCACCCGCTGCATCGTCCTCCAGCAGAGACAAAGCCCGGACAGGAGGGGAAATGTGAGTAGAGACAGCGAAGCCACGGATGCGGTTCCCCCAAAGAGCCGCATCGCCGTGCCGCTGCCTGCCCGCTGCCCGTCACGAGGAGCTCACGGGCTGCTGCTCTTCTCCACTACGCTCTCGTCGTACGTGATTACAGCCAAGTTTCTGCCTGGTCCCCGTTGCCACCGTGTTTGCCTCGTCCCCGTTATTCCCCTTGTGCTCCCCCTGGTCTGGAGCAGGAGTCAAAACCAGATAGCGGCAGGAGCTGGCGCTGCGGCTTTGAGCCTCTCGCCTCGTTCCTCGCTCGGCCCCCGCTCGTGTTCGGTGCTGTTATTGCTGAGCTGCTATTTCAGTAGGAAATAAAGGGGAATCGAAGCTGAAAATCAAGACATGCTGTCTGCGTGTTCAATCAGGAGGGCATAGTGAAATCTCTGTTTCCTCCTATCCATTGGCTATTCCATTAAAAGCCTTCTCTCCTAATATATACTTATATATGCAGCCTGCTTTATGTGGCTTTTACCACATATGAAATGGAGACGTTATAATCAAGGCGGTAATAACGCTGAATGATTAAAAGTAACTTCTGATTGTTTTGGCTTTGGTCAAATGTATGACCTGAAACTGCTGACTCGAGACAAAATGAGGTGCATAAAAAGCCTCGTTCCGGGCTGTGCTCATCCCTAAGCATAACCATGCGCCGCGTGTGACTTCTACAGTGAAACCATACTGCTGTATATTAAAAAAGAAATTAAAAAAAATCAAATTTTTGTAAAGTAGCAGGGTTGATGGAGAAGTCAGACAGCCCAAACTGTCCTACTGGGATTAATTTCCCATAGGAACATTCGTGGAGATTACAAAATACTGAATTTCTCTGAGATCTGGAAATAATTTGTATGCCAGTACGTGAGATTTAAAATGAGTTAATTCAGCTTCCTGGTAATTGGAGCGAACAGCACCTTCTGAGGGCTGTGACTCAGGGCTGTGGAGCTGCGTGGTTTTGGGGTGGCAGCCTGGGGTGGGGGGGGACATGATGGTTCACCACTGTTGGCCCTCGTTATTCGGGGAAATTAGGAAACTGGGGGCTGCAGCATCTTCCAGCTGATGAAATAAGCCTTCTGCAAATACAGCAAACTCATTGATCTGGAGTGAATCAGAGGAACAAGGAAAAAATAAAATAAAATAAAATAAAAAAAAAAAAAGGAGGATATAGTGATTTTAAAGTGAAGCAGTGCAGAGCCTGCTGTCAACCCAGTTCTGTGTGGTCTTTGAAATGCCCGCGTTGGTGGCAGCGCCTGAGCCTCTTTGGGAGCGAGCTGCCCGAATCGCACCGAATCGCTCTCCGCAGGGTAGAAGTGCCAGGTCCAAACGAGGGACCGTGTGTTGTCAGTTCACGTACACATTTGTTTGGAACTAAATAGAAGCTCGTTGTAAATACAGCTGGGAGAGCGTGGCCGGGGGGCTGAGCAGCCAGAAAGGGTGCCACGGCCGTCCCAGGCTGCGGGACTGGGACTGACTGGTGAGGACTGGCTCCCCCGCCTCCCAGCTACGACTCGGCTCAAAAGACGCAGAAACGGTGCTGAAGATACCCCCGGGTGATGAGAATCTGCTGCTTCTCGAAAAATGCTCAGGAAAACGGTGCAAGAGATTAAATCATCGGGTCATCCAATCTCTTGGAGTTGACTTCAGAGGGCTTCTTTTCTTTGCTCAGTGGAGTTGCTCCATCAGTGGCCAATATTTGCTGCTTTGCTCACGCGCTGTTGAACAAATTTGATAAATGTCATTCTGCTTTTTGAGCACTGCTGGGGTTTAAACAAGCTGCTCAGCGGCTGAGGCTCTTGTAAGCTCCCTTCTTGTAAACAGTAAACAACAGTGGTTGGTGTTTTGCTCAAAGAAATAAATATTGACTGTTTAGAAGAACAGAAGGACTTCCCCCCCCCCCCCCGAGAACTTTGGAGAGAGGGCTAGACAGTGGATTTGGAAAAATCACAGCTGCTTTGCTTGGATGTGCCAAAGCCAGGAGATGGGTGCCAGCAGATGTGCCGGCCCCGCAGCGCTGCCGGATGGGGACGCCAAGGGGCTCCCATGGGTGCTGATGCCTGGCCCTGCTCACTCTGGGTGCCCGGCACCGCGGCATCCCGCTGCGGGCTGGTAGCTGCTGCAGCAGGGATGCTGTAATATACTCATGTTGTTACACATGATACAGATTTTTTTTTTTCCTGTTTATTTAAAAAGAAGAGGGAACCTCAGCTTATCTTTTGCTCAATCGTTTCCTTTCACAGTGAGTAAAATCATATTTCAACAGTGCAAGTAGAATTGCAAACACAGGCACGGAGCTCGATGCCCAAAAAGCCCCAGCGCTGCTTTTGCATCAGCCGTGCGGCAGAAGAGGTGAGCCTTGCCTGGATGTTTCCCTAACTTTTTATTTTCCCAACTCTCCGTAACTCCCCCTGTCGCGCCGGAGCAGCAGGGCTGAACCGTGGGTGTGCATTGGGAACGTCAACGCTGGCTGAGCTTTGGGAACAAACCGCAGAGGGTGAGAAATCCCCTGTTTCCCAGCCAAACGCCCAGCTCTGGGGAAGAAGGGGGCTGCCACGGGGTGTGCCCGGGGCTGGACCCCAGCTCGGCCCCGCTGCCAGCCCTGGGCACCCCGCGGCTCCGGAGCTGTCTCAGCCCCGGGGAACCAGGACCCGCTGTGGGATTTTTTCCATGGGGAGCGGGAAATGAGACAGCTGGCTTGAGTCCCTCGCCATAAAAAAAAACCCAACCCTTTCCTGAATTCCCCTTCCCTCATCACCGGAGCCCCTCACCGAGGCGTCGTGGTCCCCCCTTGGCAGCGGGGAGGATGCTCCCGGGAACCCGCCGGGCTGCGAGCTCTGCCTGAAAGCTGACTGCGGGGGAAAGCAAAGCAAATCCTTTTATACGCTCATCGGGCTGCCCTCCTCCTCCTCCTCTCCCCCTCCCCGGGGGTTGTGTTACAGCCTTTGGGAGGATGGTCCTAATTTGCTGAGCCCCAATGACTATCTTCAAACTGCTGAGATCCCAAGAGATCCTCTCCTCCTTGCTCCTGCCTCCTTTTCGTGGGTGTCCCCCCCACCACCCCCCCTTTTTTTTTTTTCTCTTCTTTTCGTTATTACTGCAGGCCCGTTGCCAAACAGGATGATCCAGGGTTGTCCTCTTTGCCTGGAGAGCATAAATACCACTGGGGAGCTCTGTGAGACTGCAGTTGCTACGAGCTGCTGAGCTGATACCTTGCATTCCTCACACCTCCTAAGGCTCATTTCATCCTTTTTCCCCTCCTCCTAGTTTAAATAGTTCAGATATATAATTTATTTTCCACAAGCAGGCTTGGAGGAGCTACAGTTTCCTGGGGACTTGGAAGTACTCGGCGAGGTAAGTGCAAGCTTTGGTCCCTGCTTCTGAAATGTGGTTTGGGGGGGTGGGTGTGTGTGCAAGAAATGGCTCTTATTTAAGTAGGCACCATTTTAGTAACTTCTCCAAAAAGTTGCCTGCGTGGTATAAAATAGCACAATACTGCCTGAGCTTCCCTTATGTATGCTTTGGAGAGGTTAGTGAAAGGTTAACAAACATTAATCTGGAATGAATGGGAGGAGTTTGCAAGCACAGGAGTGGATTTCTACGCAAACAGAAAATGTCTAAGGGACGCTGTGCCCGTCTCTAATAGCTGACTGCCCACGGCACATCTAGTCTGCTCCAGGAAGCCTGTGTTTATGCAAGTCTGCTCTAAAGCCCTGCCTAAAAGGAATTTCACAGTGTCGCCACATGTTGTGGCAGTTACCAGCGGGTTTTCCGTGTGGTTTTGCGTAGCAGCTCACCCCCTTCAGCTCTGTGGGACTGGATTGTAATGGAAGATCCAGATGTTCTGGCCCGGGGCCTTGAAGATGCTGAATGCAGAGTGTGTTCTGCGCAGACAACGTTCTGTCCTGTGTCAAGGGACTTGCCATCCCACTTTTCTTTTGAAGCCAACACAGTTCTTCAAAGCTTGAAATGTGTGCATCTCGGTTAAATGGGTGACCTGGGAATTAATGCATGAAGTATGTTGTGGCTTTATCGCTGGATTTCTTTGCACAGGTTGAAAGCTGATCCCGGACTAAGTCAGGTTAAAAGCTGATCCCAGGTTAACTCCCTTCTGCTTTGCTGTTTTAGATGCTTTGCTGGTATCGCCTGCTAACTCTCTCATTTTCCTGCCTTGTCAGCTTGTTCCGTGTATAACTCCACAGGTCCCGGGATGTTTTAGCTGCAAATGTCATCCATAACCAAGGAGTAGACACCCGCTCATATACTTTACCAGGCAGTAAAAGATCAATAGCCGTAAGGACTAAGGTGAAGTGAGGACATAATGACTTACAGAAGTCAGCCTGCGTGTGGCTTTAGAGCAGGCAGCGCTGCGTGCCAGGCGTCAAATGCTACCAACTCTTCTGCTTTCTGTGAAATGCAGACACTGCCCATTAGCTGGGGAAATAGCTTTCTAAAAATAATCTTTTCCAAAGTCCGGTGCTGCTTTTTACCTTCCTCAGACCCCAGAAGGCGGCCTTCCTTTTGTCCCCAGTTTGGACAGGCTTTACGGCGTATTGAGGAGTCGGTTTCTGCTGACTCACCCATTTCTGATGGCTCCCAGATGTTTACCTGGCACCGGCATGAAGGGCCTGACGCGTCTCGAAGGAGGCTGTGCTAACGCTCCTCTTGAGCCCTTGAAAACAACAGCAGAGGCTTCCTCAGCTGACTGTCAGGTGGTAATTTTTTCTGAATAATGTCAGATCCCGGCTCAGAGGCAATGTGATTTCAGTCTTCCCCGACGAGGAGCTCCTGACGCAGCCCGGAGGCATCGCCCCAGCTCTGCAGGGCACTTGGGCTGCCTCAGCTTTAACACATGCCCACGTGTTTCGTTGCACCTGGGCACGAGGATATTAAAAGAGGCAAATGGACAGACATCTGAAATCGATGAGAGCTTTCTGAAATGCGAGTATCTGTCTGCTGCTTTTGATTAATCTGGCCAGGGAGCTGTTTGCTCCCTGTCCCTCTCTGATCACTTCATCCTTCCTTTGGATGCTCAGCGCTCCCCACCTTGAGCAAAAGCAGAGGAAGGGACCTGCACACCCCAAGTGAAAAAGCCAGATAGTGCCAAAGTGACCTAATTTTAGAGAGGTGCTAGTATCCCCTCGCTCGCAAATGGGATACAGGGAGGAACATCCCAAGGAATAATGCACCATCTGTTGCAAGGTTTTGGCTGGGGCACGAAACCAGACACGTTGGCTTCGTTGCGTAGCTGCGAGTGGGGCAGCTCCTCTGGGCTTTCAGATGTAACAGCTGATTTTTTTTTTCAAGCTGCCCTTTCTGTAAGTTCAGTGTTTGCCTTAAATGGGTGGTGGATACGGGCTCCTATTTAGCAAAGGGCACCCGGCCAAATGAGGGGGTACAACTGCAGCGCATATTAGCTGTCTGTTCCTGCCTGCTCTACCTACAGGGCAAGCTGCAGTTAAAATTGCTTGTGCTAAATGGCCACATTGTAAACGGCTGTGGCAGAGCATCTATTTTTAAACTGGCAGGGAAGTGCCTCAAAGTAGGAATTGTTCCCTGAATTTGGGTCAGACAGTCTACAAAAGCAACAGCTCCTTTTGCCTCCCCTACCCCTCTGCAGCTGGGTTAGAAAGTTGGGCTGCTGCTTGGAGGGGAGCAAATGCCAACAAACAGGGCTGAGAAGAGGATGAGGTTAAAGCAATATTTGTCCTGACGCCACCGAGCGTCCTGTCTTTCAGGTGTGCCTGGAGCTGGGGACAAGGCGTGTGTGTTCGACTTGCTCTGCAGAGCAGGAAATAATGAGAAGCCGTTACCTAAACTGAGCAAATTACATTCCTGCATTGTTCTACCAAGGCACAGGCTTAACGCTCTGCCTGGAGAGAGACTGAGGGCAGCTGGTTTTCATCTGCCTTAATACAGTACGAGTAAGGAGCCTCAAAGAGGGACTTTGTTTCTTTTGTGTAGACAGCCAACAAGTTTTCAGGGTTTCTCAATGGCCTCAGAGTGTTTTTGGGGGTCCCCACCTGTGCAAAGCACCTTGTGCTTGCCACTGTCCTCTGCTGTTGTGCTGGGTCTGGGGAACAGGGTTTTGGGACTTTGTGCTCCAGTGTAGCTTTTCCAGCTGGGAGCTGGAAGGCGCTTCCCTGCCTTGGATGGTTTCCAACTTGTCCGGTCTCACTGTGTCCAAATCCCCGTCACTGGGTTGAAACTTCTCGAATAATTCCTTCTAATCTGGGGTTTATTTCCTGATGCTGCATAGGAATACTTTCAGCCTGTCTTTTAATCGTGCTGTCAAAACTAGGTCCTCACCTAGTGTTGAAGACAGGGATGGGGAAGCTTTCTTCCAAAATATCGCCTCAAGGAGAGAGGATGCTGTGCTCGCACCATCTGTATGGATGCTTATTGCCCATGATGGATTGATTCCGATTTGGAGGCTCTTAGATCCCACCTAAAGAGTTCTAGGTGCTTGCAGAGCCATGCAGCAGCACATATTTCCTTCCCTGAATAGCTCATGATGTAAATAAAACCAGCCGAGATGCACAAGGCTCGTTAGAGAAGTTGGGGCATGGGGGAGAGGAAGGGAGGAAGAGCTTGGAAATGGCAGGTGGAGCGGGAGCACCATGGAGGAAGGGAGGGGATGAGGATTAAATGAAGGCATTCAAATGCAGTAATGACCAAATTGAGACCGTCTCTCCAAGCCCTTGGTGCTGACGACTACCAAGCACGCATGGGAACACCTAATCTTCTGGCCGGGGAGGACGGGTGCTCCAGCTCCTCTCCTAATCTGCCATAATTCATATCGCTGGCCGCACTCCCGCCCGCCGTAAAGCGATGCGTCAGCGAGAACACCCCGGTGCGTCATTCGCCAGCAGGGATTTTGGTTGTTCGGCGTGACGGTGACATTTCACATAAACAGCCGCTTTCACAGTCTGGCAGCTGCTCTGCTGGAGTCTGTTGGCAGACCAAGGGCCTCCGAAATAGCTCTTGCTGATGTCTGACCTCTGCGATCTGGCTTGCTGGGAATTTTACTTTCCCTTTCATCTGTTTATCTGTTTTTATCTGTTCTCTACTTTAACAGCTGGTCTTTGGGCGAAGAGCTTCAAATGTCTCCCCTTCCCACCTGTGAAGGGATAGAGCTGGGATTATTCAGAGCTGCTGGGCATTGCTGGGTGACACCCGCACCCCTGGCATCTTTCTTTGGCAGAGAAGGCATCCGTCACCGTGCCGGAGTGCTGCCTGGCTAGTGCTCGCTCCCAGTACAACTTACGGTGTTGTTCAGGCCTTCCTGTTGTTGGGGTGAACGATAACTGCTTAGACTGTAGGCATCACTTTTTTTCAAGGAAACACCTGGGTTGTGGGGGTCATGAGCACTGAGAGCTTCTCTGGCACTGCTCTGACTGCCTGTTTCTCCCCCAAATCCAGACCCGCGCTGAGCCCCGGGAGTCTCTGCAAGAAAACCTACCGTCGTCTTCATCTCTGCTTCTGCTGGCTGTAGAGGAGGAGGCATGAATCCTGTCCTGCCTTGGATCCTTCCTCTTGGATGTGTACTGCTCCTGACAAAGGCAGCCGAATGCTTTATCTTGCCCAACTCAAGTCACCTGGAGAGCATTTTGAGTAAATATCAGGATGGGGAAACTCACTCCAGACCCAAGAGAGCCATTTTATTCTCAGACAGACAGGAGATATTGATGCTCCACAATAAATTGAGAGGTCAAGTGTACCCAGTGGCCTCTAATATGGAATACATGGTGAGTCTAGCTCCTGATACCTAACTCTTTTTCTTTTTTTTTTTAACCTTTATTTTAATTTTCCTTACGGTGCAAGAGGTGTAGCAAATTTCCTCTAACGTAAGTTTTTCTCAAGAGGTTTCCTGGAGCTGTTTCATTCCAGAGTGAAAAATGCTTTAGATCATTCAACTGTTTTGGTTGGAAAGGGCCACTAATGGGTCATCGAGTCCATCCAGTGCATAGTTTCAGGACTGGTTCCATTATTCATAAACTAGTGTCTGGCCCAGCCCTGGACACATCTCCAGTGATGGCAATTCCACAGCCTGCCTCAGCAGGTTCTTCCATTACCTTAATGTCATAAAAGCATCACATTTTCCCTAGTGTTTAACTCACGTTCTCCCTGTGAAAGCTTTCAGACCGTTGTGACTGGTGTTTCGGGCCACCACAGCCTGCTCAGGGAAACCTCTGATGGTCTTTGGGTTGCCATCAGCTACCGCCCAACGCTGGAGGTAGCATCTGCCCTCTTGTCGTACACTGATCACCAGAGATTATCAATGTGAGCCAAGCATCCATGATGCTGCTGGGAATCTGCTCAGCACCTTAGAGAAACAGGGCTTGAGGAATGCGGCTCCATCTGCAAAGAATTTCAGTCACTGGAAATAGCTGGAAGGACTTTGGGAGTTCATGGATGGATGGGTCAGGTCATGGTTTTTCATAGTTCAAGAAACCAACATAAAAGTTTGGTCACTGTATTCTCCCACTTCAGAGGGAGAACTTAAAAGTATAAGTATGAAATGCCTTTACCATCAACAATTCAGATGAATAAGTTTTTTTCACCTGATGCCAGAGACCCTACTTTGAGTTATTTTTGACGTGCCATCAAAATATTGCGGGGCCAGAAAATGATGTAGGCAAATAATTTTTTTTTTTTTTTTTGGTGCCCTTTCCCAATGTGCAAATATAGTTATGACCAAAACTAGCCTGACTTCAACTGTGCGCTCCTGCTGACAGATTAAATGATTAATGATTTGTTAAGACGGTGTTTAAAAGGGTAAAATAAATAGTACACTAAATGTAATACAAAATTGTTTGCCAGCTGTGCTGAAAGGAGTGCTGCAAATGGAAAATCCTGCCTTTTGTGACTGTAGGGAACAGGAAAAGAGAAGGGAGAGCAGAGGACAGTAAGGAAGGACAACTGGCCATCAGTTGGTCCTCATTAGCATTCACACTGCTGGCCTTTCATCCCGCTTTTGTCAGAAATCGCATGCCTTTCTAAGAACCGGCGCTTTGTATCTCTCTCGGCGGGCTCTCGCGTTATCCTGCAGGCTGCCGGCGAGATACTGCCAGGGAAGAGGCGACTTGATTGATTTCCAGAAAGTAAACACAAAGCATGAGAAAGCCAAATGTGTTTTGGTTGGCTTTGAGGATCTGAGAGGGCTGCCGTTGCGGACTGTCCACTGGCCGACTGCTGTTTACGCTTGCAGCGTGGTTACACTTTCATGTTTGCCTTTGCTCAGTGTGCTTTTCTAGTGGTTTTTATGGGCGATTGAGGGTAAATGAAAGGGCCTTATATGCTGTGAAGAAAGAAGCTGAGTATAAGATGGTGCTACTTGGAAAGGCTATAATCAAGTCTTTCATGTATTCGTGTTTACCTAATATTACTTGGAAATGCTGTGTATATTCTGAACGTGAATTTCACTTTAATCCTTTGTTCTGCATAGGACATTTCTCATTTGGACTCGTTTAAGAGGATGGTCTGTCTTTAGTACCGTAGATAAACTTTTCTCTTTTCCTTTGGTGCCAGTGTGGAGCGTCACAGGCGACGTGTGGTGCTAATTTGTGGATAAGTAGGTAGAACTTGTTCTTGCCCATCAACCTCTGAACACTGCCTTGTGGAAGTTCTTTCTCCCACCTCCATACCTGACATATTTTGGTGATCTAAAGTGGCAAGGGGAGCTAATGTATTCCAGGAAAGGGACATACTTATCTACTACAGGATGAACTTTAGTCAGTGGAGGCTGTTAATAAGAAAGCAATAACACAGTGAGTCCCGTGACTTATCTGGAGAGATCAAAAGAATTATATGCATATGGGATAAAGGTAAAGTGGAGTGAAGAAATGAGGAAATAAACAGTTTTGCTGCTGGGTTTGTATAATTAATTGAAAGCTAGCACAGGTATTCAGAGTTAATGGAAAATGAGTGAGCAGTGCACATCTTCCTGACAAAGTCGGTCAAATACGGGATTACCTTAACCCCTATAACAGCTTTCTGATCGCCACTTCCACTGTGTGTTCGGACTTTATAACAGCAGCCACGGCAGTGGATGGGTGCCAAGACCAAAACAAACTCCTTGTTAATGAACCCAGAGTAAAAAGACATAGTAGTTCCTAAGACATCTTGACCTTTTAAGATGGCTTAGTCAGATGGCTTTCAGCAGTCATGAATGGCAGAAGTCTTTCCTCTTGCGGAGGCCTCAAAGACAGCTGGATAAAGTGAAATTGTTCTCAGTACAGATTGCTGGAAGGAAAATATTTTGCTTTCATGTATAAGGTATCTCCATCCTTCCTCTAAACTGCAGGGCGCTGACTTTCCTTGTCAGGATGGGCTAGTATTTCTGTGTGGGTTAGCAAAGCGTGTCCAAGCTTCTGCCAGTACGTCTCAGTCCTGGACTCTCATGCCACTTTTAAAAGTACATTACCAGTACTGCAAAAAGTCTAAGCTGGGGAGAAAAATGAGAGTAACCTGATCACTACAACTCAGGTGCCTAGGATTAGGATTATGTTCACAAACTAGTTAGGCTGAGTAAATGGACTCCTTGTGGGGTATGTTCTTATTAAATCTCAACCTACCAATTGTAGTATGACGTGTGTATGCCATGCCTGTATTTAACATGTACAGCGAATACTGTACTTTGAAAGGCCATTACAAATTTGCAGAAGTAAAAACAAGAGTCCATGTGCTAAATCACGTGGAATCGTGTGTAACCGAAGGCTTCTCAATCTCTGCCTGAGAAGGAAGCTGAGCATAGACGTACACGGCCCCTCTGGCTTCAGTAGTCTTCCTAGATACTGCTTTGAATATTGGCATAAAGACTTCTTGCAAGTGTAGCTGGGAAAGTCTGAAATCTCATTTTTTTGATATGTTTATTGCTCTGAAATAATTCCAGCCTCCTGACCGCATTCACGTCTGAGAAGCAAGAGGCAAATAACTACTCTAATTTAAATGGGATGGCTTTGTAATCTGACGCCCGCAGAAATGAGCTTCTCTACTCATCAAGCACAAAGCCATGCAAAGACATAGCTCATTCCCAATTGCCTGTTGAGTATCTTTTGTCCGAGTTCATTTATTTTATCCGTAGGCATCAAAGGAAGATGTAATGCATATGTTCACATCAATTTCTATTTAATGGCCTATTGCTTATAATGTCTCTGCATTAAATTAGGAGATTTGGAATGTCTCTGCCTTTGAGGCTGCAGGGAAAAATGCTCTGCTAGAAAGTCTGAAGTACTAGCAGCACATAACGTCTTGGGAGAGTTTCTGTGGCTTATATGTTGGATGGAAAGGCAGATTGTGGCTGGTCATTGCCTGGTGCAGAAAGTGGGAGACCACAAAAAGTTGTGTGTCTAGGCACAATTGCAATAGCCTGCTTGAACAGAGGTTTGGAAATGTGTGTGTGGTGGGTCAGATCCCATACACCTTCAAGGAGTTGGAGGGCTGAGACGGAAAATGGTTTTATTCCCTCTGTCAGAGCTGCGTCCGCACACGAGGTTTTGCAGACTGACGTGAATTTGCTTGGCCGCTGGTCAGTTTGAAGCCAAGCTGATGAGCTCAGAGCAGCTCTGGGATGTTGTTGGAATTTGGGTTGCTGAGCATGCTTAATGATAAGCTGTTCTTGGAGGTCTGGGCTGTTTAGCTCAGTTAGATGAGCTCATGTTTGCCTTACGAAGATAGTGTAGACACATCAAGTTCCAGGAGACACTGCGTTTTCCTGTCGTCTTAGCCAGGGACATACGGTCCCTCCCCATCCCAGTTATAACTGCCCGAGACTGTGTTCAGATACTTACTTGGAATGAGCACTTGATGTTTTCTAAACGTGTTTGAGAGCCTAAATGCCCTCCAGTCCTCCAAACAGGCTCTGACAGGTCCTTTGATATGTTTGAGATCAGAAGTTGCTTTTCTTCTGGAGAAGACGGGACTTGGAAAGACCAGCTGGTTGTGATGGTAAATGTCCAAAGAGGACATAATCTTGTGCTGGCACGTGAATGGGCTGGAGACACATTACAAGACTTCTCTTTGGTTTTATTTGTAGGAATTTGCGGTAATATTTTAATCCCAATGAATTATCCTCTAAGGACTGTTCTGAGTAGACCAGCTGTCAGTAATTACACAATGAATTCAGGGCACTGTCTGCTGGGTCCAGCAAGTCTGGCCATTACAGCAAATACACTCCTGGGCAATGGAGCCAATGAAACCTGCTTTCCTATTTGCCTTGGTATCATGTTTGAGCTCTCACTTGGCTTGCAGGTGGGTGATATTCAATAAGGACTGATCTCACACCAACGTCCTTCCCTCAAAGGGAAGATAAATGGGGGTTGTCACTTCTAACCTGATGCCTGTTTTGGTGAGAGCAATATTAGCTTAACTGCTCTGGGACTTTGCCACCTCTGTTAAATTTGACTGGATCCAGCAGTGGACTCAGCAGTTAGGCTGGAAGGAGAAGGGAAGATGGGACTGGGAGGCTCAGACCCACACCCCTTGCTCAAGAGTTTGGGCCAAAAATCTCCACCTATGTTGGTAGTGAACTGCAGGACCACATCCACTGTTGGAGTTCCCCTTGATGGGAAAGCCAGGAAATGTCCTGGTAGCAAGTGCAATGGGTGGAAAATCATGCTGCAGCTACATCAGAGCACTGACTGAGAGCATTGACTGCATGTTAGAAGTCTTGCAGATCTCAGAAATAGGTGTCACAAGGAAGCGCTGGGATCTCTGTCCTTGATGTTTTGGGTTTTTTTTTTTTTCAAATAGATTAGAAAAACACCTGTGAAGAATTTCTTGTGGTTTAGGGTGGATAGTCTAGATGGGTTCTTGAGGTCTTACCGGGTCTGTTTTATCCTGACCTATGCAAAGCATCTCCTAAGCACCATGACATCAAGCAGGAAAAATAATAGACCCTCTAGTGCCCTGCATTTCCATGGCAGGGGGACATCTTGAGAAACTTGCTTTTAGGTCAGGGCACATCATTAAAATGTGCTGGTTTCAGAAGGACAGGCCAGACACCAGGGGTGAGCTGTAATTTATTCTCTCTCTCTCCTCTAATTGCTGTTGGTTGAGCCTCTTGATCTAATAAGCTTGAGATGGCAAATTGACCTGTTCTTTTCTCTCCCCACCTCCTGCAGACCTGGGATGATGAGCTGGAAAGAACAGCCCAAGCTTGGGCTCAGCAGTGCATCTGGGACCATGGGCCTAGTGACCTCATCAGGTCAATTGGACAGAACTTGGCAGTTCACTGGGGCAGGTAAGAGTTGGGGTGCTACAAGCTTGTTGCAAAGAGCAATTTACGGATTCTTCTTTACAGCCAGATGGAAAGGTTTGCCTTGATGCTTAGTAGAGCACTGCGGAGATGGGAGAAAAGGTGAGGATCAATAATTGGTGTTGCTGCAGTGGAATGGTTATAGTGATAACGTCTGCAGCCACCTTCAGCTGACTGTTCCCAGCAAATCAACACTGATATGGGTTACTCCATTTATCTGTATCTCAGGGTACTTCAGCTGTTATGTGCCACTCCTTAAGGAGAACAGCTACAGAAGCTGTAACCCTTGCTCCTGAATCTGCTGTTTCAGGGGGGTTCTGGGCTGAGTACCGTCTGAAAGCTGAATTTTCTCAGGAACAATGTCTGGACTCAGCTACAAGTTCAGAACTCATTGCTCTAAACTTTTTAATTATCTCTTGCTGTATTTCCCATAAATATTTATCCAGCTCCTCATTTCTCTGTACTGAAACCACTTTGCAGATTTTATTCCACCACCACCCCCCCCCCCCCCCAACTTCCTGGGGAAGGTTTTTAACCTAGTTGTTAACCCAGCTAGGAAGGCTGACATTAAGGTTTCCAAATGGGTTTGCCTCTCCATCTCATGGTGAAATTGTTTATTGTTAAGCCCCTATCATTAAGCCTGTTGTAGGTTAAGCTTGCTTGTACAGCAAACATGTTGTACGTGCTCAGGAGCCCTAATGGGTGGAAATGCAGTTATGCTTGTTGTAAATCAGGTGGAACTTGGTTGAAAGCAATGGAAATTTGCCGGTGCGAAATTGGCCTGATATAAAAATCGGGCCCGTTTTTGTTGGCAGAATTAAATAATGATTGGAAAGTAGAGTGGTTAATCCATTGGAAACAAAGTCAAAAGATCGGGCTGTTCTTGGCTCTCCTACAAGCGTTCAAGATGGCCATGGGTTACTGATGGAGGCAGATCCAATCTTCCTCCCTTTGCAGTCACTAAGAGGAAAAAGAAATCAGATTTATCTCAGTTTTTTCAGGAACGGGCCATAACTTGATTGCCTCAATTTCCTCTCCTGTAAAGTAGGATTCGGAAAGTATTCACTTCAGTGACATCATGCGATTAATGTTTTTAAAATACTTCTAATGAATGATTTTTAATGAAGAGTTGGCTGAAAGAACAAACTCCAGTTGGTAATGATATCATTTGTATTTCTGGCCGCTTGCTTCATGTGAGCTGTTGAAAGCAATAAAAAGTAGTGGGTTTGAAGCACTGCTCTGCTTTGATTCAGAATTTGCAGATTGCTCTGTTTGCTCACTGTGTGCGTAGCATGAAAAATGCATATGAGTTGCTATAGGTAGTTTTAACACCGTTTGCATTCCCCCAGGCAGCACAAGTAGCATCGGTGCTGGCGCGGACTGCAATATCTGGTGCGTGGTTTGCACAAAGTACACCCAGCGTGTGCGGGGGCACGGTGCAGAGGGAAATTGCTGCAATAAAAGGTGGGGCACGTATGCAGTGCCTCAACTGTTCTGCACCAACTCTTGGTGTGATGTGAGTGTGAAAAAGCCCACTTGCTTTCAAAGGTCTCACAGTATTAACTGCTAGTGTCTTCCAGATTTAGCAAATTGCCCGGTGGTGAAATAGGTACACGATGGCTTTCGGTTGAAGATGTTTGGCAAACCTTAACTTCTGTTTACTTTCAAAACACAACTTTCCGCCAAACTAGAAGTTTTTTGTAGTTGTGTGGAAAAGTCAGGAGGACATTTCGGGTCAGCAGCACTGGAAGAGCATGTCAACCTATAAATAATACAGAAAGTCAGACTGGGCTGTGAATCTTAGGGAAAAAAATAATCTTTAACACTTTCAGTGAGTTTTTTTTCTGTTCATTGGACCATGTTACTGGGTTCTTCAGGCAACACCTTCTCAATGATTGAAACTTCAGAAACTTTTATATAAAATTAGCAAAACTTGTATTTAAAAAAGTGTGAGCTTACAATATGGCCGGAGGCTCCCAGTATTGTTTGAAAACTTATACCGGAGCTTGGTGGTTTCAGCTGTGACCGGTCTTTGCTCCTTCAGGTATCGGTCTCCAGCTTTCCATGTCCAGTCTTGGTATGATGAAGTTAAAGATTACACGTACCCGTATCCTCATGAGTGCAACCCGTGGTGCCCAGAGAGATGCACTGGCTCTATGTGCACGCATTACACCCAGGTAAAGGAGACGAAGGGCTTTTGTATCTATACTCGCTGCATCCCCCCCATGTCCCACTTGTCACTGCAACATGTGCCCACAGAGGGGGAGTTTGCTCATTTTCAATAGCTCTGTCGCACTTGCAGATAGTCTGGGCCACGACGAACAAGATCGGCTGTGCCGTGAACGTCTGCAAGCAGATGAACGTCTGGGGAGAGATCTGGGAGAACGCCGTCTACCTGGTCTGCAACTACTCGCCCAAGTAAGGCAGATGAGCTGGGCGCTCTCCAGCTTTCCTAAAACTGGCAGGTTGCTTAACTAGCCCAGGATCTGGGGAAGAGATTTCAGGCAGTCTAGACTGGTGGTTGTGGCTTTAAATTTTCTCTTTAGACGGCAGCACAGAGCTGGTTCAAGACTTCTGAGCATTGCCTGGAAAACTGAATGAGGGGCCGGGGCCAGGCCGGAGCTTTGATGTTCCTGCCATGGGAAGGAGGAGCAGGAGATGGCCAGGACGGAGCTGGCGTGTGCTGCCAAGCGAGGCTCGCGCTCTCCCTGCTGCTCCGAGGGTGGGAGGGGATGGGGTGGGGATTAACGCCGCTCAGCGCTGCTCTGGCAGCCAGGTAGGCTGCCGTACCATGACATGTTTTCGCCTCTTCCCTGCAAAATCCACTGGTTTAAACACACCGCTGCTTCGTGCAAAGCCAGCCCTGCAGCAGTCGCTGGTGGAAGCGAAGCGAGCTGGGGCCCGCTGCAAGGAGCTGCAAAGAGATAAATCCTAGACCCAAGAGCTCCCTGTGGCTTAAGCTGAAAAATGAAATAGCTAAATCTTGACTGATGCAGTTAACTCGATGGTTTGATTAAATTTCAAAGTGAAAATCACATTTCTTGACTACTACGTGCAGGAGAAGTTTCTTCCCTGGCAATGGCAATTAATATTTTCTGCTTTTCATGGCTAATAGGAGAAACATTCCCACTCCCAAGTCCTTGGCGATTTCAATCTTTGCAACAAAATGAAATCGGGAAATTGCTATGTACAAATGGAGTGGCTTGGAGAGCATCTGACTTCTGGAGACCATAGGGCAGAATAGCGCAGAGAAATAAGGTGTGCAGGTACAGGGCTGGCAGCTCGTAGCACGATCCAGGCAGAGCCCTACGGGTGGGTTGTGTAAGGCCCTCTGCCCACGTTAGCTGCTGAGCATGTTGTGCTTGTGGTTTGGTGGGATTTAATAACCTGCTCCTCGTATGGGATCACGCCGTCTCCCATGGAGCTCCTGCAGCAGGCTGGGCTATTTGCACGCCATCCATTCAGGGCTGCTGGATGGAAAAATCCTCTCTTTCTGCAGTTCCTGCTTAATCTTTTCTCTCTGGCATCAGCGCGCATTGTCCTCATCTAGCCTTATAGGTGGAGACAGCTGAAAGAGCAATAACCAAAGGGTTCGTAGCCATGGGCTGAACTCCGGCTCCTTCAACCTTCTCAGCCCCTGAAGTCTGCAGTACAGAGTGCCAAAAAGGGCTTTTGTTTCTGGGTAGTTTCTTGAGGAAAATGCAGTAATCCACTGATTTACTTCTGTTTGCCTAAGGTCGCAGTATTTCTATAGGAGTTTAATGTAAAAGCGATATTGCATGCAATTTATCTAAGTAAACCCCTAAAAATGTCATCTTGGAGGTGAAATGAGGAGGAACAATTTTTCTTTCAACCAGCTTTCCTGGGCTGGTTGTGTAGTCTTTGCTGAGTTGCCCTGGGCCAAGACGATGTTTCTGCAGCCTTAGAGGCAAAACTGGGGACTTGAGGACACCAGGTTGGGTGAGGAAAAAGTACAAAGCGCTGCTCTGTTTCCCAGATGATCTGGTGTGAGGGTCCCTGTATTTCTGGTGTTGTTCTGTTTGGAAATGGCTCCAGGTGGAAAATGGAGCAGCTTTTAAATGGTAAGAGCTGTGCTCCAGCCTGGCCCGTGCCGCTGCCTGGGCGTGTTGCAGAAAATGGTGGGAGACTTGTGGCTCTGATGACCAAGAGAGATGAAGGCAAGCGTTGGGCAAATGGGAGGCAGCAAGCAGGCGGCCCCTGAGCCCGCGGAGCTATCGCTGGAGGCCAACAGGCAGCATGGGGACAGAAAGAGGGGGGGACATCTTTTCCTCATTTACAGCCCCCTATCCAAGGATGAGCACAGCAGAAACGCCCATTTTCCCCACTGCCTTAGTGCCAGGCAGTCTCGGATGGGCATTTGGGCATCTCTCTTGGATGGGTCTTTGGGTGTCTGACGGGTACGCATTGCTCCTGTGTTTGCAGGGGCAACTGGATCGGAGAAGCCCCGTACAAGACCGGCCGCCCCTGCTCCCAGTGCCCGCCGAGCTACGGAGGAGGCTGCCAGAACAACCTCTGCTACAAAGGTACGTGGTGGGGCTTGGGGCACCCTCCTGGGTTGGGGAAAAGGCTGGAGCAACCTTATGCCTGGAAACTTTTAACCAGAAGCAGCCGCAGCTTTATGCACCTTTTAATTAGCCATCCTTAATATTTTGACATCACAGCACGTGGTAAATCAGTGGCTGCTGCTGAAACTGAAAAGCCCCAATCTGCTTAAAATCTGGATCTCGGATTCGGCGCGTTCTCCCCCAGTGAAAATGAGAGCGAGCGCTCGGGTGGGGGGAAGCTGCTCTGAGCTTACATGGGTTTGGCTCGGGAGCTCCAGCGGGATTTTGAGTGCTGGCAGGCTGCGGGCAGGAGCGATCCCGTCCTCGCTGGGTTTGTTTGGGAAGGGAATGTTCTCCGGCGCTTACCGGAGGCAACGTGGGTGGGCAGAGCCTGGCTGTCTGCCCCGCTCCTTCAGGGGCTGGGGATGGAGCGTTTCCCTCTTTCCCCACCTTGGTTTTCACGGCTGCAAAATGAATATAGCAATTCGTGTCTCTTGGAGGAGAAGAGGGGATTGTGGACGGTTTTTCCTGAAAAAAAAAATCTAAAAAGTATTCTTCACACTGGAATCTCCAGTGAAGCAGTGCTGTCCCCCCCTGCACACAGGGTTTTCTGGGATCATGCATTGAGGGCATTTTTCTTCTCCCATGTGTTTTGCTTCACAGAGAACTGGGCTCTTAGAAACAGGCAGGTTCCCTGGAGCCTTGCCCAAAGCAGGGACTTATTTTGCTGCAACGTTGCATTTATCATTTTTAGCCTGGGGTTGTGGGTCCAGGCAGAGGTCCCCGGGCTGCAGGTGGGCTGCAGCGGGGAGAAGGGGAGGGGATGCCCCGGTGGTAGAAAGCCCTCTCAGAGCCACCATCCATCATCCCTTAGTTCGCATCGTGCCTCTCCTCATGGCCGAGGACGAGAGCGGTGCAGGGGTTTGGGTAGGACTGGCCAAGCAGGATGAATTTGGCTGGCACCATTTTCCCAATCACGTTGCCTGGCTGCAACAGCAGGCAGCTTGTTCTCCATCGAAGGGTAAAGCGAGGGGTAAACCCGCGTTCCCCATCAATGCGAACACGCTGTAATTGTTTTTAATCCCCTCTTCTAACAAGATTACCGTTACGAAGATCCCGTCATCGCCGAGACAGATGAAAATAACGAAGTGGAGATTTTGCAGGTTGCGGAGCAAATGCCAGTGCGGTTCTACCCTCCTGAAAGCAAGCCCAGCAATCCCATCAAGCCCAATAAAGTCATCCTGGACTCCTACATGAGTAAGGCAGCCTCTTTCTTTTTCAGCTTTTATAAGTTTTGAAGCACCTCTATGGGAAAAGGTGTGGAAAGCGATGAGGAGGCTCAGGGAAAAAATAACTGGGAGGAGGTTTGAGTGGAGGGGGAGGTAATCTGTGCGAAAATTTGCTGTTAATTATAGCAGAAGCCTGCCAGAAGTGGGGAGCAAAGCTTTCAAAAGCCACTCATGCCTTCTGCACATCAGTCTGCAATAGTTATTTGTTCTTTTAAGACATCTCAAGAAAGTATTGATGAACCAAAGGTCCCCAGATCAGTAATCACGTTAGGAAATATTGGTTTTATTTCCCAGTTAAAATACTCTACGCTCAGCAGTTACCCCCTTTGCAGCTTTTGGTTTTATTTTTTTTTAATTTATTTCCTTTTTATTTCTTGCTTGGGAAGATTTCTGAAGTTATTTGTGGAGCTGGTAGTACTTCCTCAGTTGTTTTCTAATAGCTGTTAATTAAAAGAGACTTATTGTGAAAACAGGGTGAGACAAGCCGACGCATCCTTTTCAAGTTTATCTACCAGCATCTTGAGAGTCTGTAATTAAATGGAGAATGAGAACTTTGGCTGCAGACCTCGGGTTGTAAATCAAAGCCTTCATCTGTCAGATGTTTCTTCCTTGCTAATCTTTCCAAAGGCACCTGTCTCAGGTGAACGGCTAAAGAGGCACGAACTGCTCCAGGCTGCTTGGTCTCTGATAAGATTTTATCTTGCTGCACCAAAGACCTCCAGGAAAGATGCATGGTGGTTGCTCATCTCTGTAGCTCGGAAGCAGGCTGTGGCAGTCTCTTTCCTTTTTAAAATATTTATTTGTTTTGTTTTTTCTCCCCAGCACAAGTCATTACCTGTGAAACCAAAATGAGAGACAAATGCAGAGGCTCAACGTGCAACAGGTAGCCTTTTATTGATACCTCTTGGAGCGCTGTGGGAAAAAGTGGCCTAAAACTTGTCTGGTTCTTGCAAACGTGGGATAGGCTATACTATGTCTTTTTTGTGACTGTCTAAGTAGATCTCTTTTTAGAAAAAAGCTTTAATTTCTTGTAATACAAAGCCCTCAGCCAAGCCTAGCAATAAGGTGACTCAGTTTATTTTATTCAGCCATGATGACCCACAGTTCCAGGTGTCCAAAATCGTCTAATAAATTCTGGCAGAGTAATTTTTGAGCCTTTTTCATGCATTCCACTGCTGTCCAAGCCAGACCAATAATTCATAGCTTGTCCCCTCCCAGCCAGTCAAGAACTTCTGGTTAAGGTTTCTGCAAAGAACGGGACAGTTTATCACTTGGAGAAAAACCAAATCCACAGAATCTAAATATTGGTCAGGCTTTTAAGGAGGGTGGAGAAACTGTTTTAAAAAGTAGCTATTTTGCAATCTTGTTTTTAAATGGAAGAGTTACGTGAAATGAATGGAATGACTATTAAATGAAATAGAGTCAAAGTCTGTTTTTCTTGAATTGTTTTTTTGCCACCCTCAAAGATATATATCTTTACTAGGTATTTGTGCCCAGCTGGCTGCTTGTACAGTAAGGGAAAGATCTTTGGAACATTTTATTATGAGAGTGTAAGTACCTTTTAATAGCTCATAGATGTAATTTGTGGGGAGTTAGTGGTAATAACAGAAATGGGAAATGCCAATGATTCTGGTGTAATTTGGCTTTTCGTATTCTCCAGTTGTGGTGCTGTAAAATAGTGCTAATAAAGATTATCTGTATTTTCCTCATCTTAGTGATAAAAAAAGAAGCAGTCTGGAAAGGCAAAGTGATTCCAGACTGGATTTTGTCATGAGTGCCCTTAATGTGCAATGAAACCCATGGAAAGTGAGGGGTGGGGATCAATAGACAGCTCTTACAAAGATCTCTTCTTTCGTGTGGGCAGCTGTCACGCTAACCAGAAACTTCATACGAAAAACACTGTTAAGTGTTGTAACTAAATAATATTTTGGGCTGATTTGCTGGATCTTGAATTAGCAAGATAATTTATAAATAAAGCATGGCACTGTTTTCCCATCAAAACTACTTTTGGGGTGAAGAAAGGTTGAAGATAAAAGGGTTTTTGTGTAAAAGCATGTTTGCTTTCCCCATTCTCACTGTTGGTGCATGACGGCATTGCCCATGATACATCTTTGCCCTGCAACTTCTGTGATCGCAGACAGCCGCCTTCTCCAAGTGGTTTCAGCAGAAATATTTTGGGTTTGAATATTTCGTTGAGAACTGGAAATATTTCATACCGGTCGTTAATTTCCAATGCTGCCTTTTTTCTAAATTGTATCTAAATGCATGGTTTTGCTATTTAAAAAAAGCTTGCCATTCAACCAGGCAGTGCTTAAAATAATAATAATAATAATAATAATAAAAGAATAAGGCTGTGTTTGGAGAGTAAGATTTAACAACCAGATTCCAAAGGAGTGTACTCAGCTTATTTTCCATTTGGCCCTTTGGTGGTGGTTGTTTCATTTCTTCTTCATTTTTTGCACAGCGGCTGGTCAACGTTGCTCTGTGAATGAGATTTATTTCACATACTATTTGTATTTGTACTCTTGTCAGTCATCAAGCATATGTCGTGCTGCAATTCATTACGGCGTCCTGGACAATAAAGGAGGACTGGTTGATATCACGAGGAAGGGGAGGACACCGGCTTTTGTAAAGTCTACCAGGAACGGCGTGGAGTCTTTCAGGTACTCTCTTCATTAAGAAGTTTTTGTATTTGCTTTAGATATAAGCAGATGTTCAGTCATCTGTGTTACTCATATGTACACATAGTGATTCAAGTAAGCGTAGTATGCTTATTTTTTTAACAAATGGGTTTTTTTGCTTGTTTTGCAGGAAAAGTAAGCCTTCAAATGCATTCATGGTTTCCAAAGTCACAAGTAAGTTTTAAAAGTTGAGAAGAAACTTCGTTGCTAGAGTTTTATGGGATACTTGAAAACATCATTCCTTACAGTGCTCTTTTTCGTTTTAAGTGCTCATGTCAAATGGTTCAGTACCACAACTAAACCCTAGACTGGCGATCCACCACCCATTATGGGCAATTCCACTATCAACCACCTCATTTTTCTGTGGGGATCTAGGAGGAAGGGACCGAAAACGGTGGTAACGGGCCATTTCCAGCAGCATCTCCTGGTGATGGATCATGGTTGGGTCCGAACATCAGCTGCAGTGTCACAAGCTGCTGATAGTAAAGTGGTGAAGATGAGGCATTCTTGTATGAAAGCCTCAGTCTAGTGTGAACACTGTATAAAAACTGAAAAAAATAGTACCTAATATAATAGTGTGATAGTATAATGAAACATGTAATACACATGAAGTTAGTTTATAACAGTGAGTCATCATGAAGTTAGTTTATAACAGTGAGTCATCATATTTATGATGAGCATATAAATAAATACTGTGCAGTTCTACTTTTTAAACCATTCCCGCTTTCTGAATATCTTTGAATAATTCCTCCTCCTCCTCCATATAATCATCATTTTGATTAGATCCACTTGAGCCACTTTCAGGGAAAACTGTAGGTGTCGGGTTATTTAGACTCCATGTCTGGAGCTGTAGCAACAATACACCGTCTTGTGGGTCAGCTGCTTTTCTCTTTGGAAAGCTGTGACCTTTTTAAGGCCCCGCTGTAGTACGGTGGCAGGATTTCTGCTGGAGAGAGCTGGTCAGCCCTCTCCTGGCTGCATGCTGCTGGGAGAGGAGCGAGCAGCTTTCCTCCTGGTGCCCTCAGCTGGACATGGGTCTCGCCAGATGCGTTGCGTGACCGTGACTTGTGTTTTCTGCAGCTGCCTGAGCCATTAGGTCTGCTAATTTGCCTTTCCGTATTTATTTCCGCAGCACAGACGGTGGATTGCTATACTACAGTAGCTGAGCTGTGCCAGTTCAAAAAGCCGGCGACTCATTGCCCAAGGTAACTGCGTGCCACGAGCACGAGCCCGCTTATGCTCGGCGTTAAACCCGCTCTGCTCTGAGGAGGGAGGATGCTGAGACGCTGCGGTCCCCAGATCTGAGGGCCATCAGGAATGGAGCTGATTTTACCAGATGAACTGGAGGCGGGTGTTGGGAATGGCACGTTTCCTCCTGCCACCCTGCTTTTCTTGGCATCACAACAGAAAAATTCATGTTAAGTTTTCAGACGGCTTCAGTAGCGTGTAAACCAGGCTGTGCGATCCCGTTTCAGCACGCCCCTATGTGCGAGCGTGCGACTTCACATTCAGCCTTTGTTCTCCTGCACTTGCTGGGTTTTGGATGCAGTTTTCCTTTCTGCCTTAAAACATGGAAAAAAGTTTGTTATAGAAAGCTGCTTTGTGCAGGTGTAAGTCATGGCAGGGCAGGGGGGCACAAGCACGTGCAAACAATTATGTGCACAGCATTGTGCGAAACTATAGGTACTCCCCTTTGAAAATGTCATAAAAGACCAATCCCTCTTTTACTGGTCTAAACCCCTCTATTTGCAGTTCTGCAGTAACTACCAAGTGTCATCTGAGGGGAACAGAAAATTAAATTCACTGTTGCCACCTGCAGACCAGATGCAGGCACTTGAACTCTCCCAAGAATGCAGCTTGCTTTCCTGTTGAGCCTTGATATAGAGAATAACTATGAATAAATTGTTTTCTAGGATTTATTGTCCAGCCCACTGTAAAGACGAGCCATCGTACTGGGCACCGGTGTTTGGCACCAACGTTTATGCAGACGTGAGTATGCTCCTTTCCCTGGTGACCCCCTGTAGCACGATGTCTGTAGCGCAGAGCTGCGGCCATACTCTGCGATTTAGGCAAGGCAGTCAAACTCTCCGTGATCATTACAACGTGGGGATGGAGTAAATGGGGAGGAAGGAAGAAGTAGCACCAACAAAGTGCAACAGCTACTGCACCAGGCTGGGGTCAGTGGGCTCGGGGAGCCCTTCCAGTCTCCGGCACTATTCCATTAAAATAACTTACGGACCTGGGCAGGTCACTTAACCTCTCCATGCCTTAGGGTCATTGGCTATGAGATGATGGCAGCTCTTGTCCGCCTTTGCAATGTTTTGAGATCTGCAACTGAGCACCAGAGGGCTTTTATTATAGACTATCACACTATATAGTTGTCAAAAATAGGCCTTCTTCCCCCTCCCCTGTCCCCCCCTTTCTGGGAGCTGAGCAGCGGTTTTGAGCAGCCAGGACACAGCACAGAGCGGTGGAAAGAAAGCATGCGACTTGGTTTTCTTGGTTTGTTTTTCTAAACTCTGCTCATGGGGATGAGCAGAGACGTGATGCTGAAACTAGGCAGGGAGTCATTTTTTTGAAATCTCTTAATATTAGGCCTCTAAAACCTGGGTTTCAACGTTTTCCATTTGCGGGTGTTTCTTTTTTTTTTTTTTTTTTTTTTTCCTGTTGGAGATTGTGTTTAGAAATGCCAGCTCCCTGGCTGGTGTGTGTAGCCTGTAGGAACATGCTTTTTGAAGGCCTGGGGGAAAGTGTTGGCAGATCACGGACCCCCAGCTTGGGGTCACCATGGAGCTTTGCAGACTCCTGAGAAAAAACAACCTGCAGAAATCATACGATAATTCGAGGCAAGCAATTTTGAAAGTAATTTAAAAAAAAAAAAAAGCCCTGTTTTTTATTTTCCTTGAGACCAGTTTTTTTAACGGTAGAGCTGCACAAACAGGTTAGCCTAGACTAGCTCACATGCAAATTCATCGGGCAGCTGCCACCCCGCGGTACCTGCCTCTGTGCATGCTCCAACCTGCAGGAAATGGGAAATAGTTTTCTCTCTTTTACTGAGGACAAAACTACCTCAGATTACCCCCGGAACGGGGCCTGTGATTGCAAGGGTATTAGGCAAGGACCAGCATCCCAGCCTGGCATTGTTTCCTGATTTGTACTGACGCAAAAGGATTCGTGTCCTTTAATGAATCACAAGCTCCATTTCCTACTGTACCCACTGGGTATTGTTTCATAAACTGGGGCCTGGACTGTGATTTGGGAGGAAAATAAAATAGAAGGGAAAAAAAAAAAAAAAGTATTTGGCTACTTCCTAGAGGGTTTGGTTAACCTTTGTCTGGACTACTGTACTAATAGCGTGGTGCGGGTGTAATAAGGAAAGCGCTTGGGTTTTTATGAGAGTGCGAGATTGGTAGGAAAGCAGGTGAAACCAGCTGGGAAAAAGGAGTTTGGGGAGGCTGTGAAATGTGCTGCAAAGGGAGAGGTATGGGTGCTGAGAAATGCTCAGGCTGGAAAGCTGTCAGGAGAAACACGCGTGCCGTGCAAGGAGAGTTTGGGCAAAGGCTTTTCCCAGGGAGCACGGGCTGTGCGGGTGCCCTCCGGGAGGTGATGCTGTGCATTAACCCAAGCCCGTGGCCAAGGAATGATTAAAGCAGAGAGAAGAAGAAGATGGACAAGACAAGTGCTAGTCTTTTGGGAGGGCTCTTTGGCTTCACGTCTAGAGTGGCACCTTCATGGCCCAGGGGGGGACTTGGCTCCAACCATGTCTTCTTAAATAAGTTATCTCAAAGAAAAAGAAGCATCTTGCCCTGTTTCCAGTCTGTGCTCCCTGCAGAGTTCCCTCTGGCCTTTTAGCACCTTCTCCAAAACATGGATTTGCTAAATGCTCTGGCAGGGAAGGAGTTGATAGTCCAAGCTGCGATGACAAAAATGCTTGGCTAGTCTGTGTAACAACCTGGTTCACTCTGCTTTTGGATGGAGGTAGCATTTGCATTTACATGATCCCAGGAAGGCGTGTGAAAATTTGTTTTGCCATGAAGAACAAAGCTCTGACATGAAGAATTGGCAGTTTTTATGAGATAAGTCTGATTTTTATTCAGGGGTCATAGGCGCCACTATCTCAGTTTGTGTTAAGGGATTTTTACCCACTTTAAAGACATCCTGATTGGGTTTTTTTTACTCACCATTATAAACTTATCCTGGATTGTGTGTTTATAAGATTATCTCCTGGCTAATCCTGGTGGCTTAAAGCACAAAGAGATATTGGCAGCCTTTGCTTTAAAAAGCAGTGCAGGAAACTGTTCGTGGTGAAATTAGTAAGACTGTGGAGCAGGGACACAGAGGAGCCTTAAAATTTGGGGTAAATGAACAAAATGCAGGAAGGTATGCTATGGGAAAGGTTCATGCCCAAATCCCAGGTCTTCCCAGTGAATAGCATTACTTGGTGAGAACAGACTTGCTGCCTGCATGCAGGGTTTGCAGATTGAAGCAGCACGTGGGGAGCATATCCAGCGTCCTGCCAGTGCTGAAATTAGTAGCGAGAAGCAGCTGGCTGGGGAACAGAAAATTTGTTGCCTCTTTTCCCTGGTGGCACATTGCAGCAAAGTTCTTTACACTGCCATGTAAAAGGGAGGAAACATTAAAAAAAAAAAAAAATTCTATGAACACATGATTGTGCCTAGGAAATAAAACTCAGCTCTTGCTAATGTGGACAGGAGCAGTTCTGGCGTGATGCTGGAGCTGTGTGAACACCCGGGGGTCTTTATCAAGGCTGTAAAAGAGCTTTTAAGTTTCACGAGGCACTGTCATTTGTCACTCTGCCTAGTGTGACATAAGACTGCAAGGGAAATCCATCCCCATTCCTGCTCTGGAGCTCTATCAAGCTGGGAGAGAAAATGATTTTCTGTTCTTGAGATAAGGTCTTTTATCCACAGTGGTGTGGCAATAATTGGAGTAGGATAGATCGCCTACCTAATGAGGCTGGCATTTATCACCAGAGCAGACCAAGTTGGGTGGCTCGGCTCTCAGGAAATATGAACTTAATGATTAAACCGGTCACACTAATGAGGAAATTATGGGTGATTGAACTCATAGCCACAGACTATTGTTAATAGCCCACTATAAAAAGTATTGTCATTTTACGGTGTGTGCCTCAGAGTCCACTTCATCAGGAAACGCTCTCAGAGCATCCCAAGGGGCTACACCACGGAAAGCCGTTGCGTTGTCCATACAGCTGTTGTAGTTCTGAATTTGAGGGGAAGGCCTTATTCTTATAACGTCTCATCTTCCAAAAGCTCTGCAATCAATAAATCAAAGCACAGCCTGGCCTGGGATATGAGAGGGCTGCAATCCAACAGAGTGGTAAGGGGAGGTTTGGCATAAGGCAATAAAAAGCCTGTTGGTCAAAGCTTTGAGTAAGCAGCAGAACAGCAAGTCCTGGAAAAAAAACAGGAATGCCTTGAAAAGAACGTCGTTTAGGATGTCTCCCAGTGGAGAGTGTTGCAAATTGATTCAGGACAGTTTAATTTTATGAGCCAATTTTAGATTTACAGATTTCCCACTGCATTCTAGGGTGAATTCACAGCATATCTTCCAAACACAGCGTTCCCTTGCTCCCTTGACCATATATAGAAGCAAATACCAAATTAGCACTCAAGTCAAAGAGCTGCCAAGAGATAGGCCATCCAAAGTGATAAATATATAGGGGACAAGGCAAACCTGCTATATATGGCTGCGAGAATGAAACAGTATGATCCGTATTGTATGTACACGAGGGGAGCGCTCGCCCTTGGCACTGGTTTTGTAGTAGTTTGATTTTTAGTGATCAGGGAGTTTATGGGGTTGGGATTTTCACCCGCTGCAGTTCCCGGTGCAAAGCTGGTTTTTGCTTTTTGTTATTCCAGCTTGCCGTATGTAAATCCTCTGGAGGGTTGATGGCCAAGTTTATACTATGTCTAAGCCTTCTCTGCTTTTGCTCTCTTTTCTGGATGCTTTTGAAGCTTAGTCATCAGTTGTTAGTGTTTTGTGTTCCTCCAGCTCTTCTGACTCTGCACCACTTGGAGAGCAGGGTTACGGCGCGATGTGCAATAGAGAAGCTTTAGTCTTTTCAGAAGTGTTAATCTCCCTCCGTACTTGGTGCTGTCTTATGGAGTAATGCCTGTCCAAAAACTACACCACTCAATGGATGCAGTCCTTCTGTTTTTCCTAGAAAGAAGGATGTGAACTGTCCTGGGTAATTGGTGGTCATTTACCTTAATTCAGGAAAAGCGTCTGCTTTTCAAGCAACGGGGTGAATAAACTTTGCTGAGGTGGCTGGTCACTAGCAAAGAGTTTCACCGCAGCAGTTTCTCTGGTGCAGACCCAAGAGGTGCTGGCTGGAAAGTTGTCCTCGATTCAGCTTTGGCCCTGGATAATCTCCCAGGCGCAGCTCCACCGCAGAAGGGAGCGGTGGAAAGGCTGCTTGTCCTCCGGGTGGTGGTGGATCTTCTTACAGATGTTTTGCTTTTGCATTTGCTACTGGGGCTTATGACATACCTGCAAGATTTATTCCATGGCATCTCTTATCCTTAGTCTCCCCATAAGTAGGACAGAATTGTTTCATAGCTTTTTTCATTCCACTTTTTTTTTTTTTTTTAATTCCCTGGTTTTCTGTGGTGCTAATGGAGACGGTAAATCTCCACACATAAAATATAGACAGTTTGTAAGTCAAAATAATTAAATATTTTTCAGAGCTCCAGTATCTGCAAAACTGCAGTGCACGCAGGAGTCATTGCAGACGAAAAAGGTGGTTTGGTGGACGTGATGCCTGTAGAAAAGAAGAAAAGTTATGTCGGCTCCTTAAAGAACGGAGTCCAGTCTGAGAGGTGGGATTTTTTTCTTTGTACTTTCCTCTTATTCTCGACTGTGTGTTCAATTGTACGTCAAAGTCAGCAGGTATCAGCCAGAAAGGCTGGTGGATTGGAAATACGTGACTTAGTAGTGTCACTGTGAATTTTGAGATGCAAACAAATAGAGCGTGTTGTCCTGCTCTTACCCTCCACAAGTGAGTAGCTGCTTTCAGATTGGTGTGAAAGGTATGAAATATTGTTAAGCTTTATTTTATTTTATTACAGTATGTGTCCATGTTAATACATTTTGTTGTATGTGTTTATAACGTTAAAAGATAAGCAGAGGTATTCCTGCAGCTTTCAGCCTGGGCCACGCTTTGACGCTTATAATTGGGATTTTCATTCAGCTCTGGGGTGTGGGATGTGTTTGTATTTGTTAACTAATTTCTTCTCTTCTCTTTGAAAGAAGCATGAGTAAATTAACCTATAGAGAGATGATCAAACAGGTTTTGGAGATGGGTTTGCCACCCTTGTAATTTTTTTTGTAGTTTCTTTTGGGCCAACCTTGCTGGTTTTGGTGTACAATTGCAAATCAGTGCTTCCAAAATCCTGCACCCCCAAATGATTGCAATGATCGAGTCGCAGCTCCTTCAGTCCTTTCTAATTTGAAGCTTCCATTTCAGTCCGTGATGTACTTTTTCAGATATTGCTGTGATGGTACTGATTTCTCAGAGCTATCTTTGCAAACATAGCATTTCCCACTGTTGTGGGGGGTTTTGGTCACTGCTGACATGGCTCTGTCCGTTCTATGTAGTTCATCTTTTATAATTATCGTAAGAAATCCAAAAAAGTTGCCTATTGTTATTCTAATAATGGATATCCTAGAATGCTGTAGAGCATCTCAGAAAATAAAAATAGACTAAGACAGGAAAGCTATAGGCATTAAATATGGGCTGCTTTAGTATAGATCTATCAGGGTCAGCACTTTGCAGTTCTGTGATTTGCAATTCGGTAGATTGGATTTAGGTGACAAACCTCCTGTTCGCATGAGTTCTATCTCTGTCTTCCTTTCACTTATCTTTTATACTAACAGACAACTTTTTACTTGGATGGCAAACGCTGCCCTAGCTAAGAATAAACTCTACCGCTAGCAGTGACATGCAATATGAGCACCAGGCGCTGACCTGGCAGGTGAGGGAAACCAAAGACGTTCTCGCAGCAGGGATGAGTATGAAGGTTTGGAAAGTGTTATTTACACTCAGCAATAAGGACCACCTTCATGCTGTGAGATCCACTGGACAGTGAAATATCTTTTCAAAGATCAAGGCGAAAACCTTACCCTTTAGGACACTGGAAATAGCCTTTGGTAAAGATACATACCCAGACAGGTATGGGAAAAGGTTGCCTTTGAGATTTGCTGAGCCTTTACCCTTGCTGGAATGTTTATTTTGCGGGAATATGAAATATTGCCTTTTTCCTGAGGTTTTGCAGCCCAGCAGGGCTGAAGAAATAAGGGCTGGGAACAGAAAAGACCCCTTGCCCCCACGCACACAGCCACCCCCAGCAGCTTGGAGTCAGAGCTGTCGGGGGCACCTCTGCAGATTGAAAATGAATATACATATTTATTGTCATTTAACGTGAGTTGATCTGGCTACTCCCGTTGCCAGCACTAGGAGATGGGCCAGCCAGGCTCTGGGAACCTGCCAGCCTATTTGACAACTGTTTTTAGGAAAACATGTTCCTCTTTATGCCTGAATCCCTGCATAAGGGAGCACAGTGTTCCTTGGATAAAAGCTAGCACTGTGAGAGAGGCTTTTGCTTCCCAGCTCCTTTTGTTGGCATTAACAGTGTAGATTTGGATTGAAAGCATAAAATAAAAGCGAACTTGCGGATTTGTGCCTCTTCTTTCTTTTATCCTTTATCTTTCTCCTGCTACTGGTGGGGCTACATCAGCACCGAGCCAGCGTGCTCAGGCAGTGCACCCCAAAGAAATTCAGAGTTAACCTGTAGGTGTGTCACACTTTGGGTCCTGCAGTGCCTGCTTTTGGTTCATTACACGGTTTTTTTTTTCCGTTTTTTTTTTTTTTCTTTTTCTCCAGCTTGAAGAATCCTTCCGATGGAAATGCTTTCCGAATTTTTGCTGTGAAGCAGTAAATTCCCAGGGAAGGTGCAGGTTTCTTTGGAAGAGCGCTTTGTTGATCTCCAGAGACAGGAAGGCTCCTCTGACAGCATCAGCTCTGACTGTACCCTCCTTGCCGATCTCTTTCAGGGAATTAAAAAGAAGAAAAAAAAGGAAAAAAAAAAAAAAAGACACCAGGTTCTGACTCAGCTGTTCGCATCTCATCGCACCCGTTCAGCGTTGTTATCTTTTCATTTCGTGTTTTCGTTTCTCTAGGGGCATTCAGCAATGATAAACTGTTCTAACTTTCAATTTATGAGAGAGGTGTGCTACACAGAACGGCGGTGGCTCAATGTGCAGCAGATGTAGGAATCTTGGCCTAGCCCTGGGTGGCATTTTTAGGGTGTGAAGCATCTACTGCGATGGGCGTGAGGACGTGCACTGCTGAGCAGACTCAGAAGTGAGCGACTGTCCAGGTGCTGGATCCTTTGAAATGAGAAACTGTTTTTAAAAGTTGCATCTTTTGAGGAGAGGCTGGGCTTTGATAGAGTGTTTTTGTGTACGTTTGATCTTTTGTGTGCAGAAGAAGAGAAAATTTGGTATTTTCCCAACGAGGTGGCATGCATCAGCACTACTGCGTAAGGCTGCTGGGGCATTGCACTGGGCTACGTTGTACGATGGTGTCACGTTTGGGGAGAGGACGTTCCTGTCGGCCAGGCACCAAGGTTTTTTGGGGACTGGAGTAGGACATGAAATTGGTGGCAGAGATCCTCGCTGCAGAAAATGAGGCCAACAGATAATCAAAACAGCAGGTTTAGTGTTTGCTGGTCAAACATTCGCAGGGATTTTGCAAGTCTGGCAACCTATAAGTCAGTGAATTGGGGCTCCTGTGCTGGCACATCTTATCCTATACTACACACCATTTCAAATAAAATTTCAGTTAAATGCAGTGTATTGTTTTATACAGCAGTGCTGGTTGTTTTATCTGTAGTAGTTAAGTAGTGATAAAATTAACCTTATTTCTGCTAGGAATGGTTGCGTCCATAGGAAGCGTGTTCACTTCACTTTGTGAAGCTCTCTGTGGTGTGTGCAGTTCTGAGACCTTAAAGATACAGCATAAATTGGGGATAGATTAACTTTTTCTGTTCAATTTGTGACACCAACGGATCCCAACTTTCAGTGTAAATGCTGTACTCATGAGCATTTGTCATCCAGAATGGTATGTTTTGCAAAACCCGTAGGTGTTGTAATGATGTTTAATCATTATTTATGTCTCAACATGCATCCAAATGCATTTCAAAGCCAAGAGAAGAGCCTAGCATGACCTGTTCTTTAAGGCAGAAGACTATTCTCTGCTTCATATTGGAAAGATTTTTAGAATTGGTCTAAGCACAAATCTGGTTGTCTTTTGGTGCACACATATCCAGTAACTTCATTACTCATGAGAAGGCAACGTAAACTTTAGTTCTTATGTTTTTGTAAATGCATGGTCCTTCTGCTCAATAACTTGATTGTAATATTGTGTAACAAATGGGAAAATATTTACGTCTATTTGGCAGATGTCTCATAGCTGCTCTTATGCTCAGGCTATGTTTGGTTTAATCTAGACAGATACAAAAGCCATCTCTTCAAGCTGTTTCAAAACACAGACCAAAAATGTTTATATGATTAAGCACTTCTTTAATGCTGTAAACAGCATGAAATCAGCAAGGAAATTACTTTTATAACTCAGTCTGTCTCACCAATGGGGTTTCTTTCTCTGTGAAATCTGAATCTGGTAAGAGATCTTTTGTAAAATATGAAATTGGAGCTGCTTTGCATGGTCTCCAGAAGTGCTGCACAGCAAACCTACCTTTGGGGTGGATAGAGAGAAATGACTCCGTGTCGTCGTTGTTTATATAGTATCGTCTTCCAAGGTGTATAGTATTTGCTTTAGATAGGAAAACGGAAGTATTTTTTTTCTTACTAAGTAAATTGATGTTAAAAGCAGCTGGAACACATCTTAACAAAGCTGCTGGTTGGAAGCATTGAGATCTTGGCAGTGAGAGAAGGCTTCCCTGTTTCTGCCCACTGTGAATAATTATGCTATACATGGTCTGGTTCAAGCCCATTAAATACTGCAGCATGAATCTATGACCATCATGGGCCAAATGGTAGCCACAGTGCTGTTTATTGAATTGGAAAGTGCAAGAGATGCAATCAGGTGTGGGGACTGCAAGAGCGCATAAAATGCCTCCACGCTAACATAGGATCCCACTTCTAATATGCTGTCTGTGACAATTACATGTGCTGTAAAATGATGGAAAGAAACGAGAGGGCTCTTGGAGAAAACTCCAGGGGATTGTTGTGAGCACATAAAAATCCAAACAGCTTGGGATGTAGCTACCTGACGAAAAGGGGGAGAGGGAAGAATAACTATTCCAACAGAAATATCCTAAAATGCTTAATTCAAGTGACAATTGCATATTTTTATCTTCAGCCAACTGGTTTGGATTTTTAGAAACCGATGTTAATTTAAGTCTGTATCTGTTTATTTTTATATTGTTGTACAAAAGAGAAATTGTGACTTTACTACACAAATATTATTCGAGGTCCTGGGTGCTATTAATTTAAACATACCTCCTCCAGAATTAGGGGCGATCAGGTCCTCCAAGGCAGTCATGATATATCAATTACTTGCAATTGTGTGCTAGCTATTCATATATAGGTGGGACAGTACCAGTTTTTAGCCAAATATTTACTGATTTTGTTTCTGATACCAAACCATTTCTCAGCCTAATATATGTCAATGCCGCTTAAAGATGCAGCACGTCTTTATGTCACCAGATCCATTCCTCCTTAGACCCCAGCTCAGCAGAATAGTAAGAATGTGCCACCTTGAAGCACCCAGGTGTAGCCTTGCTGAAGCATCTGGTTAAACCCCTGGCAAAGCCAATGCTGCCTGGTTGTTCTTTTCCGATAAATTTATTTTTGAAACCAAGACTGCCAGTGCAGACACTGCCATTGCAGAGCACCTGGCTCAGCATAGCCAAATCTCTAGAAAACACAACCAGCAGAAAGCTGAAGCGTGGTGCTTCCCCAGCTGCCGGTGTGCTGTTGGGTCCGTTGGCTCCATTAATTTCTTCATCTTAAGACGTTCAGCCAACAGCTGATGGAGCAGTCTCCAGTTGGTCGGTTGTGCAGTCTAAATATTTAGGGCCAGTTCATAGAGTTGCTTTTTTTTCTATGAAAAATGATGTATTTTACTTCCTATGTATAAAAGTTTCTTGTAAATTTTTTGTGTACCTTTGCATGTTTTTCAAGGGGCTGTGTGTTTGTTTATAAACTATAATTTTTTTCTAAAAAAGATTATAATGTAAAATATCTTTTTTCGCCCTCCATTTTCTTTTGATTTCTGAATTATTATTTGTGAAATAATAATTATCTGAATTATTACTTGTGAAATAAAACCTTCCCAGAATGAATGCTTCACTTGTCTTTAATGCTCAGCCAGAGCTGGGGTTGAATTTAGAAGAGCTATTTGGGATTACTCCTGGGGAATAGAGTATCCCCTGGAGAGCCCAAGTGAGATCAGGATGTGCAGAGTCTGTTCCACAAACAAATAAATAAAACTGCCCTGTTAGCCAGGCATTAAAATTCAACCTTTACCCCATCAAGAAAAAGATGTATCCTTTCGTGAAACATCCTGAGAGTAAGGGAAAACCAGTGTCTGTCTGGATTAATGAGTTGGAAATAGCATTTAATGAAGCAGTGCTGCAAAATACAATGGAGATGAACTCCTCTCCACCTGACCAGGCTGTTGTTAAATGTACCCTTATTTTTTGGAAGGGAAAAGTACACAGATTTTTTTATTATTATTATTATTATTCCCCTTGAAATTTTCTCCAAGCTCATACTTGCCAACAGCACCACAAATCAAACCAAGTTGTTTCATGGTAATTCAACACCATCTTGTTTAAAGGAGCAACATGACAAGGAGGTTTACAACTAGCCTCCAGGCAATGAGCACCATATGGCTTTTGACCAAAAATGTGGACTGAGCCATGGGAGGGAGTCCTGATTGACAAGGCGGCCATGAAACTTTATGTTTTCCATTACCTATAAAACAAGATCAACATAAAATACAGAGATGTTTGCATTACTCTAAGGCCGGCCTGATACAGTTACGGTTGAACAGTATTTACCTGTAAAACCCAAACCAAGGACTGACACGGTAACACGGTTATTGAGCCGTCGATTTCTGCAGAAGGAAAGTTTTGTGGCTATTGCGTGCTCTGCAGTTACAAACTGCTGGTTTGAACTTGCTCATGCCCAATTTGTGCTTGCTCTCCCCCACTCTCACTGCTGCAAAGCTATCTCCCTTGCGCTGAAAATGTTGGGGAAGATTCTTATGAGCTTAAAAGTAAGCAGAGAAGGGTGTTCAGACTAATGCTCATAGTCATGCTGAGGCTGCTTAGATAATCCTATTGATTGCAACACTTGTTCGATTTCCTTTTTGCTAGTGCTACAAAATGCCCCAAAATATCATTGCAAAATGTAGGTTTGCATTGGCATAGGGAGGAAAAGAGCGTAACATCCAAAATTTAAGGCTGATGTTCCTGTCCTTTGTGTTAGCTTCCATCCTGTTGATGCTGGCTCTGGTCTTGCCAACTGTTGTCTCCTCCTGCTTTACCCTGTGCTTGTCAACAACAACAAAAAAGGTATTATCAGGAGTGCCGTGGGTGAGCAATGCTGCAGACAAAGCTGTGTCTTCTTTCTGTACAGCAGCTGTGCAAATCAGGTAAGTGAAGACTTGAAGCAACACACAAAGAGGTAGGAGCAAAATGTATTTTTTTTTTCTTTTTTTCCCCAGACGGGGGTGGGATTCAGGTTCATGCTTTAGTGAAGAGGACAGAAAAACTGGAAGGTTGAATGTAAGTAAAGTGAAAAGGAAAGAGAAATCCCTGTAGATCCAAGTGAGGGTACCAGTCTAAAAAAGGAGCAGACCTGATAACCCTGTTCTCCCACTTTGCTGGTAATCCTCCAGGATCAGCAGGATGCAGGGCTCTCCCTGCTCACTGTTTCAGGAGAAATGTCTCGTTGCCTGTTGCTCTGCCTTCTGCTGCCTGCTCCTCATCCCGTGCTGAGCTCATCAGAGGCTATGTATAGCACGGGCATACCTTGGGATGGGTGTTCTTCCAACAAGCCACATTCATTTATAGGATGCACCCGGGCAGTGTTTTCAAAGCCATTTTGCAAACGATGGGGTTGGTTCTCATTTATACTAAGGACCTACTTTAAGGCACTTAGAAGACATTTATGCCACTTTAGGATGTGGACAGAGCAGTGTAAAGAAGCCTCAGTGTAAATAGAAACCACCCTTATATCTTGTTGACAGTGGTTAAAATAGGGTTATGGAGTTAAATCAACAGACAAGGTCTCCCTTATGCAGAACTCTTCTCTGCAGTGTTTGCTCCTCACTTTTCGTACCATGTGAGCAGGCAAGGGCTATATGCAGTTTCCCTCATCATCTTCTGCATAGCCAAGCACATCGTAGTGCTATTAAGTGTCAAATTGAATACAAGGATATTTATAGCGGGCTAAAAGTCAGGAGGCTCAGGTGGAATAATATAGCTGAAAGCAGGAGAAGGGAGCACAGGTTTGCAAAATAAATTCAGTGCTTCAGAATGCCTTACAAGTGTTCCTTCTCCCAGGTTTGGGGCTCCTCTGGTTTAGGGGCTGTGGGCGACCATGACCCCAAGAGAGGACCTGCCAACACATACACTGTCCTGAGAAGTGCTTGACACTGATATCCTCAAGTTTTTATTTCAGTAGCTGCTTGAAGGCTTGTTTCTTCACACCCATCCTTTGCACTTGTGGAAGCTAAGAAAATACCATCTCTGAACTATGCCAAGGGGCCAGAGGACAAGTTTGTCAGAAACAAATCTTAAAAGCAGCCTAATGTCCTCCTCTACCAGCTTAACAAGCTTTGTGAATTGGAAAAAAAGGAATAAAACCTGATAGATTGACTGTAGGAGGGTTTTTAATACCATCTCACTTGACATGCTTGTAATGAAAATACAGTTTAGATGAATGCGAGGGGGGTCCAAAACCTGATCAGTAACTGTGTCTGTCTGGAGAGTAATTCTCAGTGGTTCGCAGCTGGTATCTGTTTTGTTTCATCTGTTTAAATCTATGGAGAACTGTCCTCTGTAGGCAAAATTTCAGCCTGATTCTGCCCAGTAATTTCATTAATAATCTATGTGGTGGAACAGTGAATATGCTTATTAAATCTGCACAGGGTCCGATGGCACAGGGCTGAGAAGGACTGAGAGCGTGGTGAAAGGTAATGCCTGAAAACAAAAATCAGTCTACAAGTTGGAGAAACAGTCTGTGAAAACAAGCCAGCACTCGGAAGGAAGGAATACAAGGAATAATAAAAGATGGAGACCAACCAGTAGGGCAATAACTCAGCCCAACTGAGATAAAAAAGTCAAAAGCATGATGCTATTGCCAAGGAGGTACATGTCGTATTAGATGTGGAAAGAGGGATATGGTCTGCAAGACACGTGAGAAACCTTTCAGCTCAACTTTGTGCTGTTAAGGTCTCTAGAGCGGTATAATGTCTATGTATGTTGTACGTTATCGCCCAGAAAGTATGCAACCAACTGTGGGAAGTCCAGGAGGAAGCAAAGAGAATGACCTGAGAGCTAAAACAACCCCTGAGAAGGGAGGAAGGATTGTTGAGGATAACAAACGAGAGGGAGAGAACTCTTGAAGTGTGTAAAGATACCATAAGGAGAGAGAGGGCACTTGTTCTCATGCCCAAAGGGGCCCCTCTGAGAAGTAATGGGCTTAAACTGTAATGGGAAACATTGAGGCTGGCCATTAGGAAAGGCTCTGACTAGAACAGATACTCTGCACGGTCTTTTCAGGCCATCATTCAAGGTTTTTAAGAAAATGCTGCCGATCAGCTCCTAAGAATGAGATAGCCACTGCTAATCCTGCTTTGAGTGGAGGATGGACTAGAAAAATGTCTTGATGGCCCTCCCAAATTATGCTGTAACTTCTATAATTTTCAAGGCTAAAGGAAACATGAAATCATATGGGAAGTGTTATCATCTGTTTGGACCAGGATAGTGCACAATCGTGGACAGGCATTGTCCCATGGGTGATACAGAGACCTTCTAGTCGAATTGGCCTAGGTAAAGCTGCGCAGCGTCATGCTAGTATGGATGGGGATAAGAAAAACTAGTCAGTGCTCTCCTAGCTGTTTGTTGTTCAGGTTTTTTTCTCTTGTAGGTCTTTTGGCAGACAAATGAGTCCTGTGGGGCCCTGAGGTGGGTTTGCAGAGGGACCCATGGACCACCTGCCACATCTGAGGTAAAGTACGGGGGACAACCCTAGAAAAATGCTGATCTGAAATGCTGGCAAGGGGTGATTTAGGGTGTCCTTGTAGGGACGTCACTGAGCAGAGTAATACAAACTGAACGTTGGCTGCTGGAGAGCAGCATGGACCCCTGAAATGCGGAGGAGGCATCTCATACCAGTGCCAGGCATGTAGCACCATCTGAGGACAGGCTTTTGGTGGGAAGATGGAGACCATGGAAATTTTCTCATCTGCAGAGTCATGAAACAATCTCAGGCGTCTGAGGGCAGCCAGCCAGCTCAGCAGGCTGTGTTCGCCTTTCCAAACACACGAGTGAAGTTAAGCTGCCTTAAACTGTTACAGCAAAACAGATGCACGGAGCTTAGTAGCCTACTGCTGGTCAATGCTTTTCTTGGGAACAGCTTCTTTATCAGAAAACAATGATTTTTCTAAGTCCAAAGCACTAAATAGGAATTTGTTTGGCCACCAACCATTTTAACAAGAGCAATAAAATTATGAAAACACTCGAGTTTTGGTGAGCTCAAAACTCTCAAGTCTAGACCAAGAAAAGGACTTTAAAAGCCCACTCTAGTTGATGTTATGGACAGCTCAGGATGCGGTTCCAGAAAACGCTTCTGATCCTCTTTTGAGGAGGGTTACTGGAAAAGTGGTCAAGCCCTGATCCCTCGGCCATGTACACAGCACAGTCGGATGGTGAGGGCTCGGTGCGGAGGGGGTCCCCAGCACCCCCCTGGGGTGTCCCATGCTGACGCAGGAGAAACTTCTGTGAGGTCTCTGCTCTTCTCTTATATAATCCATGACTTCAGATAAAATGAATGCCAAGTACCCAAAAAAGGGATTGTGTGTGCTCTCTCGCAGCCTCTTCCCGTAATCTGAACACAGCGTTCAACTGTGACAGTTTTGCCAGTAAAAGAGAGGTTTTTCCTTTGCCATGAGATCCAGATTTAAAATTAGCTGCGTCTCAGCAGAGCCATCGGCAGTGATTCTTGCCAGCCTCAGTGCTCGGCGTTAGAGGTTCAGGGCCATAAAAGAGCCCAGCAGCCCAGTTTAAACAGTGACCAGAAAAGTTTGTTCAGGGAGGGCTCCCTGGCCTTTAACAACAGGAGCCTCCATTAGCTCCTACGTCGAGAAAACCAGTCAAACTTTATAAAAATACTTCCTAAGGTAAATATTAGTGAGTCACAGATACTAAATATTAATAATTCATACATTGGGAACAGAAATATTAGCAGGATCTGTAAGGCGGGTCTTTTTTACGTGCAATATTACAGAACTGGGTATGTGTTCCTCTTTTTTTTTTTTTTTTTTTTTTTTTTTTTTTTGTCTTGCTTGTGCCAACCTTTCACGTCTGAGATGCAGGCTTGGAGCTGCTCTGAGGTCTTGGGTCAGCGAAGCTGGTTGGTGCCTAGATCCCACGAGGGGAGCAGCTAGCCTGGAAGGAACCCAAGCAGGGAGGGCGTTGAGCAGTGCTCCTCATCCGGGGGTCTGTAGCAGGGCACTTCTGGGGATTCGGAGGGTTTGACTCCATATTTGCAAATTACAGATAAATGAAGAGGTTTTTTTTTCATTGCCAGACTGACCTCTAGAAAAAAAAAAGTCAACCACATTTATGCAAAGTTTATGCAACCATCCAATCCCCCAAAGCACTTTTGTTGCATTAAGGAGCAAAATGGAGTGAGAGCCACCCCTCATTTTTCTAGCGAGGCAGTTTTAAGTGAAAAGTGGTTTTGCTGATCAAAATGAAAGAAAAAAAAATTAAAAATCAGAGTTTTAAAAAGTGAAATTGCAGTTATTTCAGTCATTTCTTTTCATGTTTGAAAGCGTGACTTCTTAAAAGTTTGTTGGCACTGAAAAGCATTAATGGAAAACTTTAATTAGTTGTTTTTTTTTTTTTTTTAGTTTCCCATGGTGTATAACTGGTATTTGCTGGCTTATGGTGGAGACTGAGGTGGTGTCTGGGTGAAAAGAGGAGGAACTTTTTTGTTGAAATTGAAACTTAAAAAAAAAAAAAAATAGAGATTCCAGGCAGAACTGTGAAGGAGAAAAGCTTTTCTCAGAGGAATGGAGCCAAAGGAGGAGTGAAGAGCAAGAGGGTATGACGAAGACTCAAACTGGAGTCTAAGGCCTTATTTTTGTTGAATCTGAGGGCAGTTTTGCCTTGGACATTGAACAAAAGCCAGTCCCCAAAAACCAGAGGGGTGAGTGGAAGTCAGGATGTGAGGTGATCCTGATGCTTTGAACCACCACAAACACATTTTCCTCTTCCTCCCCAAAAGAAAAGTGTTTTATTCCACCAGTTATGAAAGACTCAGTTTCATCATCGGTGCCTAATTTCATGATGCTGTGCCATGGCTCTGCAGCCCATCCTGCTGAGGCTGGTCCAGCACAGTGGTGGGGAGCCTGCTGCCACTTAGGTGGTCCCAAATTACTTCTTGCTTCTTGTTCTTCAGCTCCTTTAAGCCAAACTCCATCTTCGCAAGGACTCTGTGAGAGCTTTTCATGCTGAGTGGTTGATTAATTAGCACACACATTAGCTTGAAGGTCTGCACCTCTTGGTGCTAGATTTTGGTCCCACGTGGTCGTGCAGGTGGAGGTCCCTTTCTGGGATTAGGGAATGAGTGTTCCTCTTTGGATTTTGCTTTTTGACCCTGGATCTGGTCCAAAGCAAAGAGCAAAGGCACGCTGTGGCTCTAGGGAAAATACTTGTTACTGAGCTGAGAACTGTATTGGCACAGAGATGCCAGCAAGGACACATAGAGACAGTTTTCTCTTTCATCTTAGCCTGAGGGTCTCTGGGGTGTAGGAGATAAGTCCATGTCTTCCACATCTGCTCTAGACAGTTTCTACTGAAAGGTCTCACATGATGCTGAAATTGTCCAAAAATGCCTAGGACATGTTTCACCTTTCCCCTGAAAGCATGTGGAGGGATACCACTATCAGCTCTTCCTTCTTCCAAGAAAATCTTCTGTGAGATACCAGACCATGATACTCTTCACTTCAGCTAAGTGCAATGTAAAAGAAGTTTCTCACTAGGAAAGGACAGCCACAAGCAGCCTAGCTTTTCCTAAGCTAACATTTGGACTTTCTGGAAATTAATGGGCGGCTTTCCAGCTTGGTAGGTGGGCAGACAACATGGTCATTGTTTCTACCTCTTCATATCAATGGCTTCCCAGTGGGCCTTCCTCAGAGAAAATGAAGTGGAACAGCTAACTCAGCTGGTCAACTTGCATAGGCAACCTGGAAAACTGCTGAGGATTACAAGCCTGGACAAAAGCCCAACTTCTGCTGTTACACCAATGACAGATATCATTAGTTTTGTGCTTGACCACTGACAAGTGGATGGTCCCTTGTAACTAGTCTATTTGTAGACCTGGTTTAAACACCCATGTGTTGAGGCAAGCTGGTCTGCTCCCTTACTGGGGTGCAGTGAGGCTTTGTGTCCTGGTAGGCTGCATCCCATCCATGGGAGCATCTCAGTTTTGGTAGATGGGTAAAGGAGTCATTCCCACAGCTGGGGGTGTGCAAAACAGAGGGAAATCCTATTCCCACCAACAGCTTTTACCTACCAGTCCCTCTTGGCACAGTAATTTTGGCAGATGTGAATTTCTCACCAAAGCCCAACTTTGTTGAGCTGAGCTCTCCCATCCCTTCTTATTATCACCTGCCAACGAGACTAGTCTTCTGTGATCTCTACCTTTAATTAAAAGCAGACTGGAGACCCCTGGGACTTGCACCCCCACCCCCTGCTTTGCATTCCCTCTCCCTTCCCCCCTGGCAGAGAGGGGCAGGCAGGGCTGGGCTGAGCAGGGAGGGCAGCAGAGGCAGCAATCTGTAGGCACAGGCTGTGCTCAGAGTACGCTGTCATGTTAATGGTGGGGGAAGTCTTTCCTGGGAGAGCAGGGGGGCAAGAAAATGGTTAGAGGAGGAAGCAAAAATGAACCACTGCTTCATTTTTAACGAGTGTACTGAAAATTACTGTAGATTTCAACATCTGTTTTGACTGGGACAGGAATCCAGTATTGCAAAGGGTGCAAAGACACAGATCCCCATTCTAAATGAAAGGCTCACAAAATGCTGTCAGGATCTCATTTTTGGAACCATTAAGCCAGAGCCTGAGCTAGTCATTATACTTCTGCCCCAAGTTTGCCTGCTCAGGGTTTGCAAATGAGCCCCAGTACAAATTTGCATTCATGGGGAAACGTAGGCACAGATCCACATTTTCTGCATGAAGAACACCAACTCCTCTCCCCAGGCTGCGCAGCACAGCCAGGCTGCCCTGCATTTAGAGAGCACCATGATTTATGTTAGAGGCTCTAAACCAGCCAGGCAGGAAAATGCAGATTTTCTGGAGTGGTGGCATCTTGGTGAGAGTGTCTTTACAGAACAAATGATTTCCACCATGGAAGAAGCAGGACAGGAAATGGCATCAAACCATGCCTCTGGTTGTTGATGACTGTGCTGTTACAGCTGGCATTAAGGAAAAGGTATGTGCAATGTCTCCTGTGGGTATCCACAGGGCTATGGCATGGGGTCTGTACACAGGCTCACCAATGAATTTTCTAATTAAAGTGTCATGAGTAGTCCTCACAATTTGTTGGAGGATATTGCATGGCAAAAAAAGAGGCAATCAGGTGCCATGGGAAGCCCACAGATTTGAACCGCAGCTGCGTAAGTCCTAGTCTGCAAGCTGCACTGCTCTGATTCACGTATACGTGATGCACTGTTTTGTAACAGCCACTTACTAAATTGCAGCTATCTTGATGCTCATTTCCTCGTTTATTTTATTGAGGTCTGCTTTAGGCCTATTGTTAAAATAACTGCAGAGTGTTGGTGGGCTGATATGGAGCAATGTCGGGGTGTTGCATCATTTGGTATTTGAATGGAGTGTCTTGCACAGACTGTCCCCTCTGGGCACGGTAGTACCTCTTCCTGAACATAATCACCCCTTGTTAAGCCCCATTAGTCTGCTGACAGTGCAGTGGCTTGGACACCAACTCTTGTGCAAGTGAGTCAGCGGATTACGAGATGGCATCATGCCTTACGCTGCAACTCCATCGCACGGTGCACATGAGTTTTTGGTGTCTTAAGCACTTTTATGGCATGAGCAAGAGTTATGGAACAGGAAAGGCATTTACTATTCCAAATCCAGAATCAAGGCATTGTGAGAGGTGACCTGTGATGCACAACAAAAGCAAGAAGGGTGTTTCCAAGTATGTCCTGACTTCAGGGAACAGGATGTTATTGTGATGAGTAACAGTTGGTTGTATCCTTTTAGATGTTGTCACTCTTCCTTGTCACATCAGCTGGGACAGTTGTCCATAAACTTGTCATTGTAGCAGGGCTTAGAGTTAGTGCTCTAGGACATGGGTATAGTTTTCTTTGTATTGGGTAGCTAATAAGACAGGAGGGAATAAAATGAACTTTTAAGAGAGACAATATTTCGATAAAATATGTATGAGAAAAGCAAGAAAGTCACAAGAGAGCATGACATAACTATTGCAGTTCTTGACTGTATCAAGAGCAGACATGGAGGTCTTCATGATGTGCCATGGGAAATGGGCCAGGAGGTGAAATCAGTCTCCAAGTACTGCCTGTCAGCAGGAGCCTGTGTTGCTCTAGGTCAGTGAGATATGGATTCTGGACAGGAGGGCTGGGAAGAAGAAAGGTTGCTTGTCTCATTATTAATGAGGCCAATTATTCCAGAAGTAGGGAAGGCAGAATGTGAAACAACTTTCCAATAACGCCAAAGATCTTATTGCATTGTTTGTAGCCCTATCTGGGTGATTCAAGATTTCCAGCGTTTGTGCCCCATTGCAATAAAAGAAAGAGCTGCTCACATCCCTGTTCACCCAGAGGAACCAACCTTAACCATGAGCTTTTTGAGCCAAAGAAACTAGGGCCATGTCCTGAGACACAGAAAAGGCAGCCACATTTTGAACCTTACTAAATTTTCCTTCATTGTGTTTTTACTCCTGTTGGATCCCTGTACACAGCCTGACTCATGGCTTCGGGAAAGAGAGAAATAGGTACTGCCTGCTCAGAAAGCTGACTGCTAGCAATACGCCCAAACCACCATGTTGGACTCCTAAGTTCCTTGTGTGGATGATTTCCAACTAAAACTTCTCATCAACAGTCATCAAAGGATACAAACAACAAACAGTTCCATATTGCACATTTCACTCCACCAGTCTTGTACTCTCCTTTACCCCTGTCTTGTTCTCTTTGACACAATGTCCATTAGTATCAACCTGAGATGTATTTTTGGAATGAAGATAACATTGGCTGGTACGTCTCCCAAAACCATGTTAACTCAGGACATTCTGTTGATCATAGAGCAGATAAACATAACTCTATGCTCTTTATGAATTATTTGCCCCGAGACGGCAACTGGGTTTTTGTCAACAGATAGTAGAGCATGCAATAGCTCTTTGTATAGCATGGAACAGAGATGCACAAGTCATTTGGAGAGTTTTGGTGCCTGCTTCAGCAATGTTGGTCTAAGGCGTGGCCATTTTCTCATCAAAACTTTTTTGGTGGGAAAGTTGAACTTCTGACATTTGAATTTTGTGGCATTTTGAGTAAGGAGCTGACTTTTTCTCTGGAAAATTTTAGTTGTCTCCTGGGAAAATGAGAACGTGCCCAATCTAAATACTAAAGAAAGTCACATGTCGCTTGAAACACTTCTTCCATGCTCCGGGAAGCTGGTGAGCAGTTACTGTGTGTTGCTCTTTTGCTTTACAGAAAACCCCTCCAACGTGTCCTGTAGGTGCGTCACCCTGACTTCTAACATTGCATGGTATGGATTCATACAGTAGGAGAGAGAGGTCTTGCCTTATGCTCTGATAAGTACTATATTGGGGTACTTCTGATTGTGATGGAAGCATGTCCTTATTAGGCACAATTTCTCTGCCTTGCAATAAATCTTTTGATCTGTTTTGATGCCTTGGAGACATTGTATAACTGGTCCCAGGTAGCTGGGAAATACAATTTGTAATCCTACTTCAACTTCTTAGCCAAATGAATAAGAATCTTAAAGGAAAGTTTAATCTCAGAAGTTCTTTTCCCTAATGAAAGAAAACTGGTATTCTGCTTTGGATTTGCAGCACTTGAATACATGGCTCAGACTGTGTTCTTGCCTGTAAGTTACCCATGAGACTGAAACTGTAGATGGCTTGTTCAGGGTTTGAATGGGTCACTCAGTTTTTCAAGGCACAGTAAACCCTCTTCAGCAGTATCTGAGGTGGTGTAAATTGGCACAACCTCACTGCAGTGGATGGACCTACTTCACATTTTGGCTGCAGGTGTTTACAGCCTAAAAAAACACACACTGTTGCTGCTAACAGAGTAAGATCTATAACGTCATGCATGCTAAACCCAAGCCCATATTCTGGGGCAGTTAGACCAAAAGCAATCTCATCATTTTCTAAGGTTCAGAACATGACCTGGTGGGGCTTGCAAGTCTTAGCCATGAATTATGCCATTGCTGATGGTAGTTTCCTGTTACGGTTGGAAAGGCTGCATGGATTCAGGCAGAGCTGCCCTCTCCCAGGCAATCACATGGCCCTGGAAACAGAAATAAACTTCACACGGCATTTCTTCTGACTGACTGCTTGCTCCTCTGAGGTATATGGTGTATCAGGAGACCAGTGCCAGGAAATGCATCACTCTTCACTTACTATGATGTTATTTCTAGACCCTTGCTTGGTTTACAAAGAACAGAAATCTGATCAAATGGTTGGATGAAGCACAGGATAAATTCAGCTGCTCTGCAGATGTGAAATGATAGCAAACCATTTGGTTCTGTCTCTTTTAAAAACAAACCAGCTCCTTCACTTCTTCAGCATGCAGTCTCTTAAGCACTGTCACAGCCTCTCCACCCCAGTAGAAAGAACAAATATCCTCCCCATGCTTTCACTGTTGGAAACCCATCTGCAAGAAATGGGTTTTAGGCTTTGTACATGAATATATTTTTCATAGTTTCAGGGCTCTTTGTGGGTAAAATGGTGCAAGTAGAGCAATTACAATGAGCATAACAGCTGTAAATAAAATGGGAAACAATGTTTAATAAGAATAATTTAACAGTGAACTTGACTTTGTTGTTACTAATCTGTTTTCTTGAGCTGAATTTCTGTGAAGAGGTTGTCAAAGAAGTTCAAGGGTTTCCTACGTGAATTTGTCCATAGGATGAACTCAACTCTTCTCTTGGCCTTCAGGTTTCTTCACTTTTCCTGATGTGCCCAACTGCAGGTAGATGAGAGACTCTCTTCAGCTTTCCTGATTGAAAATTGATACCTGTCTCATGTCTCAGGATTCCTGTGCATATAAAGCTAAATCACATTGCTGCCACACCATTGTCCCTTACCCTTTTTATCTATTGCAAGGCTTCTTGGAAATACGTTCTGTTTTCTCTTCTGTTCTGCTCTTGACATGGTGATACGCTGGAAGATATTAAACAACAAAACAGCAAAGAGGATATGTTTTATATTATTTTGTTTATAAGAACACTCTTGACTTGTAAATAGCTACACCCTTCATAAGTGTTTTCAATTTTCTCTTTGAAATATGAAACAAGTAATGCTCTCAACAAGCAGCTCTTCTTTGTCAAGTATTTTTCTTGTTTTAGGATACCCAAATAGTTGAAAAATCAAAATGGTTCCAGAAAACATGAAAGTTTGGGCACACTTTTTTTTTTAAAGTAAGCCATGCAAAGTTCAAGCTGTGACTGTGAAGACATGACTGTTCGTGATGCTGAATGCTTCATGCTGAATAGAGCGTCTTTCTGTATGGGAAGCAATGTGTGATCTGTAAAAAGACACAGCAATCTTATAAAGCCACTTGCACGAGAGACCTCATCTGGTTTCTTTCTTATTAAATTCAACAAAAAGCATCTTGTGTAACAAACCAATAGCTTGAGATGTATAGGGAAGAACGGTACCTTCAGACACACTGCAGTGTCCTGCAGTAAGATATTCTCGTGATGATCATTTCCCAGAAACAGATGACCAGACTATGGCATTTCAGTGTCCCTGCTATGTTGCTTCCAGCAGCACAAAATGATCACAAAAAAAAGCTGTGATTTACCAGCGTATGACTTTTCACTGGGAGAATTTCTGAGTGTGTGCCTGACACTTGGTCCCTTTTTCCAAGTGGGGCACAGAGGTGGGATTCTCCTTGACCTCACCATGAGAGAACTTGAAAAATCAGATCTGAAAGTGAGGTGGCCCTGACCCAACTTATTCTAGGTTAGCCTTACATGCTCATGAAAGGTTTTTCGGTCTTGCTGTAGCTGGGATGGTTTCCTTTAAATGTGCTGTAGTCTACTGTATTGTTCTACACTTCCAAAAAGTGTTATTTTAACCCAGTTTAAGGACACCTTGAGAGTGGCTGGGCTTGGCACAGCTGATTTCTGGGCCCAGGACTTGCTGCTGATCTCGAGTTATTGGCTGATTACACAAAACAGTTTATAGACTAAGTCTGAATAAACCCTTCAATTAAGGTCATAGTAAATAAGATTCTAAGGTTAAAGCACTTTATGGCAAAACAGGCTCTTAGGAACTAGTCATATTAAGAGTAATGATTTGATTAGAGAATGAGAAACAGGACTGGGAAGACAGGAACCTGACCTCAGCAATAAAATGCGCATAGTTGCTTTTTTTTTTTTTCTTGGAAACTGGTATGCAAAGGTACAATTATACAACATGGCCAATGTTTCAGCAGGCCAATGCAAACGATTTGTGCTTTTCATGACTCCGGGCATCTGCACAGAGTTTTGCTTTGCTTTAAACTTTTGGGACAAATCCTTCTGCTAATGTGCAGCACAAAGAGGTTGCCACGAGAGGGCTGGTGCTGGGACACTCTACTGGCTGGAGGTGGTGGAGGTGCCCATGGAGGTGAACTGACCATGCCAAGCTGCAGGGGTGTTTGGCTCCTCCAACTCAGAATAAGCTTTTGGACACCATCAAGCAATAAGAGTCAAGTTTAAGGATATCTGCAAGCAGACTGTAATTTGGAAGAGCAACCAGGGCAGATAGTGTGGGCCACATTGTTGGAGTTAGCTGAAATTGGAGTTGGAGGGAGCTGGAGGGGGGGATACAGAGGCAGCCAAACACCCACACGACCCCGGTGCCAACCTTCACTGCCTTTGCAGTGTTTGATTTGTCGTTTCCTTAGAAAATCAGGCTGAACTCCCAGAAGCAGATCGTTTTCAACCTCTCAGCGCCTGAGTTAGAAAAGAAAGGCTTTATCCCAAAAGTGGATACTTCCAGTATCACTGGAAGTGCAGAGTGGTGCTTGCATTCTTGTTATTCTTTCTTCTTATTTTCCTGCAGGAGGAAGCCTGTCCCGGGAGCAGGGTCTGTACGCTTGGATCCTACTGCTGAAGTGTTAATGAGGTGTCCTCTGGTTTGCTCGCAAGGATGCAGGATGCAGTCGAGAGGGCTAGGAACCAAAGGGATAGACACGGAGAGGATGCATCAGCGTGGACTGCAGCTCTGTGCCTGGTGGGAGCCCTCCATGTCTGCATGGAGATCCTGAGGGCAGTACCAAGGGAAAAGGCAGCCGAACCCCCACTCAGCCTGCGTTGAGGATTTGCTCATCCTGCCCCCTCCAGTGGGATGCAAGTGCAGAGATGCAGCTAATACTGTGGAAGGTAATAAGAGAAACTATCAGACAGAATTCACTGATGTATGGTCTGTTATCTTCATCCCAGCAGCTACCCTGTTTAATTATAGTGAGGTTTGTATAAGGCTGCCGTCAGCGCTATAGCAGGAGAGGGAGATGGTGCCTTCCTCTGCTGCCCAGCCCTTGTGTGAGTAACCCAGTTTCCCTTCCAGGCTGAGTAACCGAGGGAAGAGCATAGACCAAAGAAAGTGTCTTTGAGGGCAATGTCTGCAGACAGGGCACTGTGGTGGGATGGATGAGTCTATTCTTGTTTGCACTTTGACAGCTGGCTTTGGCAGCCTCAGAGCCATTGCAGCCCATGAGCATCAAAGGGTTCCTGTTTGGATATGGGCAGACCAGACTTTCCCAAAGGAAAAAGCAGGACCACATTATTCAAAGTAGTTGTGTGTAATTGAATAAAGAAGCTCGGCGCCTTGCAGGGGAGGTATGGCCACCATTTCGTGTCTTGTCATTTCACATAGAAGTTGCAGAAGACTTCGATCACCGGAAGGCCTCCCAGAATAAATACTCATCAAATACAAATGTGCAGTAGCACTGGAAAGTCTAGCGAGAACTAATTATATTGCATTAACTGTGTCATTACATATAAGACCACCAATGCTTTAATCACAAAGGGGGTTGGAGATACTGTGCAGATACTGTACACTGATACTCCAGTGTGTACTGGAGATGTACTCACTGCAAGAGACCCCTCCTTCTCCAAAAAGCTGCCAGAAGGTGGGGTGTAAGAAAGGCAGAGTATTCCTGTGTGGCTGTATCTCAAGCACTGTGTTATTATAGAGTTTGCCACTTGTCCACTTGGTCTTACATGGTCTAAAGAAGCTATGATGTCTCCCCACAAACCTGATTTAATTTAACTCCTCAGAGGTTCTTAAAGGCTCTTGAATCCCCGCATCTGTCATGTTGCATGTGAGGCAGGTGTCAGCATTAGAGATAGTCACTAGGAAAGAAAAAAAAAAACCAACATGAGAGATCAAGCACGATAAACTAAAAATATGTCTGTCCGGGTTGATGGTTGCTCACAAGGAAATATATCGCTGGGTTGCAATGGTTGTATTTCTGGTAGTGATTCGAGGGACTGCAAAGCCAGGAGGAGAAGCTGCACATGCAGATAACGTGTGTGTGCTTCTGGAGGTCTGTGCAAGACCTTGTCTTTCAACAGTGCTTTGTGCTCCTTCAAGCAGCAACACTTCAGGGGTAGCTGAGCTGTCATTCATAAGGCAGTACAAGGCAAAACCCATCCTCTAAGCCTACTTTATCTTCTAATGAATGTTTCTTCAATATTTCTTGAGATGCAGAAAGGAACACAGCTTTCTGCTGGTTGGGAGGGTAAAAGTAATAGCGATAACACAGAATATTTATGTGTTCTTTGTGCAGAAGTGGTAAACAAATTGTATAATCTTAGAAGCTGTTTAGCCCAATTTGCATATTCTGTTCCGAAGTATGATTCTGATTGCACCAATCACCCATCCATTTGGTGTGGCTGCAAGATAAGACCTACTGAGGTAGCAAACATTTCCATTTGCTTTACTCAACTTCCTTGTTGACGTATTGAAGCACTACATTGAAGCCCAATGTAATACAAGTTGAGGAGATTTAAACAGAATTTAAACGTGGGTTTGTTTTTTTTTTTCAATGTATCACTGGCAAACACTGAGTAATAATTCCACTGGCCTCAGTAGAAACGTCCTACTCTGAACACAGCATTTTTCAGGTCCAAATCAGCTTGTGTTTGTGGAAGATTTATGCCATTTTGCAAAGTTTATTTTCTCAAATGAGAAAGAAACATCCAGAAATATCATGACTTCTACAGAAAACAAGTTAGAGTAGGCCAAATAAAACGACAGCCTCCATTTGGCAGGGAGAGGAGATGATGCAATTAGCTGATTCTTATTAAGAAATGAGTAGAAAGGTATGAATTTGATATATAGCCTTTTTCTGGCCAGAAATATCACAGCTTACAGAGCGGAAAAGATAAACAGCTAAATGCTCTAGCAAAAATTACCTGTGTCTATGTCCATAGTCAGATAATGCTCAATTATAAGGTTTAAGAGATGAAAAAATAGACTAAAGTAAATCTTCTTAATTTATTTTCCTTCTCTGTTCTACCACTATCAAGTTTCATTCAAATCTCTCCCCACTTGCTGAATTTTTCTCTAGCAGAAATCTCACCTGGTCTTTTGCAAAGTAGAGCACAAGGGATGTTTTCAAAAATCACAAACAGATAGTATTCTTATTGTTCTTTTCTTGAAGATATTGGAAAACACAAGCTGTTTGTGTAAAATCTCTGCTACTGTGAAAATGTATAAAGGAATCATGATATATTCCAGAAGAACCAGAGCTGATATGTAAAACTCAGAACAAGTAAAAGTAAGAAAAGAAAAATCCTACTGCGGTTTGGAGAAAACCCTGTGTCTCTACATATAGCTCTGGGGTTTGTTTTTAGCTTTTTTTTGTTTGTTTGTTTGGGTGGTTTGGGTTTTTTTTTTTTTTCATTTTTATCATCCAAACAGATACTGAAATACGGAGGAAAGAAAAAGAGGTAGTTGTGCTTAGGTCAAATGGAGAAGGTTGAAGCTTGCTTTTATGCTTAACCAGATTACAACACCACTGAGCACTACACAACACCATGATAATTTTCACTGGTTTCCATGGATTATTATCAGGTGTTCCCTGGTGAAATAAGGGATCTAGAATCTGGCACCCATCACCCATTCGAGCTTTGGTAGATGCATAGTTTTAGACAACTGCTCGAACTTCAGGGGTTTCACTCAACCACCAAACCTTTTAAAAAAATGACCATTAACAGCGAAGAGCACAGGTTGGTGACTTACTCTCCTCCCTGAAACAAACTCAATAGTAGAAGCATTTATTACCAAAGACTCCAGGACAGTGTTGTAACTCGGCTTGCTATGGCTTGGTGGCCTGGATGGGGATCCATGAAGTCACACATACCTTCTAGCACCTAATGAGAGTCAAGTGGCCTATGCAGAGAATCTGGGCTGCCTCTGCATCCCTGGAGAAAGCCAGACATCCCAGGGCACCCCAAGGGTCTTCCACTAATGGTTGAGAGACCAGAGAAGGAGTACAGCTCATAACCTTAGATGGGATCTCTCATTTTTTACAAGCCACCTGAAGACTTGTCCTAAAGGGATCAGCAAAGGGGCTAAACCAGATTAAACTGGTGTTAAGGGCAGCCACCAGTGAGGTTATGTTATTGAAACTGGCTGTGTGAGAAGCACCAAGGGAGATAGAGGGTTTGCAGGGATCCCACAAGCCCCTCCAGGTCCTGTCATCACATCTGAAAAGTGGGATTTGATATCTCCAGCTGTCATCATAGCTGCTCTCTCTCAGTAACCAAATCCAATAGCAGTCCTGCCTTTATTATAGATGTATGGGTTTAAGTACGTGTCTTTATGAAAATTTTTCAGAGCTGTGGTTGACAAATCATTGTGTGTGGCTCACCCAGGAAAGCTAACATCTGTCCAAAACCGGTTTTTCATTAATGTGAGTACTTCTGTTCTTGCTGCTACATCTGTTTTTGAAGGTATATCAACAAATGCATTTTGGTTTTGACCTCACAGAAGGCCAATTGTGTAGTAGTCATCTCTTTCATTAATCAACCTTAGGTCATTTGCTCGATTTAGTAACAGGGGTTTTTTGTTCTTTTTCTCTCTTTCATTGGTGAGTTGCTGAAGTAATGTTTGCAAAATATTTGGGTTACATGTGGCAAAGCGTGAAACGTAGCTGAGGGTGAAGCCCAAGCTGGCAATGCTTTCCTGTGCCAGAGATCTTTGCAGCACAGTCTCTTGCATGACATCTGCAAATGAAAACCAGAGTTGTCTGAGGTCACGTCACCAGAGGCGACCCTGAGCATTACCTTAGGCTAAGAGGCAGCTTCTTCCTTTTATTTTTTTTTTTTGAGGTTGTCCTTGGGACTATTTTTGGTGGCATTGTATTGAGTTTTCTCAGAGTAGAGGTGCTTTGCAGCGCTGGATGCCAGAGCCGGCTCTGGCAGCACTGGTGAGGCCGGGTGTGTGGCTGCAGAGCTGTGCTGACAGAGGATGGGAAACTTTTTGAAGTTTGCTTGAAAGTGTTTTTTCACATTTGGTGGCTGGACAAAGCAAGCAGACGCAAAACATCATTCTCTTGAATGTTATAGCTGGTCCATCTACCAGAGGCTGTTAGAAGTGAGAATAAGCCCATTGTCCTGAATGTTTCTTCTGTGTAAGACTGGAGAACTGATATAATTTATTTCCCTTATCATTTCTTAATGAAACCATACTCTGCACAAAATCTTATCATTTCCTCATACAATAATAACCAAGTCTTTTCAATTATATTACATTCCTCTATCAGTGCAACCAACATCCTGTTTGCCTTCTGTGCTGCAGCTGCACATGGAGTCGAAAGCTTTTGGGAATATTTTCTGCAATCTCCTAGATCTCTGGTATAATTTGCTAGCTGCAGCCCCTGTCAGCTTTTATGGCACCTCCCATCTGGATCAGGGGATAGATTGCTTCAGGAAACATTGCCCAATGTGATCTTACATCATATAGTCAAACCTTGATTATTTACATCCTATTTAGGAAAGCAGAGCTTTTCCTATGCTGGGAGTTTGGTATGTCCCCGGAGGTTTGCCTGGCACTGCAGGAGCATAGGTCTTGCAAGAATTTTGCTTCCATAAAGCACAGACTTAACAGGGGACAAAAATCAACATTTTTGGGTGAGATTTGCAGCTTGCGCAAAGGAAGCTTTGGAGGTTTTTGGGGTCACTAGTGGGGCTTCAGGGGAGTTTCAGCTCTTGCCTCAGTGATATATTTTGTCTCCATTCAGTTAGCAAGGGTGCAAATATCACCCTAATATCACTGTGTTCCTGAAATGCATTAGCAGGCTGTGCTGCAGGGTAGTGCATGAAGGAAAAGGCAGTGCCCACCGTGGGTTGGGACAGTGACTTGGCTCCTCCACCCAGCATTGGTGCTCATACTGTTCCCACTGGGTGCTGCAGGGCTGTCACACCGCCTTTTAGTGTTTGTTGCAGCAAATGTGGCTTCTAGTTCTGCATTCTTCTTTTAAAATAAATAACTCTTTCCAAACTGGATCACACAGTCACAGCAGAATCAAAAACCCTGAAGTTTCTTCATGCACTAACAGGAAACACAAATGCAAGTTTTTGCTTTTGACACTCCAGCTCTGACTTGCAGGGCTATAAGTGCTGTGTCCTCCCCCTTCTGATCCACTTTTCTTTTCGTTTTCTTGAAGATGAATGTCTCAAAATCCTAAGGAGAATCAAAACTGCATTTTAATCAAAATCTGCCCCTGAAGTATTGCTCATGCTTTCTGCTGCTTGATGCGCTTGGACCATGCATTCTGCCTAACGGTAATCCGTATTGCATGTTGACCAAAAACTCAACATGTAACTCATTGCTCCTTCAGCTACTGGTCCCAGGGGACAGGTATCATAGTTATGGTCTCAGTCCAAAAATTGCAGTGTCCTCGTGGCAAAATGGACCACGTTCTCCTTGATGTTGGAGTGCATCTGTGTCAAATTGAAGTTTTTCCAGTGTTTGTGTGGGGTGGATGACTAAGCTAGCATGCTGTTAATATATGTATTTACTGCTGCCTTCAGGATGTTTGATGTAAAAGGGAAAAAAAAAAAAAACCCTAACAAAGTAACAATTACATACAGTGCTTAAGCCCAAAGACATGTTCAGTGTTCCCAGCTGGAGAAATTCCAGAAATGTGTTTTTGGCTGGGGATGGTGGCAAAATGCTACTTGGTCCTCTCTGCTCTGAGGCAGGATCAGATACATCTGGCTTATCTTGGACAGGTATCTGTCACTATTGAGCCTGTCCCAGGTATCCATAGGATCTACAATGTTTGGTACTACCTGACCTCGGTATTCTTTGTTGCAAATAAAGCCAATTGCTTCGTGTGCTCCTCGCAGCAGTCTTGGAGAGCTGCTGGTTGCTGTTTTCTTGATAACGATCTTTATGTACTTAGCTGTGAACACACTTTTCCCCTCTCCTGTTGCCACTTTTTTAGTTTAGACAAATTAAATTCTTGTTCATACACTGTGTTTTCCAAAGTCTTTTTTTCCCAGCTGTTCTCTTCTGCCTTCTTTCAACTTTATTCTCATCATCTTTCCCATTCCCAAATGAAGGCAAAGGTTGAGTTCAAGAGCCAGCAGCACTACACAGGATGGAGTAACCCTGGAGCACTCACATTACTGCAGCCCTGCACAAGGTTGGCTTTATCTCAAGCAAGTTGAGTCTCACTGACTCATTCAGTCTGCAGCTCCATCTTGCTCCTGGGTTCTTCACACCCAAGTGCAGTCCCTGCCACCAGTTCCCCATTCACATTTGGTTTCTCCTTTCTAAGTACAATCCTTTTCTCTTGTCTTTGTGGAATTTGATCACCTTCATTTCAGCCCATTTCACCAGTTTTCCAAGAATATTTGGAATTTAATCTTGGCTAGTAAATCTCTTGCAAACCTTCCTACTGTGATATAATCTCAGCCTTTGCAAGTTCACTCTTTGTTTCTTTATCCAAGTCCTGAGCACAAATACTACCTAGAAGAGATTCATGGGTCTACCCCAAAGACCTGACCCTGAACTGATAAAATTGAGCAGGATGTTTTAATTAATTTCACATTCATGTTAAAGGGGTTTTGTCTCCACTGTATTTATCCATGTTAGCTTATCCAAATGTCATGCAGAGTCACAGTAAGATTCCCAGGGAAATAAAACTCCAAAACTTTGTTTCTGCTCCACACTCGCTGGTGTCCTGCTATGAACATTATCTAGCTCTTTGCTAAGGAATGCCAGATTTTTCACCTCTCTTGATAAAAACAGTGGCCTTAACCCAGACCTTTTCTTCCCAATGTTGCTTCTGTATTTCTCAATGTGTCCCTTTTTTGAGCAATAGCACTGTTTTTGCTTTATTCAACCCAGGGCTGTCATCTACTCTATGCTTCACATAGCGAATGAATCCCTTTGCTTTTGTTAGGGGAGAGAGAGATGAAAGGCTTCATCAAAACAGGAAGCAATGACAAGATGTGGGTTTATTGGATTATTAGCCCTGGGGCATGAAGTCTGCATGATACGATATTTTTAAAGTAGTAGCATCCAAAGGTCACTGCAAGTGTCAGACCTGAGATACACGTTAGACTGATCTCTTGAAGTTCAAGCACTGGATCACATGGTTTATTGAAAGCCATGTGTTAGGTTAACGACATGAATTATGTTGGTCTGAATTATAGGCGTTTGGTGGAGAGTTTGTTCTTGTTACGCAAAATTTATTGTGCAATTTTCTTTGGTAATTCAGGACCCCACTCTCAGTCTGTAAACTTTGATGCAGAGAGATATGTTGCAGGGCTGGACTGCAAAGGCTTCAATTTATATTTTCTGGGGTAGAAATCTCTACCTGAGCAAGAACTGCTAAAATGTGAACTGCATTTGAGGTATTGTGCATCTTATACAGCATCAGAGCTCATACAAAAGAGTGGTTCAGTGACAGCAGTTCAGAGTCAAACTCCAAATGAAGGGAATTAAATGTCTGGTCCACAGATGTAGCAATTACATGAGTTATCCTCTTTATTCTACTTGGGCTTGTATTCCCTCCTAACATGGGAATATACTCCCAGAAATACTTGACATATATGAATTCTGCTCAATTTGGGCTAGGAATTTCTTGAATAAACCACAAAACCAAAGGACTCTCAATTTCTATTTCCATTTCCTAATTACATTTTGTTATATAAATGTGATTAAACTTGATAACAATAGAACACAATGTACCAAACATTCAGGGAAAAAATTAGATTGGAAAGAAAACAAGTTTCAACCTTTAGTAGAATTTGGACTTTTTCTCTTTTAAATAAAACCATCTGTATTTATATTTTAAAAGTTTGTCAGGGCCAAATGTTGACAAACTGTACTATTTCCTAATCTGTAACCTGGATGGTGACCCCTTTGTGTAGCCAGGCATGTCCTTATCCTTCATATACAAAACATGGTGTAAGAAGCCAGAGAAGGGAATTATCTGCCAAAAATATATTTAAAAAAAAAAAGAAAGAAAGAAAGAAAAAAAGAAAAATGAAGGATTGTATGCTACTTGGATTGGAGCTTTAGAAAAAAAACATCAGTCATTCATCCTTGTTGCAATCAGGTAGACTCAGCTAAAACAAAAAACAGGTAGACTGATATACTGTGGACTAATAAACTGTTATCACCAATCTCAGCTATTTCTGGGGTGTTTTCTTGATTTCAGGCACAAACTGGAGACTGGAGCATGGGCTTTCCTTAAGCGTAGAGTGTGCTTGGATCCTTGGCTTGGCTCATATCTACATCTTGATTCTGTTTTAACTTAAGGTATGTTTATACACATACACAAGCAGAAAAATATGTTTTTACTTCCAGTAAACCAATTCATATTAATGAATGCTAATGAAAATAGGGATGAAGGAAAAATAGCATAGGCTTTCACTCAGTTCAGCAATTTGAATTCAACCCCAACCTAAAACCCAAATCACCTCTTGGCTGTTACCCGTAACTGAAGAAGCTGGGGCGCCCACACAGCAGGTTTAAATCAACTGAGCCACAGTGATTTGTCCCACCATCCATTCCTCGACTGAGGAGCTCATTTCTGTGGGACATTGTGAAGGCTGAGCTGTCATATGAAGCATGGGCTCTTAAACATGTCCATCGGTTGGGACCTCTGACTTCAAACATTTCTAAAGCTGTGGGTTTCTAAGGGCTGAATAGACTATGGGAATCAGTCACTGCTTCCCATGGTTATGTGTACCTCCCTGAGCATGTTAGGACCTTTGATCTGAACCGGTCCATATGTTCTTGTGTTCTTGTAGTCTTTTCACCTCTATTTTAACCCGGGCTAGCTCATTGGGGTTGACCAAACTGAAATAAAAGCATTTTTTTCTTTTCAGAGTAGACATAACATCAGGCATCCTGTTCAAACAAAATCCTGTTAAAGCAACTGCAATTAAACTGAGGGAGGACATGGGATCTGGTCTTTATTTTTAAGTTCTTGCCTCTACAATGATTCAGATTGTCTTGGTTAAAAAAAAAAAAAAAAGAATTCCCTCCTCCTCTTGCCATAAATCAGTGTGTTCTGGCTTTTGTCCCCAGGAAGAGACTGTCTGTTCTGTTGCCAGTGTTATTCCCAGTTTTTTGTCATAGTTATAGGACTTGATTATCTTCAGGGACAAGCTGTTGCCTTGTGGTCCTCCTAACAGTTTTCAGAAGACTGAGATGACCTTCAGGTTGCGAGCCATCTCCTTCCCCTCTCTTCTTTAACCAAATTGTTCTCTAGCATGAGCTGAGCTGCAGAAGGAACTGTGTTTTGGAAATTTTTGCATTTTCTGTCTCCAATTTACTTAAATGTGGGACTGATGGGATGTTTGGAGCAGAAGATGGGGCAGCTGAAGTCCCCTGGTGCAATAATACTGCCTATGCAGCGTGTGCATTTATGCCCAGCCCCACCCCACACCCCCTCAGCTTCCCACCCTCTGGTCCTCTCTCCCTTTTTTAATCCATATCCATGTTGATCTTACCCTTCCCTCAGTCTCCATGCCTTCCCAGCACTTAGCATCTAGACTTAACATTTTATATATTTTAAGGGTATTCTTTTGCTGAGTTAAAAACAGGCAGTATCTTCCTCTGGAAACTCACTGTGTCAGGGCAGCAAGGATGGCTCATTCAAAGTGCACCTCAGGCAGTGTAATTACTATTAAAATGATGCATATTAGAATATGCAAACTGTGGGCTTGCTATTGCCAAAAATTAGAAGCCACATATATAAGATTACAGGCTATTCTTCCTCCATGAGAAGGGTGTTTTTTCTTTTCTTTAGCTTTTTTGTTTTCCTGTTAAATGTCATCTGTCTGAAGGCTTTAGAAAGAATCCAGAGGAGTTACACAGTTTCAGAGGTCAGTCCAATAAATTAAGTAAAGAAGGCGTGTGGCTTTGATAGGGAGACAATGCAAGTATGGGCATAACAAAGTGGGGTCAGCACCTCAGAGAGTGTAAATCATCATTGCTCCCATGAAATCCTTACAGCCACGCTGGTAGACATGAGTTAGGGAGCTCATGGAGAAAAGTGCTAAAGCAACTAAATTCATTTCCAGACCAGGCTTGGAGTTACATAAAATCTGATTGTCAAAAAATTCTTGGTTTTAGTCCATGGCTTTATCAACAAGCTATCCACTAATGCCGCATTTCAGGAATGCACGTAAATGCATGTTTAAATACAGTTATATTCAAAACACCATGAAAAATTATTTTAACTTCCACTAAAATCACACAGAATATTTGAGGTTGGAGAGAATGTCTGCTCAAAGAAAGGTCAACAAGAGCAGGTTGCTCAGGAGCAACTTTTTCTTAGGTGCTGATTTTATTTACTTTTTTTTTTTTTTCTCTAAATCAGGACTTCATTTTCCTTTATATCTGAGGTGAATGGGACAACAGGGAAATTTTGTTTTCCTCTTTTCATCTTGAACACTCACGTCCGTGTCAAGTGCAGTGACCGTTCAGCTGATTTGCAGACGTTATGCATTACTGTCAAGATGACAGCAATCCCGATGTTGGAGAAGGAACCCCCAAAAGAGTCACCATAGCAAAAGTAACATATTCTTGACTTCTGAATAGTTTGAGTCCATCAATAAAGGCCTCACATCAAATTTTAGTTAATTCTGTCCCCCTAGGAATAGTGGCCAGCGCTGATGCTTCTTTGTAATGTAATGTCTAGTGGGAATAAGAATCAGTAGGAACTGATGATGCTGTGTCCATACAGAAGTCAGCAATGAGGTGGCCACTCAATAAGTGTGCTCAAATGCTAGAACAAAGTTTTAGAGTGGCTGTGAAATCTCCATTTTTTGTAGATTTTCAAAGCTTGGCTGGAATAGGCCATGAGAAACCTGATACAATTTAGAAGTTAGCGCTATTTTCAGCAGGGAGTTGGTCCCACCAGAGGCCCCTTTGAACCCACATTATTCCATGATGTTGTGTTTCTTGCAGCCGGTGCTTGGAAGTGCTTACCGGCCGCATGGTTTCACACCTCCTCAGTCTAAGATCCGCACTGGCACTGATGCCAGAAGTCTGATTTTTCGCAGGGCTTCTTTGCTTTTTGAAATGCTCCGCTTGCATTTGATCTGCCCTGCTCTCTCTGAACGAAGGCAGGCTGGCTGGCAGCTGGTGGTGGGGATGGAGGGGATTGAAGAAGTGGAACGTAAACTCCATGTTATTGTCTGGACTGGCTCAAAGTGCCATCAGGTGTGAGGCTTGGATAGAGATTTGTGGAGTTTGATGCCTTGCCCAGACAGAGCTTGAGTTCAATCACTTAAAGGCATGTCCGGCTAGACACAGCCATTGTGTCGGATCCTGGAACAGGAATATCCTGCACGCTTTCAATTAGAGCCACAGAAGTGTTTGGTTTTACAGGTCACTTCATTTGTTTCTGGCCCCTGCCTATGATAAATAGCTCCGTCTACTGCGCTCGGCTCTTGCAAAACTGTTTGCTCAGTATCTGTAGGCGTCCAGATCTACCTGAGATGATTTTTGCTTTTTGGCCCAGGTGGTCCAACCCCTGGACTGGAAAGAAATGCTTTGTAAGCTTGGCTTAAGCAGTATTTATTTGAGTCTGCCCTCTTGTTCATTAAACAAAGCCTGCGGTGGAGAGTGCATATCTTAGAAATGGCATCAAGAGGTTTTATTTGGAGAGAGATTGAGATTTAGAGTGTCACTTTTGACTGTTATAAATGAAGCTGTTTTCTCTTTGCACCGTTATTTATGCTGTGACAATACTGCATCAGTAAAATATACCGCTTTGGCAGTATCAGCTCATGATCCCACCTGTCTAGGACTGTGGCCAAAGCACCTCCATCACAGATACTCTGTGACCTGAGCTGTCACTGCTGTGTCTCTTTTTTAGTCTTTACAGCACAGCAACAACCAGCATTGGGGCTATGGTGAGCAGATACCCCAAGGTGACTCCCGGAATAACTGCAAAAATATGCATATTGTTTTAGCTGTGCCAATGCACAGACTGATCTGCCAGTGCCATCTTGTCTTCTCCGGAGATCAGTGTTATCATCCCAACAGCTGAGGTGCGGCATATATCCCCTTCTTGGCAACACATCTGAGGAGGCTTGTGGCCTCCAGCCTGCTGCAGAGCTGCCTGCATCATGAAAGAGGGGTAGGTAGCAAAGGATGGCCATTTTTAAAGGCCTGGAAAGGCCAGAATAATCCTACCTCGGGCTTGGCAAGACATGGCATTGCAGCACATTCCTTGACCATAGTAACTCTGGGTTGGGGCTGTACAGCCAGATGATACTGGCAAGGAAACAGAAGTTGAGTTTGTGTTTTTTGGTGGGGGAATAAAGATTAATACCACCAACTGTAAACCCAGGGTGGGGGAATTTTAGGAGAGCAAAAATGTCCTGACTCTGAATTGTGCCAGAAATTAATATCCCAGTCTTTGCAAGAAATACAATGTTGACTTTCCAGTATAGCCAGGGCCTAATAGTTACCTCTTGTCTGAAAAGAATAATATCTCTCAGGCAGCATATCCAATCAGACTTGGATGGCTTTGCTTTTAGGTACAGGTGTCTTGACTCTGTTACTGAATCCACAGGGTGGAAGGAATCCAAAGCTGAACGGAGCATCATTCCCCAGCAACACATACCAGATGTTAGAGAAATGAACAGAAATGAAAGTCAGTGTTCCCTGGGACAACGGTATCAAGGTATTTCCTAGGCTTTTGTTTCATGGCTGGAAAGCTTACATGTGTCCTGTGTTTTGGCTATTAATGGAATTTCACCGCAGCTGGAGGGGAACAGGTGGACAGTTTGCACTATAGCTGGCTCTGATTAATTAAAATGAGGGGGTGACAACATTAAAACCAGAGAGCGTAAGTCCAGTCAGAAGGATGAGTGGTAGGAAAAGAAGGGTGGTTATTGCCGAGTCGTCTGTTTGCTGCATGTCAGTCATCAACCTGTCAATCATGGCTATGTCTGTGCAGGCTTTGACAGTCGATTGCAGTGGGACAGTGCAGTAGTTCTGCCTCACAGCTCCTTTTCACCAGCCCCACCGGAGCTTCACATAATTGTCTTAGTTTTGTAAAGCTTTCATGCTTTCCATGATCCTTCTAAAATAATTTTTCTGCTGATCTTCAGCTGGTTGTTAGAACATTGTGGTTGCTTTTTGTGGGCTCGTCAAAAAAGCTCAGTTGCAAGGTATTTCTGGTCCCATCATCCCTTCAAACTAACCAGAATTGTTTGGGAGAATCTTGGGTAGAATTTGCTTGGGACTGGGCAAGTGTGCCATGACTACCTTCAGACATAACTGTTTTAAGTGCCTCTGGAGCAGTACAGTCCTGAATACAGCATCATACCCAGGATATGGAGGAGGAATGTATTCACTATGAGTTAAGAACCTAAAAATGTGCTATTGAATTCTCTATTGAGATTCAGTTACCATAAACAGTAATTAAAATAGTTATTGGTCTATCCACTGGCATGAGGAACATTATATACTGTTATGTTTTCCACAGGCAAAGAGCCAAGCTCAGGCCAGAGTCAGTCTCAATGCCTTTTATTTCATGCAAAGGGAATCACATACGTGAGACTTCCCTTCAAAGCCCTGCAATGAGATTCCCCCGAGGCATTCCTCACCCAAAATCAGGATGCCTCCTGCTCCCAGTGCTCTGCAGCACACAGTAGGACCTGCATGCTGCGGAGTGGGGCAGGCAAGTGACAGCCCCTCCAGTCCTTGGGACGCATCGTTGCAGCCTTGTTCATTCCCAGCAAAGCAATAATTTCTGTTTACTTAAACTTTTCTCCTCTGTGACCGGTGCAGGACTCTTCCCCTGCAAATGTCCTCCTGTCTCACCTGACTCAGACTTGCTGAAGTGACCTCAGGTGCTTTGGGTTGAGAAAGAAGGAGGAAAAAGGTAACCAAGCTTTGCAATACCCCTTTGGGAGAAAAGAGCTGAAGTCATTAATCCTCCTGCCTCTACTCTGAATTTTCTGAGCCTGGCATTTCCACCTTTAAGGGTAACAAGAGCAGTACCAGCCCACAAAAGAATGGTTTAAAGAGTAATGAATTTTTAAAATCTAATAACTTTTATGTCTTTTAAAATCTAATAACTATCTTACTAGATAGTGTCTTCTCCCTGGGGAACTATTAGCTTCCCTTCTTTCATGCTTTTCTTTTAAAGTCAAGGAAGATCTTTGCAAAGAAAAAAAAAACAACAACAAAAATCAGAACAGCAAGTGTCAGTTAATTTGTTCCCAGAACCTGGGGCTACACCAACATGCCAGAGGTCCCAAAGTACCTGGAAAGGTCATAAGAAGTGATGCCAGTGGGAGGCTTTTGCTCCCCTTTTTCTCCAGTGGGTTTGCTCCCTTGAGTTCACTGCAGATGAAGGGCCTGGGGACAGTCCCTGTGCCGCAGACATTGGGGTTATGTGACCACAAAGGGTGAAGATGGGCTGGACTGAAAAAACTTTGCTCTCATTGGGGCACCTGAAAAATATCTTGGATCTTGAGCCATTTCAAAATCTGGTCGTACAGTGCTGAAATACCTCACACATTTTAGCTAGGTTTCCTCCTGAGCGGATCAAATGTTTGTAGAAGTGGTGGACAGTCCTGAACCCAGCAAAATCCAGCCTCGAGTGCATTCAGGGACCTTGTAGGGAAACTGAGGGATTTGGGAGGGTATGGACAGTGGTGCCAGCAGAGCAACCGGCTCAAGTCCAAAATCCCTACTCTAGCTGCTAGTCTCTGCAGCTCCTAGGGCTGTATCTGTTGGTGAATGCATCTACAAGATTTACGTGTAAATGTGCTGCAGTGAGAAGGTTCATATAAATAGATTAGATAGAGAGGTTTGCTTAAAATCAACTGTCAGACTCTGAAGGTTAATATTTTCCATGCCGAACAACTGTCTGAGCATTCAGCTCATATAAATCTCAGCTCCATGTTCAATGCTATTCCAGCTGACGCTACGGCAGAGTGGTTATTCATTTCAACAGACTTCCAGAGGAAAGCTTGATTGAAAAAAAAAAAAAAAAGAAATAGGCAAAAGTACAAAAAAAAAAAAAAAAAAGCAGAAGATGCAGCCAAGACATCAGTGATAAAGTGGAGCAGAAGAGACAGCTGGAGCCTTGGACTGCAGTGCGGGACATTGTGTGCTGGAATCAGGAGTCGCTCCAGAGAGATCCATGTTTGTGGCCCTGCCGCTCCAAATGCCAAAGCACTGTGTCACCAAGGGGGAGCAAATCCATTGTGTAAATGTGTGGAGAGAGCGATAGGGTGTGACATGCACAGAGCAGGGGATAATGTTATATGTCTGTAAAAGAAGATATATAGACCATATACTTGGCTATTTGGTGGCTGGTTTTTTTTTTCCCCTGTGACTCTGCCTTCTGCCTGTGCTCCTGTGCTTTTGTTCCATGTTTCACTCTCACTTTATTCTAGTATTTCCTCAGCCTTGCAAGCAAATTTTGTTATCACTCTGGGTGATCACATCAGCTTCTTTCTAGGACCTGACTGAGGGTAACTTTTTTACCAAACAAGGGATCATGGGGCTGTTTGTCTCTACCCAGGTTTTTGCACTGCCGTGCGAAGAAGAGTCAGTGGGAAACTGCTTTGGAGGTGGATGAAGGCTGGGAAGTCTTTGCCTCTGTATCCAGACTGAGAAGCCCATCAGTGCAGCTCAGCAAGGGATGAAGGTAGCATCTGGTCCTCTTCTCCTTGTCCAGGAGAGACCTTGGGCACCAGCTTGTGAGTCTTGGGGTCATGTAGTTCCTGAGCTACCACGACTACACACTACCTGCTGACTCAGGGGTTGCAAAGGACTTACTACCCACGTGTAAATTCCAAATTTCTGCTCTACTTATTGGATACCTCATTAATCCTAAACGTCATCTGGACTGCTGTCCTGGCTTCAGCTGGGATAGAGTTAACTTCATTTTTTTTCCTAGTAGCTGAGGTAGTGCTGTGTTTTGGATTTAGTATGAGAATAACGATAACACCCTGATGCCACAAATGGATTAAGGCTACTGGAGTGATCAGGTAAAAAATGATGAAATAATGATTTACAGCAGTTTTATGGCTGGCTGGTATCTTTGAGTGTTGCAAACGTACACTCTTTAATCAGTGGATTTCCATTCCCTTTTTCTGTGGCGATCTCTCCAAAAAGGCCCAGGGTAAGGGATACTTTCTGAACCAGGACTGTTAAGGAGGTACTAACTCTTCAAAACAATCTGGATGTGCTCCATGTTTTAACCAGTCCAGCAAAATCATAAATTTGTTACCATGTAGATGTATGGTTGTCCTGGTTTCGGCTGGGATAGAGTTATTTTTCCTCCTAGTAGCTGGCATAGTGCTGTGCTTTGGATTTAGTGTGAGAATAATGCTGATGATAACACACCGATGTTTTAGTTGTTGCTAAGCAGTGTTGAGGACTTTTTCAGCTTCCCATGCTCTGCCAGGTGCACAAGAAGCGGGGAGGGGGCACAGCCAGGCCAGCTGACCCAACCTGGCCAAAGGGACATTCCATACCGTATGGTGTCATGGGCAGTATAGAAACTGGGGGGGCTGGCGGGGGGCAGCGATCGCTGCTCGGGGACGGGCTGGGTATCAGTTGGTGGGTGGTGAGCAATTGCATTGTGCATCACTTATTTTGTATATTGTTATTACTTTTATTATTATTATTACTACTACTACTACTACTATTACTATTATTATTTTCCCTTCCTTTTCTGTCCTACTAAACTGTCTTTTTTTCAACCCACAAACTTTACTTTTTTTTTCCCCGCCAATTCTCTCCCCCATCCCACTGGGGGCAGCTGGGGGGAGTGATTGGATGGCTGTGTGGTGTTCAGCTGCCTACCAGGTTAAACCACAACAACTGCCCAGTGGCAGCAATGTCCAGCTTAATCTGGAGGGACTCAGCAGAATTTATTTCGTATGTCACATGTTCGTAACAGGTCAGGCTTTAGCAGGTTTTGAGTTGTCTAACTCAAACATGGGTATTTATTTTCAGCTGCAGGATTAGCTTACTCGCAAAGTTTTATGCTGTCTGGTGGAGGCTTCTGTATTGCTCTTTGGGTTGCAAGCCTGAGTTTGACATGATGATTAGATGACAGAAAGGGTTTCTGTTTGGTTGCTACCAAACCTTCATATGGTATGGATGCTACCATATGATGGTAATGGGACCATAAACTCATTGCTAAGATAACATCAGGCTGCAAGCTACAAATTAGCTGTCAAAGTAAGGAAATACTCATACTCAACCAAAACCAGACTTCACTCATAGTCTTCTGGGGAACAGAGACAAACAGAGGTGAACCCTGCAAAGAAACACACGGTGAGACACTCCCAGAAAGAAGGGATGAAGGTGTCAGCAGTCTGCTTTGGTGCATTGAAATCTAGGGCACATCAGCTCTTTCTAGCCATGAATGCTGAGCCTTAGCAAAACCCTGAAGTTAATTTTTAAGAGTGTGTTTGGTGTCTAGCCAAGGAAGTTTTCCTGGCTAAAACTTTTCCACTATAACTGGCAGAACCATAACTGTGCATGAAAGATCGCACAACACTGTCTCCCAGTGTGCCAAACAACAGAGAAAAGGCGAAGAGCATCTCAGAGAGATTACAACTAGCATTTAGATGGAAGTTTCATAACTGTATATATATCTGCCATGAACCTCTCCATGTACCAGGTGTAAGGACTGTGGTTCACTTCTTAATCTTTCAAGAATTACCAGACAAATATCAAGAAGTTCAGCTACAAGAGATATCAGCAGAAAAATATGAGCCTTTGGTTTGTTTTAGAAATTGCTTTTATATTGTGTTTCTTCTGTGGGTAGGAAAATCTTTCCTGCATTGCTCGCCATAGCCTTTTCTTGACAAATCCTTGCAGACTAACAGAGCTCCTGTATATTTGTGCTGGGCAATTTGCTGGCTGGTCTGTGGTGCAGAGAAATTTAGATGTGATAAAGCTCTGGCCCCATGTAATTTGCAAGGATCATGACCCCCACTCCCTTGGCACTATATTAAAACCAAAAGAAAGATTCTGATGAGGTTTTAGAGAGTAATTTGATGATTTAATTTTGATAATGCTTACCCATACTCACCAGGCACAGCAAAATTCGGGTAGATAGCCCAAATCTTGGTATCTCCTCCCTATCCTCCCCATCTGGTTTTCATCTGTTCACAGGAAGACAATAGTAGTCATTTGGGAGAGGAAGAGAGAGAAACTAACACCAACAAGATAATTATAGTGGTGGTACAGAGGTCAGAAGAACATCTTAAAGTAATAAGTAAAATGGAGAGATGCATTAGTTGAGTCAACAAAATCTTTGTGGGAGAGGATGAATTCTCTTTTACATTATGGAATGACATTTTTCCCCAGAGTTTAAACCAGTGATACTTTCTACTGTAACTCATTTTCTGCGGCAGGTTTGTATTGCCTTCCAGATTACATAGTTTTCACTGCTGAATTTATAGAAAATAGTATGAGGTTTTTAATGCTTAGACTTGTTTCAAGCAGAGAGAAATAAGAGAAAGGAGTTTAATACAAAAACTTGCAGAAATATACAGATGAAGAGCATTTGATTTAAAGTTCAGATACGTAATGCTCTCCATAAGTTACCTGCCATAAATTTTAAACTGATCTTATAGTTTTGATTATGTACTTTTTATGATGCATTTCATGCCTCATTTCCAGGCAGATTTATAACCCTTACACAATGCTAGATGAGTGACTCCACATGCTTCATGTCAACAAGTTCTTTTTCTTTTTTTTTTTCTGAAGCTCCTGCTGGTTAAAATTAAGCCATATTGCAGTCAAAGCGCATTTGATCTTGTCATTTTTTAACTGCTCTTGGTCATCCCAGAGAATTTGGTGAAAATGGCCAAGAGTGTTTTAACTCTACAGATGGACGGCAATAAACAAGGGCTGGTAGCCCTAAAAATTCCAAAACAGAAACAGGGTCTTTTTTTTTATACACATATGTTGTGTTGACCACTTGAGTTTTGACATGATTAAAGGGCAAGGTGAAGCCTATCTAACCTACAAGGTGTCCTTTCCAAAACAATCTCACCTACAGAAACAGAGAGAGGAGAGAACAATGTCGCTCTTTACAGGCTAACAGATGGGAAAATATCTACAAATACAGAGTAGCCAACAATAACCTAGAACAAATCATGAGCTGTTGGAAAGAAAAATACCTTTACACTGGGCTTTGAATAAATGCTGTGGCTTGGAGACAAGTACGGATTTTACCCAAATGTTCTGGCTGATGCTTTGCCTTTGATGGGTCCCATAGGATGGTCCTATCACCATCCTTGCATCACGCTGTACCACCCAAAAGACTTACACATGCCAAAGCCAGAAACAGTAAGCCAAACACCATGCTTACTTATATTGATACCTGAATAAACACAAGGGTATTTATATTCATTTCTAAAACCCTCAAGAGCTTACAAGGTCTCACTAAGGCTGCTAGGACAGGGTTACCCTTTGGCATATTCATAAACATGGGACATGCAGAAACAGGAGGAGTCTGCCCAGGATATCAGATCACAGCTTGATGTAACCATAAGGCCACTGTACTTCTTACATGCATTGTTGCACCTGACTCACACAGGATGTAGCTTTTTTGCCAGCTTGCCCTTGAGTGTGGAAATTTAGGCTATTAACCCCTCAAGAGGAATAAACATCCCCGTGGGGTGTTGCAAGGATGCTGGCTGTACCCACAACACAAGGAAATGAGTGGCTGAACCAGAGGGAGGAAGGGATGATGATGTCTTGATCATGCAGGCAGGCCATCCAGCGGGGATGTGTTACAGCCTGGTAGCAGAATAATCCATCTCCCATCCTTCATGTAAGGGGAGAGACAGGCAGATTGCTGAGACCTGCTTGGATAGTTAATCCCCTGATGGGTTCACCAGCCATGCAGAAGATGGTGGCTGGAGGGAGACTGCCTAGACTACAACAAACTTTTACCTGATGTGGTCAAAGAGGCAGAAAATGTTCCTGGTATGTGAAAGCACCTAGTTTATTCTGGGAGGTGTTCTTGTTTTCCGAACTGAGAGCATGCTTGGAGGTAGCAGCAATGGAGGGACACTGTAAATGGGTTGGCAGATGCATCAAATGCCCAACACACCTGAAGCCGGCAGCCCTGGTCTGTGGCGGTGATGCTCCCTGCTTCCATGGAGCTGCTCGCCAGCCCTCCTTGCTGCAGAGCCCAGCGGGCTGGGGCAGGAATGGCCATACTTCAGGGAGCTGTTTCATGAGCAGAGATTTAGGCTGTATTTGACAAGAAGAAAGTCCATTTCAGCAGCTCCTGTTCACAGCTGGCATGCTGCCGGGAGGCAGCGGCCGTTCGTCTGCTTGTTTTCCAGCCCTACATGCTTCGGTTTGGCTCTAGGGATCAGGTACCCAGAGATGCAGGGAATAGCCCCTGTTCAAGGACAGAACACCTTGGTAAAATATTTTCTTTCTATAAAAACAACAGTGACTTCTTTAAGGCTGTTGCCTGCCCATTCGTGAAGCAGAGCTAAGAACAAATTCCTCATGTGCAGCATATTTCTTTTTATGCCCTGAAATGCAGCATACAGAGCAGCTTAAGGATTTTCTTTAGGCAGCACTGATTTATCTCACATCCACCCTCCACCCCCAGAAACAGTATATCTTCTGGTTTTTATTTCTTTAAACCTGGCCTTTACGAAGAGTTCTTTATAGCAGCCAAAACACTGCCTGTCCATCCTCGCACTACGTTGCATCAAACCCACGAGACTCACTGCAATTAGGACCAGCTATTGTCTCCTGCAGTCTTCATGTTGCTTTGGTGATGGGGCTGTCAACAGCAAAAAGAAATTCAGTCAGCTTCCCCCAAAGCTGGGTTTTAGACCTTAACATCTCCATGTCGCAAGGAACCAAGCACTTAGCTATTCTCTTCCTGTTTTTTGTTTTCCTGTGGCACATTGCATTTTTGTGTGTGAGGGTTTGGGCTGTTGTACCAAAGGGTTGTTTTCTGTGTAGGCTGTTGGTGAGGCTGGAAGAGATGCTACGGGGATCCTTCTGTCACTCACCTATTAAAATGCAAAAAAGAGAGGATTTAAGATGATTTCCAAGTTCCAAAGAAAAAAAATCATTGGGAAAACCAGCCTGTGGGTCACATATATCATTGGCCTCATTGCTAAGTCCTCCTGGTGTTGTCTCTGCAGTTCCTCACTGTTGCCCCCAGCAATGGCTTTGTCGTACCCTGGCACCTCTGCTCTCCTTTGCTCTCCCCCTCTTTGTTAGGCCGAGCATGGGATTTGTCAAAACCTTTCCCTCTAAAGGTTGTCAAAACCAGTGAAAGTGCTTTTGACACAGCTTTAAAACAAAAGGTTCTTTGTTATAATTTCTGTGTTTTTCAACTAAGGTCCAACCTTTTCCACAGCAGGAAGAAATGTTTTCAGTTCATTTCCCTAACAGCTGTAATACCTTGTATGTTCTCCTTTCCTTCAAATCCTCTCTTAATACCATCTCTAGAAAACTTCTCCTGTTCTCCCCAGGAAGTGTTGCATATCTTATCTGTCTTGTTCATTTTCTTGTATTTTTTTCCCCCAATCTAGCTTAAGCTGTAAATTCTTCAGGGTGAAGAAGAGGGCTACATTTTGGCAGTCTTTCTTTAATATCATTGACTTAATCTGGGTTAGATCACAAGAATGAAAGCATATGTGATACTTTCTGCTCAGTGCAAGATCACATTTAGGAAAAAATGTGACTTTTAATATTTTGCATTTTAAAGAGGATGGCTTAAGGACAGAAGAATCTGGTGTTCCTTAGCCCTCTGCTGTGCAGCTGCCCGTCACCATCAGATGTTTTCTTGGCATTAGTCCATTGCAGTAAATAACGGTCATCTCCCCAACCAGCTAGAACCAACTAAATGCCCACATGTACTGAGACTCCTGTGGTTTGTCCCTCATCCAAGAAGTCTCTCCAGAACATCTGAGTGAGCTGAAAATGCAAATGTAGTGTTGAATTGGCAGTATCCTGCACTGGACAAGGATGAGATCTTCATAACAGACCTACTTCTTTTCCTACTGATTTCACTGAGTCTGTCACAACCTGCTAGCCAAAAGCAGAGGCTCTAGAATGAGAGCTGCTATGACTGCAGCCTCTGAGGTATGCAGAGGAAATGGTAAAATATGTATGCAAAATGTATGCAAGTGGAAGCAAATCAAGAATTATGGAAATAGGCAGGTATTTATAAAATAATGGTCTTTGCAGTGTCTACTTCCCTGCAAGGGTGGAGTTTTTGTCATTCTTTTCTCATGGTAGTAGGAACTGTGCACATTTATCAAGGTCCAAGGGCTCACAGCATCCAAAACATTTAGAATTTGTGAAAATCCTTAAATTTTTCTTCTTTTCTGTTAGCTATATTTACAGAAAAAAACATTACTCAAGTCCAGCAGTAATGGAAGCAAAGGTAGTGTTAATATCTAGTCCAGCTAAGACAAATTTGAATTTGTTTCTTTCAGTGGTGTTCCAGGAAAAGTGGCAGAAATGACAGATGCAAAGATGATCCTGCCTATTATTATGTGATGAAAGTCCTATTTCTTTCTTAAAATGTCATTAATGTTTTTTCCACAGAACGCTATTTGATTATTTCCAACTGGAGGAAGATATAAAATAACAAAGAGTTGTTACACTTGATAGTGCTTCATGGCTGGTGGTCTGGCAGTTGTTCATGTCATGTATCAGGCTCATGATACATACGAACGCTTAGACGAAAGCATCTTGGAGAGCTTTAAAAGTCTTTCTTATAAATGGGTATATGTGTGATTCAGTTCAGTTATTTTCCTCAGTCATGACAAATAAATGTTACCAGTGTCAGGAAGACTAGTCCTGGTGAAGACCAATGGCAGCTTGTTCAAAGAGGGATTATGGTTGAAACCTGGAAGAAAGCCACTGTCAGCCATGCCCTTGGAAGAGGAGGAATGTTCTCAGAGAGAGGGATGTGACATAAAAAGAAAACCCAGAGTGTTTCCTGCCCTCATGCCAAGTTTTTTTTCCTCTCATGGAGGAAGATTGACCCCTTTCCTTGGGCAGAGCTGTGCAACCCCATAAAGAAGCGACAGATCCCTCAGTCATATCAGACAAGATTCCGTAGCCTTTGCTTTGTATATGGGAGTTTTGTCCAGGATCAGGGTAATTAATGACCGGTATAATTAATCTCATGTTTGAATTTTTCAACTAAACCAATGAAGACTGTAAGTAATGACTACATGAGTAACTGCAGAAGGAAGGAGGTACACTGTGGTGTCTGCTGCAAGATCTATGTTTCTGGAAACAATGACTAATACAGCTTTTTCAGTAGAGGATTTGATGTACATCCAGGCTGCATGCATGAATCAGTGCTAAGAATCAACAAACTGCAACTATTTACTTTTTACTCCTAGAGCTCTCTATTTTACTTCTGGACTGGAAGAACCCGATTTCTTACCTCTTGTATCTGTTGCATAACTGCAGCTGCTGAGAAAGTATCGGGGGAGATGACACCATAGGTCTTCTGCTGCCTGCACAAGGTTCTCCTTCATGTGTCACCACCTGAAGACATAGCAGCTGTCACCTGAAGTCAGTTTTCAGTCTGATGCATCATTGGCTCATCTAGTGTGGCTGGTCTGTGAAACATCATGAGCACCAAATCGAAAGTGAGTATTGCTACTGTATGCACTGTACACACTGACCTTCAGATGGTCTACAAGACCTCATACTAATCACACCCCAATACTTACTCTGCATACAGAAATGATGTTGCAATTCAAGAAAATCACCCTTTATGTCTGTAATCCAAATATTGAATTTAAAAGGAAGCATAAGGCTGTAACAACAGGGACAAAGTGTTACTCATGCAACAGCAATCCCATCTTGTAAGCAGCTACAGGGGCAGAGACCTAACCTTGCTTCAACAGTATGCCTAGCTGGAAGAATCTAAGGGGAAGAATCTGAGTATTACCCAGAAAGATAAAAATGACAAGAGAAGAGTTGGGTCAGATCTGATATCTGTCCTTTCAGCACCAGATTTCCACAGGGGGCAAATGGAGAAGAGCTAAGTGATGGGCTGCAGAAGGGTGGACACAGTTACAAGGAGCTGCTTTTGAAAGACACTTGATAACAAAGCCAGAGATTTTCACTGTAACCAACGTCAATTCAAATTTCTTCATGTTTCCTAAATTCTATTTTTCAGTGTGGTCCAAAAGTCTATCAAGGGCTGTGGCTTAATTTTCCAGTGGTTTGTCAGTATAAAAAGACACCATTTCCACATAGTCTGTTCCCAGTGTAAATATGTTTTTAGGCACAGAGCAATATAATCCTACAGATTTGCAGAGAAGCTGCAAACTCTTCTGGCAGTGTCTAAGGCAACATAAATGATCTGTTCCCATATCTTCTATTTATGGAAAACCAAAGGCCATTTATCTCCTAGATTCCCAGGAGACTTTCTATAGCTTAGTCAAGAACCATGAATTACTGTTGGTTGGAGTTATTTCAGGGAAACTGCAGAGGATGGGAAGAGGCTGTGCCTCCGCAAACAGCCATAGTGTCTCTAGCCTGGCTTTCAAAAGGGGTCATAGTGATGCCCTGTCCTGTTCCCTAAGAAATTCTAATTTATCTAGTTGCAGAAGTGAGACTTGCATTTAAAACTTCTTTGATTAAAAACGGTCTTAGATTTTGTATTCATGGTCTCTGGCTCCTGAAAGAATGGTATCCATACGCTCCTAAACCTGCTGGCTCTGGAAAGTGATGGAGAGTTGCCATAGGCAATTCCAGCCCAGGGAGAAAGGAATTGCATGCATCCCCATTGTGGCAGGAGAGGACCCAAATGGGGATGTGCAGACATATAGGAGAGTGAGAAGATGCAGATACCCTCACAATTGTGGTAGCTGCTCAGGTCTCCTTCAGTCCTGGCAGGGACAGGCACAGCTTTTTTCCTCATAGACATTCTGTCATTGCAAAGATTTTCTTGAGAAATTCCAGCCCCCAAAATAAAAACCAAAAAAGGTAACATTTGAGTTCTCCTGGCTGGACCAAGAGAAATTCCTTGTGTTTTAAATGGTTACACTTCAGCTATGTGCTGGCAGAAGGCCCAGTTGGAGAAGTGATGGGGGATGTATTGATTGCACTGGGACCTTTTGGAGCCTCCTGTAAGGACCTGCCTGGGTGTCCTTCAAAGTGCTCGCGCCACAGCTCAAGGATACACCGCGCAACACCACGCTGGTCATGGCTTCATGCCATGCATGCCATGCTGAGTGCTATACATCAGCCGATTGATGCTGCTGCTGTCATGAGATTTCCCATCACTAATGACATTTTGGCCACCACTGAGTTGTTATTTGATTTATGTTTACAATGTAATAAACACACTTCAATTAATTTCTGCCTTTAGCACCTCATCTCAGTTTATAGGAAGCATTATGTTTCTGAAATACTTTGGCGAAAGTAGAGGGAAAAGTGGAGTTACTTCTAGTTTTGTTTAAAAAAAACCGTGAAAGACAAATTATTTATTTATTTTCTAGAAGAAGACACTAAAGGACATGTAAACCAGTCTGCAATATCATCTCAGGAAGACTAAAGGAACTAAAGAAGCAAGAAACAAAAGACAGGTATATAAAATTCTTCCCTTAGATTTCTTTAAAAATAATTATTTGGAGAAAAATAAGCTTCTAGATAAAATATCTTTTGATGAGGATATCATACTTTAAAAATTAAGACTAGGAAAATCCCTTCCTTGGAGAGTTCTAAAAAGCACAGAATAAAAAGAAGTTCCTTCTCTATTTCTTATGGAAGATTTTCCCCCACTCAGTATCTGAACAGATGTTTTAAATTACATGATATGACTTTGAAAGTCTGGTAATTTCTCCAGGGAGTTTACTAGTTCCTAGGTTTTCTGTCAAGAGGAGCTGTCTCGTCTCTCTGGAGTTCCTCTAATTGGGCTGTAAGTTTGCAAGAAAGGACTTTAGTTTCTCAAGTTTATCTGCTCCATCAGACAATTCCACATTATATCAGGGCAACAGTGGCTGCATTGTGGAGCCCTTGTTTTTTTCCTGTTGTTGCTGTGAAGGCTGCTCCCCACTGCAAGTTTAACTGGCATCTTAAAGAAATTGTACTACTACACTCATCTGCTTTTATCTGATCTTTTCTAAATCCAGCAGTTCAGGGAATTGTTTCAGTTTCAGAAAGCCTGAAGTCTTTATGACAATTGTTTTATTAAACATGGCCTCAGTTAAGAAAGAGTGAAATTATTTGGGCCAATTCATTCTTTCCATAGCACCATTAGGCTCACAGTGGAGAGTAAAGATGTGCTGATAACAGGCTGGCTGATATTTGGCTGGCCAGATACTGTGTAATTGTTTATGTAAAGGTACCAATGTGGGTCATTCCCTAGGCAAATTATATGTGTAAATATGATACCTATTGCATCCTTGAAGGTCTTGCCATTTTAGAGATGTTTGTAACTGAAAGCAGATAAATTTAAGTCTGCGTTTTGCATCTGTCATGACAAGAAGTAGAAATCATCTCCCTAGTAAAATTACTGATGTAATTATAATAGCGACTAATATCATTATAATGTCACACTTGCTCAAGGTTTTTTCACTGGTCAGGGTCTTTGTCTTCCAGCTCTCCTTGGTATTTGTCAGATTCATTAAACCACTCCCATGTGTTACAGGAGAATAACTTAGGTGCTGTGGTTTGAAATCTTATCTCAGGCAGTTGGCTCCTGCACAGACCTTCTTTGGTGACTCTCGCTATTCCTGTATGTCATTGCTGGCCTCATGCCCTTATGAAGAGCAGTGAGTGCCAGGTTAATCAGCCCTTACTGTAATGAAAACCAAAGCCAGCTGGTTTCAAAAAAAAGGGTGTAAGTTGCTGGTCTGGTAAGGAAAGTATTGGAAGAGAGTTGTTTGTGCCAATGTTGGCTCCAGAAAGATGAAGTAGACAGAAAGAGATGTGTGTTTGGGTTTGAATTCTCTGCACCGAGGCATAAAACCAAGACTTGCATGCTGTGATAAAATCCCATGCAAATCATAAATGTGCACAAATCCATTTTAACATGAAACTCTGCCAGTTTTGGTCTAAATAGCTGTGAGAAGGTTTCTGCTGTTGCTCTGAGCAGTGGTAACAGTCTGCTTTTGGTGCCTCAACTCCAGAGACACAAGAGATTCTGGCAGTAAAAATGCTTCCTCCAATAACACCTTCAAGCCTGGCATTGCTTAATGGGCTGTGAGATCACATGAAAGCAGCTGCTTCTCACCATTACAGAGGACACATTACTCCTCTTAGTCAGTTTTAGCACACGGAAACCACAAAATAAGAAAAAAGCAAATCAGGGCTAAAATACGACATTTCCACCTCCACATGCAGGAAACAATAATAGTTCAGTAGTGCTGGCATGAAAGAGACTGATCTCAGCTTTATCGTATTGGGAAAGTAATAAACACCCATATTAGAAGAGCTTTAGGTCACTTTTGGTCTTCCTGCACACCCACTGAGGTTCTCCTGTTCCCATCTCCTGCCATCCCACAGAGGAGGTTAAATAACATGAAGGATGTACTGTGTTGCATGCCTGTAATGGCTAGAAGATTGCTGACACCTGGGACTCATTTTGTTCATAGTACAGTAAGAAGAGGCAGGCTGTGCTACAAAAAGCTCCTTAACCCAAAGAAGCACCTCTACTAAGTGGTTATTCCTGGTAGAAAAATGACTGGGCTAGAAGATGCCCCCGCTGGTAACTCCATCCCATGTTACAAGGTGGAGACCCTCCAGCCAGAGGACATGGACTAACCAAAAAGGGCACATCCCCTGTGCAGCATGCAAGGTACAAAACTACAGTGAGACCAGCTCCAACTGTCCTCCATGTCAGCTGGAACAGAACAACCGTTAGACACACCCTAGGACATGCTCAACAATAGCATAGGACAAAATTCCAGAAAAAGGGAAGGTAGGCGGTCCGCTAGATAATCTTCAAGCACAGTTAGGACAATGGAAGGTTTTCAGGGAGACTTTTTTTTTTTTTTTTCTATACCTGAAAGAGGAAAGGCTACCTACAGAGCAAGGTCACCATTTTGGTTGCAATTTCAAATTTTCATATTTCATATTCATATCTGAAGAAATAAAGAGCAGGTATAGAGCTGAGTTTTTATTCTGGCATTCAAGCTAGCAGGGATGTAAGACCTTAAATTTGAGCCTTCAGTTTCATTGCTAAAAGGAAATAATCAATGCAAGCTATGCTACTAGGATAACACTGACATGTTATCAGGTCCTTTCAGAAAGGACCTCACCTGCTGGGAATGCTCACTCCTTTCCAACTCTCCTTCTTTTTGCCATCCCTGGAAGAAACTCCCAAATAAATCTGATCTCATGTTTTCATTCCTGGAAGACAGGAGTCTTGGAGAAACATCTTCCTTTGCTCCTCAAAGGACTGTGGTAGAGAACATGAATTACGGTGTATCCTGTGGCTGGCATGAGAATGTCAGAAGTGGGCACCTCTCTGGAGACAGAAATCACAGGTTTCCTTCTTCCTTCTGCTGAAGCCAGAGATATTGTGTATGATGTAACCGTGGTTTTGTTGTTCAACAGGGCCTGTTAACAGCCGTTCAGATTTCAGGAAAGGCAAGGCAAGACATTCCTTCTCCTTATTGTTGGTTTTTTAGGATGGAAGTGAGTGTCTGAGCATCCTGCCTAACTTCATGCATAACTTGTTTCCTAGAAGTGTTGAAATGGATGATCTGGAATAGATAGAACTTGGCTTTTGCCTCCTGCAGCTGTGAGGGACAGGAATTTTGGTCTTCCATTGATATTTGCTGGAATTCACACCCCCTCTTCTGAATCAGTACTTCCAGGTCAGGAGGTCCAGGTCCAGGTCATTTTACTGGCCATGGCTAAAGGAATAAAAATTCTTTGCAAATGCAGAAATCTGACTTTGGAGGTGGAGGACTTTGGGGGGATCTAGTCTGCCCTAAATGTCTGACCTGCAACATACCATTGGATGAATATGTTCTTTTCATATTCTGTGTTTCAGCTGAAAATCGGTCATTTGTAATTTATAGGTCTTTGTTAATACTGGGAAAAAATGAGTGGGATTAAAGAGACCCAGATTTTTTTAAAGTAGCCTTTCAGTAAAACAGGTCAAGAAGCAGATGCAGCAATTCCATTAACTATGTTCATTGTCCATAACATGTTTGGCAATCCGACAAGAAAAAAAGAGACTCCACGGTGGTTTTTGGGTGGGTCATTTTTTTTTGTTGTTTCTAAACATAGTGTTCTGGAGCCTCACACTTTCAGCCGGTCTTTCTTGTTTATATCATTACAGTAAAAGTTAGTACAAACAGAAGACCACTGGTGTCTTTGCAATTGGGAGCATGAAAGCCGATTTTTAACTTCACACAGTGTTAGTCATGACCTTCTAAGAGCTTAGAGTGTCTGTTGTTTTTTCATAGTGAAATGAATAGGGGCTTGGTCTTGCAATTAACAGTGGTGTTCTCTCCCTGTTGCCACCCTGTCAAACCCTAGTTACCTGAGTTTTGGACTGGCCAAAGACCTGATGAGGCCTGCAGGAATACTCTTGTCTGATGTTCCTTCAACCTGAGATGCAATGGCAGAGTCAATCGCTGTTGGTTGCATCTAAGTGCAGTTTACTTCCCTGCGCTTCAGGTCTTATCTTCAGCACAGCAGGTCTCATCCTCCTGCCCCACCTAGTTTCTGATCTTACTGGAAAACCTGTTTGTTTCACAGCTTTTTGATGGCAGGCTTTACAACAGGATGCCTCTGTCAGTAGCAACCTTTTGGGGATGTTGCTTGAAGTATCCTGAGAAGTATCACTGAGTGGCAAGGTGCAGATGATAATAACCTTCACTGCTCACTGGAATGAACTGGATGAACTGGGAGTGGGTTTTGGCTATATGACTTCTCCTCCTTTCCACCACTTCCTCCATATCTGCCTCTCTTGGACCATACCTGATGGCAGGCATGTCACGAACAGTTAAAAGCAGCATGTCACATGTCTTGATTATAGTTCAATGTGGGATTATTTTATGTCTATCCATCTGAAAACCATTGCATTGATACACCAAAAGCATAATATTGCTTAATGTTTATTGAATAATTTGCCTTTGGCTTCTTGCCCATAATGCAGGAACTAAAAGCAAAAAATAGCATGCACTTAGCTTGCACTTTCTCCTCATGCTGACTCTCCCTTCTGTTTTATTTCAAGTCTGGGGGCTTTCTCTAGAAAGTATGAATAAAGTATACAATGAAAGCTTACATGGTAGTGTAGCTTTTCAGGGTCCAGCAATGCTGTAGTTTATTTAGTTGCCAAGTAATTACCAGTTTGAAACTGCAGTTGTACTCCCAAGTTTTAGGGCAGTCAAATTAAACAGGAAAAATCATCCCCTCAAGGGCAGACAGGTCTGTAGTTTTCTGAGAGACTTTAATGTTCTTGTTCATGATGTGGGGAGGGCACAGACTCAGTGAGTCAATGGGGAGTTTGTCTTTCCTTGCACCAAAGTCTTCAGCCAAGTGTAGGAGATACGTTGATCTCCCTGTTTTTCTGTCTGCTGCCCAGGTGATGTCAGCCAAATTACTTTAAGCTGGGGCAGAAGAATTAGTCCTATCTTACCGCTCCTAAAGTGGCTTAATTAAACTTTGCAACTTCAAAACCCACGGACAGCTGCCAAAGAAGTCTAACTTTCCCTCAGTAAATGTTCTTAAACAGGTAAATACCTGTGCCTTTGACCTTAAAATTGCTTAAAATATGGCAGTGTTGAGGAGTTGGAAGTTTTAAACATAGTAATAAGATCATAAGAGAAGGCTCTCTCACCTACAGGAATTACTTGGTAGACCACCTCAGAGCAGCCCCAAAGGGTGAGCTAGAGGAGGTGGGAATGCAGAGGTAAGGGCATTCATTTGGAAGAAGACCCCATTTGAGTCTTTGCTCAAATGAGCACTCACATACATTGTATGAAGCGTTTATTGGCAGAGGGACAAAACCCACATCTCTGTCTTTCCTGTGGTGGGTGCTTGTATCATGATGCTGTGAAGCCTGGCTGGTGGGAAATGCAGGTTTCTTGGGGAAAAATGGTTTCAATTTCCTGATGTTATAGGAAAACCCTGATTATTCAGATACTGGGAATATCTGCAGATAAAGTCATAAAAGATGCCAAGGATCAGAGATGTAAGAGTGCCACAAATGGATTATGGCTACTAGGGTGATCAGGTATGAGATGATCTACAGGAGCTTCATGGCTGGCTGGTATCTTTGAGTGTTGCAAACGTACACTCTTTAATCAGTGGATTTCCATTCCCTTTTTCTGTGGCGATCTCTCCAAAAAGGCCCAGGGTAAGGGATACTTTCTGAACCAGGACTGTTAAGGAGGTACCAGCTCTTCAAAGTAATCTGGATGTGCTCCATGTTTTAACCAGTCCAGCAAAATCATAAATTTGTTACCATGTAGATGTATGGTTGTCCTGGTTTCGGCTGGGATAGAGTTAATTTTCCTCCTAGTAGCTGGCATAGTGCTGTGTTTCAGATTTAGTATGTATGAGAATAATGCTGATAACACACCGATGTTTTATTTGTTGCTAAGCAGTGCCTACACTAGTCAGGGACTTTGCAGCTTCCCATGCTCTGCCAGGTGCACAAGAAGCGGGGAGGGGGCACAGCCAGGCCAGCTGACCCAACCTGGCCAAAGGGACATTCCATACCATATAACGGCATGCCCAGCTGATAAACTGGGGGGGCTGGCCAGGGGGCAGCGATTGCTGCTGGGGAACTGGCTGGGCATCGGTCAGTGGGTGGTGAGCAGCTGCAATGTGCATCACTTGTTTTGTATATTCTTTTATCATTATTATTATTATTACTTTACCTTCTTCTGCTGTCCTATTAAACTGCCTTTATCTCAACCCATGGGTTTTACTTTTTTTTCCAATTCTCTCCGCCATCCCACCGTGGCTGCTTAGTGCAGACTGGGATTAAACCATGACAATGGTTTCTTTCCTCTGTTTTGTTCTCCCTATTAAGCTCCATGCTGTGTTTTCACAGGGTTAGAAGGGCTTAGGAGCAGGGAATTGATATGGGGAGAGGATGCTAACTGCCAGGTTAAACTCCTCCCTGATCCAAAGCTGTTCCATCAGCACTATATTTTATCAGATTAGTGCAGCAGGTGAAGTACAAGAAGTACCTCCAAAAGGAAGGCAGGTAAGACATCCCCATTGTGTGCCCAAATATTACAAGCAAGATAGGGTATGTCAGCCATGTGTTCCTTTTCAGAGTGGAGGAGGACATCAGGAAGTCTCTTAATCCTTGCTAGGTTGCCAAATGACGAAAACTTGAAAGGCTGCCAGAAAGAACAGGGATCAAAAGCGTTAGCATTCCAATTTTTTTGGGAACAAAACTACCTATCCTGTGAAAAAAAAGCCCTGTAGCTCAGTGATATATCTGTTCTGAAAGATATTTGAGATGAGTTCTTAAAATACTCCCTTAGTCAGTTTATGATGACGGTTTCTGAGTTCTTTCAAGTGGTTTTTTTGAAGCTCCATTAGATAGTATGAGGCAATTCACGCTAGTCTTAGAAATCACCAAGGGAGGCCAGACAGAAGCAAGAGGGCATAACTTAGAAGGGGCTTTTCTAACCACTCTGCAGATCTTATTTTTTAAAAAATAAATACATTCGTAATCAATTTGGAAAATGGTACAAAAAGATCACAACAACATGTACTTAGAAGAATGTACTTCGAAGAACACATTGTACTTTCATGCTGAAGTATTTTACTTTGCAAAATATTTTGAAATGGAGCTTTCCTGCAGGCTTATTAATCCAGCCTGCATGGTTTAGGAGCACTGCAGAGGGTTTCAGGTGTTACCTCCCTGCCTCACAGGGGCTTGGAATGAGCTGAATCTCATAAGCAGACGATTTAGGCACTTAGGGCTGAAGCCACAAAAGGAAATAGTTGCTTAATTGTGGCTTAGCTCAGCATGTCTCAGTCCAAAGTATAGATCCTTAATCTCCCCCTGTTTGGCTGCTGCCCAGTCAGAAAGCCCTTGAAAGTCCATTGACACCTCCATTTCCACAATGAGGATCCTGAGGCATCAGGATGTCCCCTTCTGGGACCCTGCCCACCGGTGTCTCTGGGCAAACCAACTATCGCTGCCCTCAAGAAAGGTGGAAGCAGAAATACAGATGTCCATCTCTCCTCATCCCCCTCCTTGGGCCATGGGCACTCCTCCATGAAGCATTTGAGTCCTCCTCCAGTTGGCCTCTCTTCTCCAGAGGTATCTGCCTACAAGGAGTGGGTGTTCCCAAGGCTTTTGCGTCATCAGGCTCAGTCGTGGAAAATCTATTGTGTGCTGATCCAGAAAATGACTTTCAGCATGACTGTGATGCCTAGCCAACATGGAGACAAGGGCTGTCATCCGGGATCCAGCACACAGTTAACATCACATACTGAAGTAATTTTTGGCCCAGCAATGAAAGAGATGTCTCATGACTCACAGGTGAGTCCTCTAACAATGTAGCTCAGTGAATGCGTAGGTGAGGGCTGCAATTCAGCCGAGGAGTCTGCCTCTGGGCATTTATCCAGCCATGAAGATTGTCACAATGAGACTGGGAGCCAGCAACTGGAGCACCTAATCCCCCATGAGAGCTGTGGCTGAAGGCATACTTCTTCTGTTGGCATTTTTCCTTAGCCAGCAGGTCCCTGCTTCCCATGCCAGCTATTTCAGAGCCTGGGCCAAGGTGTCTTGCTGTCTCCACAGACTGGAAAAGGAACCTTGGCAGCAGTGGTCTGCTTTGCACCATAGGATGTCCTGGCTGCCTTGGATCTTCGGGGGATTTAACCCTGCCTGATTCGCCTGAAGTTATGTGCAAGGCACCTCTGGTCTTTAGCCTGGTTCTCAGATGACCAGAGGACCTCATCTCACTATTAATTCATGAGTAAATTATTCTTGCCAACCTTTTCATCATCACAGAAATCCATAGAGAGGACTTGCTGTTTTTCTCCCCACTCCTTTATCCCATTAATTTTTTAAGTGCAGTAAAAAGGGCTGCTATAATTACCTTTCTCTTGCTGATGAACTGTGAAGGAATAAACTTTGTAAAGCACAGTAAGCTTAACAAGAAAAAATCTGCCCTGAGTCTAGGTGACGAGCTTATAGGATCAATCAATAACAACAATCCCAAGCAACTATATGACTAATTTGCCTTGTGTCATTAATTATGTCTTATCTTGGTGGGGAGAATGGGATTCACATTACTCCAGTGTGTTTTCCTAATAGCTCACGCTAATGAAAAAATGGTTCAGAAAAAAGAAAGCAAAGCAAAGAGCAAGGCCAGCAAGAGAGGAGTCACAAGGCATGCCCTGCAAACCAGATCACACTCAGTCAATGTAATAAATCACAGTGGAGTGTTGGAGGGGCATTGAGGAACATGGCAATTTGCTGGGGTTCGCCACACCTCATGGGGCCAGAGGTTGGGGTTATGTGTGTATGATAAGAAGGAAAAGCAGTGGGCAGTCTTTACTGACAGGTAGGTGTCATTTCTCTGTAAGCTTCACTGGGCTGGATGCCTGTGAGCTGACTTTTCTTGAACGTCTGCATTTATTTTCAAACTCTTATTAATCCATTTGTTACTGGTTGTGTTGAGCATTTTGCCCCTGTGGTGCCAAAGCAGAAGAGGAGGAAAGAGGGTGGCATTTAACCTTCTCTCTCTCATTTTCTCACAGAGGAGAGAAGGTCTGGAGGCCTCAATGCGGAGGGGCTCATCCTGTCCTCTGAGCTACAGTAAAGTGGTTGCCACTGGCAGCTCTAAAGTCTGTGGGGACCCCGATACCTTGAAAAGACTTACATTAAGGCTGCTGGAGACCAAACTGCGAGGTGTGTCTCTGCAGCAATGCTTGAAGAACTAACCTTACATAAAGAAAAGAAAATGTGGATATTTCCTTTCCTTCTGTGAATTTTGACTAAGGAGCAATATGAAACAAAGTCTTAGGAGTGGTGCCTGAAATAAGGACACCTATCTCCCCAGTAAGTGCCTCAGTTTATACTCGGTAGTTGTGCTCTTGCTAATGCTCTTTTTCTGGCCTGGTAAAACTTGGGTTTTTCTTACATGGTGCCACCCAGAAGAGCCCAGAGCCCAGAAAATTATGTGATGCTCCAATGGGCAGGAACATATGCTTGTCTGTTGGTGTGGAGGGAGTTAAAAGAAGGTGCCCAGCTTCTTGAGTGAGTCAGGAAGGTTATTGTGTAGGGCTTGTTGTTACCTCTGTTATGTGTGCTTTGAAAGCGGGCATAAGTCCTCTGCATCAGTGAAATGAGAGACTTATATTGCCATTTCTATTTCACTGGCTTGAGCTTTTCTCCCAAGGCTTCCACAAGGGACATCATTCACTGCTGTGAAGTCCTCAGATGCTAGCAGGATATGTGGCCTCAATGTTAGTATGATTTATTGACTTCACTACTCATGGAAGAGCTGTGGGAAGTCCCTAAACAACTGACCACTAGCCTCTGGAAGGGTGTATCAGGGAAAGACCTTGCGCATCTACCCTTCCCTACCCCACCATTAGCCGGGTAGGAGCCTGGGCACCGAGCTGGATGAAACTCTGCTCCAATGCAGAAAGGCAGTTCCCGTAAGCAGCAAACCAACATCTGTCAGGCACTTCAACGGCAGCTCATAATACTTTATTTTTTCCCTTTGTTTTCTGCCTTTTATCCTTTGATGACTTACCAGGCCACCCAAAACAAAGGAGTTCCCTCAGTCTTCAGAGCAGGCACTTATCAGCATCTTGTGCAGTAGCACAATATCAGAGAAAAGAAATGCTCTCCCAATTTCTGCGAAAAAGAGCAGTAAGAATTCTCAGAAAGTTTATTTAAACATGGCTGTTTATTTTTGCTGGAGATTGAGTTACCTTCCCTTATAGCAGTAATGTTTTTGGAATCCTCATCGGTTTGCCTATAATAAATCCGAAGAAAAGGAGTGGGGCTCTTTGTCATTTTTCTTTGCTTCTCCTCCATTGGCAAGTGAAGGAAATGCCCCAAGAAGAATCATTTATAACAAACTCATTTTTGACATTGATGGCAAGTCCTTGGCATGTCAGCTAGATAAATTACTGCCCTATCTCTGGGCAGTCAGAGCACAAAGCCAGAGCTCTCTTGTTTCTAATTGTAGGTTGGCAGGACCTCTACTATCAGACAACACAGAGAATAAAGAAAACAAGAAGAAAGGCTCACAGCTGGATCTCAGCAAGGGTGGCAGGGGTGGAGGGAGGGGACCCCAGGTCCTGTTATGACTTCAAGCCATATTTTGTCCCAGCGGTCGCCAACAACTGCACGGACAAAATTTTCTTGCTGGTATTGTGGCTTCTTGTGAACCATGGGCTTAATTTCTCAGTGTGGGCAAACAACAATGTGAAGTTGCACCCAGGGCTCTTTAATTCTCTGCAAAGGGATGGCATTTGGGCTGAAGCACAGCAGAGGGACCTCAGGGAAGAGCAGACTGATGGTGAAGACTAAGACTTCAAAGAAGTTCTGAAATGGCTCTGACTCTTCTCATCCCCTTTTTTGAGCAGCTTTTCATTGAGATTTGCTGCTGTGGGCTAAATTGCTTGGAAGTGTTTTGTTGATAGAACAGCTGGAACTGGTAATGTCCAGCATCTAACAGGCTCTGTTGTGTTGGTTTTCTTTTTTTTTTTTTCCTGCAATCACCCCTTGTTTTTCCCCACAAAGCTCTGAAAAGCTTTTACAAAGGATAACTATTTTCTGCATAATCATGAATGTGTACAGCTAGATAAACTGAGGTTACATAAGTAGGCCAGGATCAGATAGGGCATCGGCACATGGGCAAAGGGAGAGTGAAAAAATAGGGTGAAAACCTGGCTGCAGAAAAGTCCATGGAACTTTTATCATATTAAGTCTAATTTCCTAGGGAAATCAGTTTTACAGTGCCCATCTCTCTGATCACTTCTTTAAGGATTGAGAAGGAACAGTGCTGGGAAATGAGACATAGCTACAAATAAATCTCTGCGCGGTGGCAGAAGTGGAGATGGTTTTTAGGAAAAAAGACACCTTTCCAGCACTGACCACCATTAATGTGGTAGAAATACCTTTATTTGGGAACCTGGCAGGCCACTCTTTGATTTACTTGAGCTAAAAAATGATGAGTGTTCAGCTCTTTCTGCTGGGTAGTTGTGTTTCAGCTGCCTCTGTTTGAGCCCTCAATATTATTAGACTTTTCTGAATACCTTGGTGTTAAGGTGTTGTGCTTTCAATGACATTCATCCATGAGAATAACGTATATTATGCTTTTTCCGTAGCATCCAGGTAAACTTTGAATGCAGCCATACTGCAGAGCTGACCAAATACTCACGAAAATAAAAAAAGGTATGGTTATTTTAGGCTTTGCAAGACAGGAAACAGGGTTTTCCTCATTTTCCTTATCTCTCCTTAGTGGGGTTTAGGCTTTACAAGAATTTAGAGTGTGTATGGTTCAGCAAAAGCATTTCCCCAGATTAGATGCTGCTCATTCTTTGGTCTCCTTTAAAAATATTATAAGAAATTTCATTGGACCATGAAACTCAGAATATCAAATTAGTCTTACACAAATAATCCAGGTTTTGGGGATCTTGTCATGCTAAGTGGATTCTTTGGCAAGGACTAGATGGATGGAGCCACAGCAGAACCACATTAGAAAAGGATATTATTGCAACACTTTCAGTATTAACAATGCTACTTGGAAAGGAATAATGTATTCCAGATGGCTAATAAGAATGTCTGTCCTTTTTAGAAGGGATTTTTTTGTTTGTTTACTTGATTTATTCTGATAAAATCTGGGATAATTTACACTTCTGTCAAATAGTAAACACGAAGATAAGGTCATTCACAGAACAGGCAGTCTGAAAGGCTACTTTCATTTAATTCAATTAGATAGGTTTTCATATTGGTTTTGTTTCTTTTATCTCAAGTATTGTAGCTAATTTTTCTTCATGAAAGAGAAGGTAGAGTACAGTTACTGCAGACATCAAAACTGTTGGGTTATGTCCAGGGCTTTTCCACACCACTGGCAAGTAATGGGACCACAGTTACCTGCGTAAGTAAGTGGGTATAACAGCCACTGATATAACAGATGAGATTTTGAGGAGCTTGAATAAAAAAATCTGTGATACATATCACACCAACATTTCTCACCAGACCTGTGTGTAAGTCAGGCGCCAAACTGGAACTCAACTGTTTGAAATGAAATCAAAAAGATATTTTAAATCTGGCTTTGCTCTTCTGATGAACATGTTTGAGGGAAGTCTAAATGATGTTAGGTCAAGCTAAAGTTACTGTAAGCTTACAGGAGCTTGGTTTCTACAGGTTCTGAATCACCATGTCTTTGTATGCTCCTCCTTTGTCATGGTCCTCTGATAACCCTGATGGTCTGTATAACACTGATGAGGACACACATAGTATCTCCTTTCCATCACTGATGTCCTTCTGTACCAATTTATCCTGCACATGAGAAACAACAGCGGGCAACACAAGGCTGATACCATCCCTGGATAGTGCCAAAGAGCAACAGTGCAGGTAAAATATTAGAATCACAGAATCGTTTAGGTTGGAAAAGACCCTTAAGATCATCAAGTCCAAATGTTAACCCAGCACTGCCAAGTCCAGCACTAAACCACGTCCCTAAGTGCCACACCTATGTGTCTTTTAAATACCTCCAGTGACGGGGACTCAACCATTTCCCTGGGCAGCATTTTCCAATACTTGACAACCCTTTCAGTGAAGAAATTTTTCTTAGTATCCAGTCCAAACCTCCCCTGGTGCAACCTGAGGCTATTTCCTCTTGTCTTATCACTTGTTACTTGGGAGAAGAGACCAACACCCACCTCACTACAACCTCCTGTCAGGCAGTTTTAGAGAGCAATCAGGTCTCCCCTCAGCCTCCTCTTCTCCAGGCTAAACAACCCCAGTTCCCTCAGCCGCTCCTCATAAGGCCTGTGCTCCAGACCCTTCACCAGCTTTGTTGCCCTTCTTTGGACACGCTCCAGCACCTCAATGTCTTTCTTGTAGTGAGGGGTGCAAAACTGGACACAGTATTCCAGGTGTGGCCTCACCAGTGTCAAGTACAGGGGAACAATCACTTCCCTGCTCCTGCTGGCCACACTATTCCTGATACAAGCCAGGATGCTATTGGCTGCCTTGGCCGCCTGGGCACACTGCTGGCTCATGTTCAGCCGGCTGTCTACCAACACCCCCAGGTCCTTTTCCATCGGGCAGCTTTCCAGCCACTCTTCCCCAAGCCTGTAGCGTTGTATGGGGTTGTTGTGACCGAAGTGCAGGACCCAGCACTTGGCCCTGTTAAACGTCATACAGTTGGCCTCAGCCCATCGATCCAGCCTGTCCAGGTCCCTCTGTAGAGCCTTCCTACCCTCCAGCAGATCGACACTCCCGCCCAACTTGGCATCATCTGCAAACTTACTGAGGGTGCGCTCGATCCCCTCATCCAGATCATTGACAAAGATATTAAACAGAACCAGACCCCAATGCTGAGCCTGGGGGAATGCCACTCATGACTGGCCGCCAACTGGATTTAACGCCATTCGCCACAACTCTTTGGGCCTGGCCATCCAGCCAGTTTTTTACCCAGTGAAGAGTACACCTATCCAAGCCATGAACAGCCAGTTTCTCCAGGAGAATGCTGTGGGAAACAGTGTCAAAGGCTTTACTAATGTCCAGGTAGACAACATCCACAGCCATTCCCTCGTCCACTAAGTGGGTCACCTTGTCACAGAAGGAGATCAGGTTAGTCAAGTAGAACATACCTTTCATAAACCCATGCTGACTGGGCCTGATCACCCAGTTCTCCTGTACATGCCACATGATGGCACTCAGGATGATCTGCTCCATAACATTGCCCAGCACCAAGGTCAGACTGACAGGCCTGTAGTTCCCTGGATCCTCCTTCCAGCCCTGTTATAGATGGGCGTCACATTTGCTATCGTCCAGTCAATGGGGACCTCCCTGGTGAGCCAGGACTGCTGATAAAGGATTGAACGTGGCTTGGTGAGCACTTCTGCCAGCTGCCTCAGTACCCTTGGGTGGATCCCATCTGGCCCCATAGACTTGTGTGTCTAAGTGGTGTAGCAGGTCACTAACCATTTCCCCTTGGATTGTGGGGGCTTCATTCCGCTCCCCATCCCTGTCTTCCAGTTGAGGGGGCTGGGTTCCCTGAGAACAACTGGTCTGACTATTAAAGACTGAGCCAAAGAAGGCCTTTTCCTCATCCTTTGTCAACCTCATCTTTATGTTTCCTTTTGTTACTCATGTATTTATCGAAACGTTTTTTATTGTCTTTTATGGCAGTAGCCAGATTAAATTTTAATTGGGCTTTGGCCCTTCTAATTTTATCCCTGTATAACCTCATGACATCCTTGGAGTCCTCCAGAGTTGCCTGCCCCTTCTTCCAAAGGTCATAAACTCTCCTTTTTTTCCTGAGTTCCAGCCAAAGCTCTCTGTTCAGCCAGGATGGTCTTGTTACCTGAGCAGTCTTGCATGGGACATTTTTTTAATCCCACTCTGGCTTTCTGGTTTGGCAGGGATTTCAACGCATGGTTTCATGCCTGTCCCCAGGCACGACAGCGTGAACAAAGGCTGTCGTGACGTGCCTCAGCTTTTATTGTCTGTTCTTCTTAAGACTTGCTGTATTTGGTCTCTCTCCCAGCTTCTCCTTAGGCCATTGCTAAGGTCCTTTGAATCAGGTATTCACAGGCCCCCAGGGGCACTGGGAAACATGAGGCATGGGGACAGCAGTGGGGTTTGGGCTGGCTGAATCTGGATGTCGCTTCTGCTGAGCAAAGTCCATGGTGACCTCCGTTGATAGAGATCAACGCACGTCCCTGCTCTCTGCAGCTCCCTTTCTGCCATTCCCAGCAGCATCCACCCGGCTCTCCAGCCACTGGATTTTCTCTCTGAAGACTTCATTTTGCTTTTGTGTGTTTCTCCAGCAGGCATTAGTTAAGCTGCTCACTGAAAGGCTTTTGAAGATATTCCCCCGAGCTGGGGGCTGCTGAGCATCAAGCAGCAGAATAGCTTGAGGAGGTTTGTTAGTCCTGGACGACCAGATTCCTGTTTTGTGTTTGAAATAGATCTGCAGCTGGTTGGTTAACAAAATATTATGCTCAGGATAACACCTGAGCCACCTGGCCAAGCCAAAGAGTCATAGTAGGGTTCCAGAAAAGCCAATATTAAATCCAGAGACATCAACATTAGTGAAGTAGGACTAAATTATCTCCAGCTGGCTCTGGCTCTTGCCTGAGGCACATAAATAAGTAGCTCCCTTGAAAAGAAGAAAAGATGAAGGCTGCATTAATGAGGACCATAACAAAGCTTGTACCTCAGGTCACGTTCTGTTTCCAGTCCTATCAAGTTCAGTCAATGACAATTTTTCAGCTCCCATCGCTTGCCCACCAGCCACTCCAGCAAACCCAAATTTCCTTGGCAGTGAGTTGGACAGCTAGTGCCACCGTCAGAGTGTCAGAGACATGAGCTGCTTCTGCTTCCAGGAGTGGCTTGGTGTAGGTGACACGCAGAGATCCCTTGAAGCTTGTGTTGTTCTTGATTCAATTAGCTGGGTTTAACTGTTAATTACGTGTTAAGCACAGTCAGAATTTGCTACCAAGTGCTTCTGTCCTCACTGACCAGCATCATTGAGTACGAGTCTTGAAATGTATGGGGAAAATGATAGGTAAACATTGGCCATTGTTCTACACTAAATGTGTTTTAGAATAGCAACATATGAACAAATTAAAAATCAACCTGGATATTCAGAAACCTTCACTGTGACTTTCTGATCAGTTCTTATGACAAAAGTGTTAGAAGAAACAGGGATTTCAGACATGAACTCAGCCCTATTTATTGCTCTGACATGTAAGCTCTGCTCTCACATATACTGTCGTGATGCCACTATTAATTTCAGTTAACATCTGTAGGTTCTCTGGCAAACCCTACTTGCTGTATGAATCTATGCAAGTAACTGCACCAAAAATGCCTGTATTTACTGATACTTCACTTATGATGAGACACCTTTTCCTTTTTTTCTGAAAGCTTCATGAACCCGAAAGGTCCACCAGGTGCAACACTTTGGGGGAAGAGATGTATGAGAGGTTTTACTTTTGAATGATGACATAAGAAAAGCTAGGAAAAGCTTCCAGACTCTACATAGAGGTATAGAAAGATGTAGCTGTTTATAAAAGCTTTGCACTTGTGCAGCACTTCGGTGCGTATTGTTGGGCAATGTGGAGATGGGTATAATGAGGCATGGAAAACATAAATTCAGTTGGCCGGGATCATAGGGTGAGTAATTATCCCTGTGGGAAAATAGCAGGTGGATTAGTTACTGGGCTGCATCTGCAATAAGCAATTAAAGGAAAACATCTGTTTCACATCATTCCTTTCTTCTTTTCCAGGATACTCCTCCAGTTTGTCTCTCTGATACTGCAACCTGGAGACAAGTCATTTCTCTAATGAGGCTGTGCAAACATCATGTGTTCCTCTGTGGAAAGAAGTGGAGATGGCCAGGAGCAACAGGACACAGCAAGTAACATCCGGAAACATCTTCTGACTCTCTTGTTTTATTTTCTATTAGATTCTGCCTTGTTCCAATCCAAAACGAATCTGTTTCCAGTGACTCGAACAGTCCTATTAGAGGTGCAGAAAATAAATCCAGGAGCCAGCTTTGCTAAGTGACTCATAATATCTCTGCTGCCATCTTGAGTAAGAGGAAAGTCTGAGCATCAGATCAACCTTTTCCTGTTTGACCAAGTTACTTTAAGTGGATTTAGTTAAATTAGCCAGACCAAAGCGATATCTGGTGTGCAATGTGTTGCGAAGTCTCTGCGCCAGGAAAGGTTACCATGTTCAGCAGTGCTAAAGGGTATCCAAGGCTAACGATGAGTGTCCTTTCGCTAGTGAAAACTAATAGCAAACGAAATGTAAGTGCTGCACTTTGCATGCTCTTTTGTGCCTGTGTCATGCATTACTACAAACATGATTTCTTTATGCTCTGGATGGATTTAGTTGTGTTGGATTCCGTTCAAAATCATGGTAAATGCAGAATAACCCTGCTTTACGTGAGCTGGTTTCAATAGAGCTGGTGTAGATTTACAGGCGTTTAGTTAAGAGGATGTTTTTTCCCCCAGTTTTGGTAATTTCTCACTGGTAGAAAACTAGACAGTGGCCTGAATCTCATTATCTATAGATTATTATGACATATAGGGATCTGATTGCCAACAGAACATAGACATAAAAATTTTTTTTGAAGGTGTGTACTTCATTATTCAATTTATCCAACTTGTGGTCTTGGCTGAGTAAGCATTGCTTTCTCTGAAAGCCCCTTATCATTACCACTTTTGTTTGGGATTTATTTTTCAAGCATGTATTAGACTAAATTTCTGTAAAAAGATTAAATATGCTTGAGCAGAAGTGTGCGGTTTAGCAATGCATATCAGAGTGTCATCTACTGTGCATACAGCAAATGTTGGTTGGTTTCTTAATATCTTGAACTAAACTCATTTATCAATTATGCCAGTATACAACTGGAATAACTCAATTTGGTGAAGAAATGTATCCAACCTCCTTTAGTATGATAAAAAGTAACAAATTGCACTCTTTCTTTAATTTAAAGTACAATTAAATTGTTGCTTTGCATGAAGTGCTTAAGCAATATTAGAACTCTTCTTTGCCTAATTTCTGGTTTACAGATTAAAATACAAATATTTCCAGTGCAATAAGAATTCATTAAAGCAGGCTATTGCCTAGAGAAATATGCCTTTTGGATGTGTTTCTATCAGCTCTCCTGCGGGGGGGAAAAAAAAAAGTAACTATTGTTGCATACTCCTCTAAGGAGAAAAATGGGCCAAAAAACTACGTGCATAAACAGCATATTGCAACTATGGAGTGTAAGTTGCTTACTGCTGTCAGGCTGGTTATTCATGGGGGCCAGTGTAAGTTAGAAAGTCCTAACCGGAAGCAAGCAGAGGTGCTGGAGATGTCCTAGAGAAAGATGAGATGACTTGTTTTAGAAAACTGGGGAAGCAGTCCTAGAGTGACAATTATCTTCTTTTATATGTGACTTTTATATGCATCAATGAAATTCAGGCCAAAATGGACTGATTTCAGTCCATGGTGATGCTGTTTCACTCTAAGTTCATGGCCACTCTCTTGGCTCATAAGATGTTGATAAATAATTTTCAGTAATTGCCATAGTCTGCCTTCCTTTGCATAAAGGAATCAGTGCTGTGGATCAGCTCCTTGGTGCCTCTTTAAATTAAAATTATTAGATGCATGATTAAAATCTTCTGCACTGTGAGACCTGGATTCAGGTGCAGCTCATAATGCAGCGGCATGATCCGGTGGGAAAGACAGGCATCTGGGAGTGAGCAGATCTGGCCTCCGTTTTCACTCATCAGTTTTCCTTCCTACCTCTTGTCTAGTTCGTTTTTTATAGGCAGGGACTGTTTCTTACTGCATTTCTGAACAGCACCTGGTCTAGAAGCATCCATCCCCTAAGTGCTGCTGGAATATAAATAAGAGCAATAAAGAGTCTTTTCCCTCTGCTAATATTTCATTGGTGTTTTTATGCAGAATTTTGGCCTGGAGCAAAGTATAATTGGCAGGCAGCTTTTAACTGGGGAGGCCACACTGACCTATTTCAGCAAGGGACCACAGAATAACAAACCCATGTTATGCTCTAAACATAACTGAAATCAGAAATGAAGCTTGGGTTTGGGAGCTCCTCCAGGATTTAAGGCTGGTTTCCCCTTTCCCCCCTGAAATATCTGGGGAAAACAAACAAACAGGAGGACAGAGATGAGGTTATTCCAGATGGCAGTGGAAAAATAGTTGTAGTACTGGGAGTTTGAGTGTATTATCTGGTATTGCACTTCAGCTGTGCCACCACAGACCATCTTGTTGGTACAGATGCTGCTCCTCCTTCTGCCTGTGCATGGGCTCCTGAAAGTATTATTAGAGCTGGCAAAGACCTTCCATTTGTCTTTCATTTCTTTTTCCTCTGTTAAATTTTTCCTTCACTCTTTCAAAATTTTACTTAACATGAGGATCGATACAGGTTAGACAGAAAATAAAAGGACAGATGTGCCAGCTTATTGCTGAGTTTGGCAGCCACATGGTAAACCCAGGACAGGGCAAGGGGTGGCTTCCCTGTCCCTTCTGCTCTGGGCCATCAGCTAAGCCAGTAGGCAAGGCAAGGATGGGAAAGATGACTTTTGTATCCCATGTGTATATTTAGATACATGTATAATATACACAATATATAGATATTATACACAACATATATACACATTATATATATTATATGCAAGAAATATACACATGTATATATAAGCTAGTAGCTAATTCTCAAAACTTTGCAAATTCCTAATGCTGTAACATGGTATGTATTCTCGCTTTTCTCTTTCAAAATATGCTGTAAATGCCACTGCCTTTTATTTACAGCAGGTAAAGTGGTGACACTGCTTCTGTGAAACTGGTGGCACTTTTCCACCTGGGATGACTGTTGCACGAGGAGAACTACCAACAACTAAATTGTAACTTCCCTGACTGTCAAGGTAAGCAAGCACTGAGCTTTCTAGGAAATTTTCCTTAAAGCAAGCAAACACATGACCAAAGCTAGGGAGTGGGCAAAAGGTAAAGCAGAAAAATAGTGGGGGTTTTGTTTCCTGCTATTCACTGTTTAGCAGCACAGACTGCAGAGTTGACAGAGATATTCTCCAAAACATTGTCAGTGATTGGAAACTGAAGTTTGGTGCGAGACATCATTTTTCACCCCCCTGTTACTCTTGGGCAAAGGCAAATGATCACGCAATGATTCCATCTGACAATGACTTCTGCATCTGGAAGCTTGCAGATGGTCATTTCTGAGTCAGAGAACTGGCTGGAGGGTGCTGCAGGATGTTCCATATTTCATTCAGCCTAAATCATTGTGGTCATATTCATTGCAATAATAGAAAAAATCCCTGTCCAAGTAGGTCTGTGAAGAACAGAGACAAGCTCCCTCCTTTCTTGCACGCTGCCTCCCAAAGCTCTCGGGCACGTTACAGTAAATAGGTACCTCTGAATGGGCTCGAGTCACCAGGTTAGGAAGGACCTTGCTTCTCAGAGGACTGGCATGGGGCTAAGAAGTAGATGATGGAGAAACTTGGTTCAGATCCATGAGGTCATTTTGATAAAATGAAGATTTTTGTGCATATTGCCAGCTAGTGTGTCCCGTTAGATTAGATTTAGGTTAGATCCTAATACTTTTTGACTCCATATAGTCCCACTGAACTAAGTGGATCAGATTATGATCCACAAAACCCTCCTGATTTCAGTGCTATTCCCTAATAAAAGGACTGTTTCAGTGTGATCACTGGTCATGTAAATTGGTACATGGCATAAAAATGCATATCAGATCTGTCCCTGAGACGGTGACATTTACTACACATTTGTGTTCAGAAGATTTGTTAAAAACTGATTTGAGGGAATTTTGACGCTGTGGCTACTCACGAATGAAAAAAAGAGGACTGTGTCATTTGCTGGTTAACTCCAATTTCCAAATGATTCATTTGATGCCACGCATTCTTTAAGATATGAAATCGGTCTAATTAAAGACAGATGTGAAAAATATAGCCTATATGATGGATATAAGGAAAACATACTTTTCCATGTGAGTGGTAAAGCCCGCAGCCACAAATACCTCTCCAGTTTGGTAGCCTCAAAAATGCATCCGTAAATATTATTCATCTCAGTGGTCTGCAAAGATTTATCAGGGGTTATACTTTCCTGAAAACATCTGTGAAACTAGGAGTTTTGTGTATATGTATATTTGTCACTCAGTAAACAGTCGCTTTCTTTTACTATACCCACTAGTCTAAGAGAGCAGCAATTATGAGTAAGGCAGTCCGGAAGAGACTGAAGTGTTCAAAAATGGATATTATGGGGAAAATATAGCTTGATGTTTACAATAATTTCTCCAGTTTAAAGTCATAAAAAGCATCTTTCCAACACGTCAATATGTCTACTTACCACTTTTTTGTGGGAGAATCTTTTAGAAAGAAAAATCTGTCTGAATCACCCCAAATACTTTTAAAAGAGCTTCTCATTTTTGGATGAGGAAGGCAGAATATATCCACCTATAGATGAATGCAGTAATCCTGAAACTCCAGGAGTTCAGTAAGATGCCTCTGGTATTCATTGATTTTGATGAACTACCACTTCTTGGTTTATGGACATTGTTGAATCATAGAATCACAGAATCATAGAATCGTCTAGGTTGGAGAAGATGTTTAAGGTCACTAAGTCCAACCATTAGCCTAACACTACCAAGTCCACCACTATCACTATGTTACATCAGATTTCTTCATGGCCGCTAAGGCATTTTTAAAAGATATGCCTACTAGAAATAAGAAAAAAGGAAAAGTGCCCGTGGGATGTAGGACTGATAGCTTGTTAGAGATGATAGGTACACTGGAGTGTGCTGCAGACTGTAAGTGTACAACTACGCACCACAACCAATACCAGCATTTCTTTCCCGCATCCACAGAGACTGGAGTGCCATTAATGTTACTCAGAGCTTTGGTTCATGAAGGAACCATGGGATAAGTCACTGAATGACAGTGCTGGATTAAATATTTGCTGATGATACTAATTTTCTCTCTTTCAGCATCTAGGTGAGATGGATGGTTTACAATGACTACTTCTGGATGTGTAGCTGTGGAGCAGAGAGAGGCAGTGATTCCTAGGAACTACTGGGTTTTCTCATCTCCTGTTTTAAAAACATAAACTACAGGCTCCTCCTGTGCTTCAGTTCTGTAGACTAAGCTATCTTTTCCTATTGATTTTCTCATTTTTCTTTTTAGCTTATCCCTTTTATGTTATCCATTAAGACTCATACTGTCCCCAAAGCCTCATTAATTTTGATATGATACCCATTTTAGATAATCCATCATTTAAAAAAACCCAATATTTCTTTAGGTTTGTGCCCGTTTCAGCTTTCCAGTCCCTTGCATAAATGGAATGTTTTTCTCCAGAGCACTCTACACATGTTGGTTGAAGATCTTCCCTTCTTACCCTGACGCCAAGCTCCAACAAGGTCTTTGTTTGTGTGCAAAAGCTGCAAGATCAGATGTGCAAATATATAATGGATTATTGCAGCTAAAGTGGACTTGACCTGTTGGGTTTTTGGTTTGTTTTGTTTGTTTTTTTTTTTTTAAGTGGTATGACTTCTATCCTTTCTGAGCTTTCTATATTTACACTTGGTTTACTAAGAAGACAACACTGAAAGGAATAATTTGGAGGAGCTCCACATTTGTCCTGAACTATTAATTTATCTGAAGAATGGTAAAGCTAGAAAATCTAGGGGACAAGAACAGAAACCAAAACTACCCAAGAAAATGCTGCACAATTTCCCTGGTAGGAACCTTGTTTTCAGTTCCTCTTTACTGTAACACAGGTGATGATTCAGATGATCACAGCCAAAGGTTAACTCATTCTTGATGCTTCTCTGGGAATGAGCCAAAATCTGTTGATGTTTATCTCATGTGCCAAAAATATAGTGTGAAGATATAGAGGGGAACGGAATCAAAATCTTACAACTGGAAAAGGTGGATTTTGGAATTTGAATCCTCATGGTGGTAAAGCTGGATCTAGATTCCACCACAGAAATCCTAAAGTACAAAAGAAAATCAAGGAAAAAGGTAAATGCTTTTAGTCCCACAGCTAGGAATTTTTAAGGTACAAGCCAAAATCTAAGTCCTGGGTTAATTTTTTGAAATGTGGGTGGTCATTTTTAAGATATATGAGCATGACTTTGATAGAAGAATAGCTTAAAAGGGGTGCTTTATATGATAGAAAAGGGCTTATAAAATAATAAGGGCATCCCCTAAAATAGAAAGAACAACAGCAACAAAAAACACTCATCGTGCTTTCAGCACGAAGTGAGAATTTGCGCTCCTAACCTCCCACATTGGATCTGGGTCTTGAATAACGTTTCTGTTTTCTCTTCAGCTGAGCTAATGACAGATCTGAAGACGTGTCAACACTGCAACCGAAAAAGCTTGAAGCAGCAGGAATGTCACTCACAGGGGAGATGGGAGTCATAGCAAATACTCTTTTCAAGGTTGGTTACTCCTGTCTAATGGCATGTTGTTTGCAGCAAGAAAAGCCAAAAAACTTTCCCACAGAGAGCTGAGTGCTCCAGAGGAGTCCCATACCTACTCCAAGCAGCAGCTGGTGAGGTAACGCTGCTCCCTTCTCCCTGGCTCCTCTCTCCCGTCCTGCTGCCAGCCCCGGTTCAGGCTGGGGTATTTGCTTTAGTCAGAGGTTGACATCACCTGTGGATGAGGAATCCAGCCTAGTTCGTGATGGGTCTGTGTGTCATTTTCTCTGTTGGCTGGGGGAATTCATCTTATGTGACTTCACTTTCCAAAAAAAATTGCAGGTTGATTGTAAGTCACCTACTCTCCCCATGCGCTCTGTTTAGAGAGATTGGCATCGCTGTGAAATTTGTCCCTGGTCCCTTGGACACCTGTCTGAGTCTGGGATCAATCACCCTCTGCACATAGCGTGAGAGGAAACAACCTCAAGGTGCACCAGAGGAGGTTTAAATAAGGTATTGGGAAAAATTTCTTAACTGAAAGGGTTATCAAGCATTGGAACAGGCTGCCCAGGGAAGTGGTTGAATCCCCATCGCTGGAGGTATTTAAAAGATGTGTAGATGTGGCACTCAGGGACATGGTTTAGTGGTGGATTTGGCAGTGTTAGGTTTATGGTTGGGCTTGATGATCTTAAAGGTGTTTTCCAACCTAAATGATTCTATGATTCTACGACATGCAAATTTTTCTTTAGTGGCTGCAGAGGTACTGACATTTCAAATTCAGATATGAAGCCTTAGTCTGGGGTGGTGAAAATTAGGAGAACTGAGTTGCTTGGTGCTGTAGACAGTGGTCTGGAGCAGGTGGTGTGCTGCGACCCTGTACTCCTCCGACTGGCATAAATCTGGACTAGCGTGTGGGGAACATCTCATCCCAAGGGCAATGAAGAGGGTGAATGAGGGAATGACTGGATGGTTGGGTACTTCTCCTTTGGTTTTCTTCATATGTTTTAGTTTTAGTTCTCCAGATAACATGCCCCAAAGTGTGTTTTCCGCTTTCTATTCAGTGTTGAATATGTTGACAGTTTGGAGGAGTTTGGGCTGAATTGCTCTAAGACAGAGCAGAGCTCAGCCTAAACTCTTGCAATTATTTGAGTCTGGATTTTTCCATGTAAGCCCAGCCTAGGAAAGACTCATGTGGAAAAGTGAATGTCATCTTTGTAGGAAATAAGTGGAAACAGAGCGTTTCCCTGCCAGAGAGTGAAACAGTGCAAAAAGTCTCACCTGTGAGACACTAAAATAAGTTAAATGAAATAAGTTACATGTTAATTTTGGTGAGTGAGCTGGAGTTTCACAAATGTGTTAATACTTTCATGAGTTGATGGTGTCAGATACGATCTATTCTGAAATTCTTATCTTTTCAGACAAAATGTGTTATTGCTCCAAATTTGTTGGTTTTGCTACCTGGGACATAACTTTCCTCTCAGTTATAGAAGGTAAATTAAAGCTGATTATGACTTTTGAAATCTCAGCCATATGCACTGAGCAGAAACAAAGTTACCAAGGGTCTCAAATTTAAGTCAGAAGCTGGTACCATGACTGATGCTTGCAAACAAAAATAAGAACCGAAAAAGTTTTGTTTCTGTCCTTTCAGTACTTTTCATTTTGTTCATTGCTAAATATTTTCATTTCCCTCCCTTCTTCTGTGACTTTCAAAGCTCAACTACAAATGAGAAAACATTTTGAAACAAGCAAATATTCTTTTCCCAAAAAAGTATCTAATGAAATTTGTTCCCTTTTTTTCATAATTATTTCAAGTGTTGATCAGCTGATTTCTTTCAAGAAAGGAAAAGAGACAAGAAGTCCTCTGAAATATCCCCAAGGAATACCCACTGACAGAGGTATCTGTTGATGTGAAGAAAAATATGCTGTTTCAAAAATATTGCAGGCATTTTCTCTTTCTAAGAACTTACTCCTGCTTATGGAAAACAAAGAAGAGAAATTCAAACTGGTGCATGCAAGCATCAGGTGTTTGCCATAAAGCGCTGGCCAGCAAGGGATAAGTTTATAAAGGGCATCGGACTCCAGGAGATCCCATGTAGACTGGGAAATGAGGTTTCATTCAGATTTTACTCAGATGTCCAAAGAAGGGGATTTTTTTTTCTAAAACACCAGTGACCTGTGGCTGCATGAAGATATCTTTGCAAATCCAGTTGTTATTCCCAGCGGGAGCTCCCATTTCTCAACAGAGCTGAAAATCAGGCTGATTCATTTTAAGAAATCTAAATGAGCACTTAGTGCTTCTGAAACTCTGGCCTCGGCCAAACACACTGTAGCCAAGAATGACCTTTGGTCATCAGAAGAATGTAAACCGTCTTAGATTTATTCCCCAAATTCAATTCAGGTTTCTTCTGCACTGAACAGTCAGAACGTCAGTGAAATAACTGGGAATTTCATTAATTAACCAACCTGAAGTCATTGCTGGCAGTAGGGTCTTTGTGTGATTTGTGCTCGACAATTTGTAAAGACGAGAATCTGTCATTCAAACCTGGTGGAAAAAGTTTTTTAGTGGGTTTTTTGTTTTGTTCTTTTTTTTTTTTTAATCATCCTAAAGGCATTTTTTCAGCATAGTGATTGGAGTTTGCTTAACTTTCTATTTTCCCCAAAGAGTTTTTATGGAAGATCAAATCTAATTGATCTAAAAGTAAAATGAGTAAATGTTAAATTAATGTTTGGCAGCAGTAAAGCAAAATTTGCTTGTCTGGACAGAAATGAGGTGAAAGTCCTGATCTTTTGCTTTTCTCCTCTCCATCCTCCTGTATGATGGGTAATGTTATCCCATGCCCATCACATCATTGCCCATCACGTCTTGTCCATCATGGGGACTTGAAGAAGGCTGTATGGTTAATGCCATCCCTGCTGGAGATGCTGTCAAGTCATTGCAGAGGAAAGCCTATGTCTTTACTCAGATTTTGTTCATCACCTCAGGGCGTGACTCATGACGGCTCCAGAAATTTAGTATGTATCTAAACAACCCCAGATTTAGTGGGTTTGGACTCTAAAGGATCTCTGTCATACCTGGAGGTCTTTGAGGCACAGCTACTGAAGGATGGGTTTCCAGCAGGGGATGAAACGAGCACTAATGCAAAACTGCCACCAAGCCAAACCCAAGATGTGTTGAGGGTTTTGGCTAACTCTCTTTTCTTTGGAACTCTCTTTTGGGGGGGGGGACGGACATGTTGTTTCTTGATCAGTTAATATTAGCTTTAATGGTAATGGTATTAGTTGGGGGTGGAGGGGCCTTTTGGAGGCTGTAGAGAAGTGAGCAGGGGGTAAGACTGGAGCCAGATCTCATTTCCCCTTCCTTGTTCACATACCTCTTTCACAGCACTGGAAGAAATAAATTGTTGAGTTTCAGTGTCACTGATGGAGTAATTTCCCTCTGCAGGGTTTCCAGAGTGGATGAGGCTGGAACTGATGATGGTCCATATAGCTGTTGCCCAGCACCACGGGATGCTGAATGTCAGCCTTAAACCTCATCAGCATCCTCCATGATCAGTCCTGTGACATTCAGCTGAGGCTGCCATGACACTGACACTCCTAATAGGTACCTGCGTGACTGTCCTGCTTTTTAAACATACAGTGAGTTTAAAACACTGTAAATTAATTGGCCTGATGGTTTTTTTGAAAAATAGAAAGACACTACCCAAGAAATTTCTTGAACTATATTTATCTTATGAATAGTCACTACACAGACAAAATGTTTTTAGAAGATAACAGCTGGAAGAACAAGCAGCCCCTCACTATACTGTGAAAGTCACAGCACTGTGGAAATGTAATGTTCATCATAATAAGAAATACCTGAAAATGTAAAGAGAGAATTTGCTGCTGTGTCACAAATATCATTCAGCGATATATACCATAAGAAACTGCACCCATGAAAGGAAGGAACTGATTTAATAGACATCTGGTCTAGATAAATTTGTCATGTCTGTCATTGTAATTATATGCTAATGATATGATTTCACACTGCTTATAATCTCAGAAGCATACTGTTTCTAATTATACATTACCCAGAAAAAAGGCCTTACTGGCTTCTGTCTTTCAATTATTGTTTTTATCCAGACAGACTCTCTCCAAGTAGGTAATTTTATGGCTACCATTGCTTCTGATACCTGAGAACCACCTGAACATCGGTGGATTTATGCTCACTAATCCCTGCAATTTCAGGAAAGAGTATAATTATTGCTGCATTTCAGATGGAGAAAATCTTCAAAACAGTGGTAGAGCTTTTAAATGTGCTTCTCAGAATAAAAGAAGAAAACTTCTGTGCCAAAAAGTACAGTTAGTGGCTTAAGTCCACCTCATCATTTTGCATAGCAACAAGTCTTTTGTTAGGTTTTAGTGTCTCAGAGACCTCTCCTCATATGCAGCATAGAGTTACTTTCCTTTAAAAACCAGTCTCTAGAGATTGATGTGCAGCTGCCATAGCTTGCAAACATCTTCTGCCACCACTTACCTTGCCAAAGAAATGTTGTTTCTGATGGCTTGCTCAGGGTACTTTGTGTTCTCTCTTAATTAATCAAAGAGTTCTTATCTTTTCTGCACTTCATCATGTCTAACAAGCATTCCCAAAAGCATCCAAGTTTTATTTCTAGGAATAAGCGTGTTGTCTTATTGGGTCCATGTGTTTGTCAGAGCCTGCCCTCTGTCCTCTCTGCAGTACATATGAGAAACCATATTGATCCCTTCCCAGAGCACTATCTTTGACCATTTATAATATTTTTATTAAACATAACTCTATTTTTGTTCTCCCTTCTCCCCTTTCCCCTGCACCCTCCAGTTATATCCAGTCTCATTGAGTCAAAAAAGGAATAAATGGAAACATATTAAAAAGAGGCTTATATCCATATGGAGGAGGATTGACATCAATTTGCAAACTGGGAAGACTGTGTTATACTGTCCAGTTTTGCCTTTGGTTATCCACACACCTAAGATGCCTGTGCAGGTGAATCAATGCCCAAGCACCCAAGGAAAGCACAGATGCTCCCAGTCTTGTCCCCTCGCTGGAAAAACAGCAAGGTGTTTTGAAAAAAATGCAGTTATCTCTGTATGCAATGCATTGTGGTCAACTCACCTACGCAAGTGTCAGTTCTTCAGCCCAGAGGGACTGCTCTTACATAGAAGCTCTTCCCCTCTTTAAGGCTGCTCGCTAAGACTGGTGTGTGGGGCATAGCAACCCCAAGGGGGAATATTTGCTGCTGTTGCCAGTGGGGTTTCTCATGTGGCCCACAGCTGCATGGCTGCTCCCCTCTTGCAGACCCAGCAGCAGCATGGGCATCTGCGCTGAGCACACGCTCCCTGCACATGCTCCTCCTCCTCCTCTGGGTAAGAAAAGGGAGCAATATGGGACAGGCAGATGGTTTTTTGCTTTCCTGATCTGCTCTGGTGAAAGCTCTTCAAACCCATAGATCTACTTACTGGGGTTAATATCTCTGAGTCATGTTGGAGTTGCCTTTACCTATGGTCAGCACTTGGCTTATGCAAGGACCTGAGCAGCCCCATCTGTTCTCTGCACTGAGAGAAGGTTAGAAATGGGTAATGGAGAAAGATCAGAGCCTGGCTTGGGTCCCACCAGAAGCTAGGAGTTTTATCCCAGAGCCTCGTGCATTTGATGTAGTAGCCCTTGTTTGTCCTGGTTGGCTCTTCTCCATACTGGCACATTGCAGGGAAGGCCAGAGCACCTGCACACAGCCCGCAGACATATGCAGATGTGGCTGAAGTAGCTCCTCGAGAGCTGCTGTGTCTGTGTCCCATGTGGAGCTCAAGTCCTGGGAAGAGTGTCTCAGCGGAGAGCTGTTGATCAGCCCCACAAATCTCTACCTTCAAATCTTTCCTTAGTGTTGCCCAGCTTCATGAAGGATTTAAGATTTCTCCTGTCCCCAAAATGCCTCTTGTGTGCTCATCATGTGTTTCTACCAGAGACCGACCGAGGCTGATGCATGTCCTGTGGACACCCTGGAAGACGCTGGTGAGAAGAGCAAAGGGGCTGCAGGCTTGCTGTCCTTCAGGATGATGCCAAAGCACTGAGAGCCAAACACCAGCCCTCTGCCACCTGCCACCATCCTGTTTCTCACATCAAAGGTAGCTTTCCAAGATCAGGTTTGCATGCCTAATGCTTGCTTGAGGTCAACTGGAGAGAGTTCTCTCCCTAGCTCCCCAGCTGGTCCACTATATCAGGTTAAATCATTGTAAGGTAATGAAGAAACCAGCTAGAGGTTTTCTGGTTCTCGGCTGGGACAGATGTCCACTTCATTGCGATAATGAACCATGCTGAGTAGATGTGAGGGCACCTCAATGTGAGCTACATTTCTCCTGATGTTAATAAAACTCAGTCCCCACCTTGAATAGGTCACAGTTGAATTGCAGCTGTGACTCAGAAAGTGATGTAAGAAAGGAGGGAAAGGAAAAAGAAGAAACTGTTCAGCCCTCAGCAAAGTTTTGGTACTCTTCAGGGCTGCTTTTGTGCTGGAGTGGTTTGGAACAGGGCACTGACATCTGTTTGAAATAAATAGAAATGCCATGTAGTATCACTCCAACACTACCTTCCATAACAAGTCAGTCCTGATTATCAATACGGATGTGATGTTGAAATCTGGTCCTGAACTACGAAATTTGCTCCATAACCTTTTCTCATTCCCAATACCCTCTTCGCATTCCCAGGATGAAACTGCCCAGCTTTCTTTGGAAATAAGCCTTAACCCTCACTTTGGACTGAGAAATCGAGAACACTGAGGGATCTCTGAAGCCAATGCCTGTCAATATGAAGGCAGGAGCCCAAATATCTTCTCTCTGGGCCACAATTGCCCAAAAGCAATGGTGAATACCAATATGACTATATTAACAGTGAGAAACCCATACAAGAAACCCCTGGAATTGTAGAAACCTGAGAACTCTTAGCTGCAATAGTAGTAGAGTGCTGAGAAACAGGCAGGATTGTGCCCATAGCTCAGTTAAAAAAAAAGTGCCAGATTAATAGGCATAATCAAGACTGACATTGAGTAAGAGGCAAGAATGACTAATCAGATGCTAACTTAGCTGATGCTGGCATTACTGAGAGCCTGGGGGCATAGTCCAAGGATAAAAACATAATGTCTTATCTAACCAAGGAGTAATTTGTGTACCACTAGTTACAACGTGTTCTTAAAAAAGGAAAGAAGGAAAAAAAAAAAGTATCTATGGCACATGAAATTATTTTATGCCCCCGAAATGATAAAGAAAATAAAGCTAAGTGTTCCTGCACCCAATCTTTGTAGGGGAAAAGCCTATCTAGAGTTAACCCATTGCAATGCCCACTGTAAGTCCCCAGGATATGGAAAAATATATTTAAAAAAAAAAAAAAGTAAAATGGATATGAAATCAAAATGAGTATGTCTAAGACATTTCAAAACTCAGTTTTGGCGTATTTCTTGCTATGTGGAGTTTGCTAGGATACATGGGGCCGCCCTGCTCCTCGGTTCAGTGAGAGTTCAGGCAGTCTGGCAATCCTCTTCTTTTGGCCAAGGCTCCTTTTCTGGCAACATGTCTCCCTATTTCTCAAGACTCTTTTTTTCCTCCAGATTCAACAGGATGTTGAACTGGATCTTGCAGAACCGCTCAGGGAAAGGAAAGGCCCTCTGACACAAAACAACGTCACTGGAGAAGGGAACTGTACTGGCAGGGAAGGCATGTGGAAGATGAAACCAGGAATAAACCAAACACTTCAAGCTATATCGCTTTGCATGGCTGTGTTTTATTTCCAGACTTTTGCAGTACAGCTCATGAGTCTTAACAAGGAAAGAACTTCTGTGCAAAATTTAGTAAATTAAAAAAAAAAACAAACCACCACAGTCCTGTGGGGAAAAACTGGAATTGTACTTCCACAATACAGGCCTTTCCCAGAAAAGCCAGGCATAGATCAGCATGAAATGCAACACCACAAATCTGCAAGGGAGTCTGCTTGGCTCCTTCCAGCCTTTTCCATTTTCATCATTTGCCATTGCTTGAAACCTTCTGCCCCAGTACTCGCAACCACAACCGAACTCTTGCTCAATGGGAGCTCTGGGAGATTGGGGCTGCCTGGAGTCAGGAGGGTGGAGACACAGGTGACAGGGACAGTGGGTGGTGAGTGGGAGAAGTCACCTGCCTTCTGCCTATGGGGCAGGGTGAAACCATGTGGACGGCTGTAATGAAGCCTCATTTTTCCCTTCCAGTAGTAACTCAAGGTGTGATCCGGCGTGCAGCACTGTTGGTATCTCATGGCAATGCCACAGGTTCTCAATGCTGACCTATCTTGATGGTCTGTAGTCAGTAGTGACACTGCCTCATTGCCTTCACCAGCTTCAAGTGACATCATTTGGTCTTCTACCAAGGGCTGGCAGCCGAACAAGGTGACATTGGCACAGGTGTTATTTGACTTGACCACTGATTCGCCCTGGAAAAGCGGCGCATGTGCATGAACGCCTCTCCATGGCCCTTTTCAAAATGTTTGTGCAGGAACAGCCATAAAACAGGCTGTATTGACCCAAAGATGCAATCCAAGTCGTTTGAGTCTAGGTCTTATCTACATCATATTATCAGGACTGAGAGAGCACAGATGCACCCCGGGAAGGGAGGGGACTGCGTGCGCGACAGGGAATGGCTTCGTCCCTTCTCTCCTGGTACGGGGAGGGGACTGCGGGCAGAGCTGGGTAATGATTTGTCATCGCAAGGGCTGGGGTGTCTCTCTTTGCAGAGGAAACCTTGGCCGTGATTGACAGCAGGGCTCTTTTGCCGCTTCTCTTGCTGTTGACAAGTAATAATGAAGCTTTGTCAGTCCATCATGGACATGGATATGCCAGATTACGTTGACTCCTTGGACTCCTCTTATACCATGCTGGAATTTGACAACCTTCGGGTGCTTCCCAATAACACAGGTGAGATTTCTGTTCGCTTCCTCTTGAATAACCTCCACTACATTTGTTATAAAGCTGAACACCTAGGAGGTGTGGGGCAAAGGGTGGAAAGGGTAGTATTTAAGCAGCTGACCTGTCAAATTCTGTTGCATCTGCAGTTATGGTTGGTCTGAACTGGGACTCCTTCACTCACTGGTTCTATTTTGAGTTATTCTTTTCCTTGGTGGGCTGTGTGTCCTGTCCTGAAGAGCCCACAAGGTATTACAAATGTTGGTAGAGCTCTTCTTGGTATGCCATGGGTTTCTCCCCTGTACGACTTATGAGAGGAGTTATTACTAATATTTCTTCCTTAAAATGCTTGTTTCATTCCCATATATGTCTTAGGTTCATATTTAATCCTTGGGAAAAAATGCCATCTCAAATGGCATTTGCCTATTACTCAGACAATACACCATGTGTCCACTTTAACTTGTTCCTAGGAACTTGGATTAAGAAGCAATATCTGAATCGTTACTTGCCTTATATTTTTTTCTGGCTACCAAGATTGTCTAAAAGCCTTTACAGCACACAAAGAACTTGGCTGTGAGGCACGAGTGTTTATATGCAAAGACTTCCGCTTTGTTTGCAGAAATAAAGCGTATTGCATGATATCTAGGTTTTGAGTAGTCGAAAGTACTCTGACATAAAGCAAACACTATTCTGTGAAATTAACTGTCCACTGTGTGAAGAATAAAGGACATTTTAGTCATATAGCGTGAAACCAATCATGTAACCGAATGAGATTCCAACGTTAGTAATGCCTTTGGAGAGCTTTCATTTCATTTAATTTAAGAAGCTTAGTGGAATTCAGATGGGATTTTCAGGGTTTCACATTTGCTCATTAGCCATCTCATCAAAAGAAATCAGTTTCAGTAGGGCTGTTGCCTACAATATAAACTTATTGGATTTATCATTGTGGGGTATGGGGGCAGCTCAGGATACAAGTAGAATTAAAAGGCCCAAAGAAATTTGAATTTAAAGTTGACTTCAAGAAAGGCTCTGTCTGTCCCTAAATACAAGATTTTCAGGGGTTTTTTTTTGCCAGCTCCAGATACACTGGATCTTATTTCTTATTCTTGCAGAAAGGTTTCCATCTGCCATCCTACTCCAGAAACGTTATTTAACCCAGATGTTTCTCTCTGTTACATGCTGCTGAACAAGATACTTTTAACATTTTAGAGTGGTACAAATTTCCTCAAAGTTCAATATCATTTTGCAAATTAACTACCAAAACCTGTTTGGGGCTCTCTGTTGTTTCATGCTGTGGAACTGACAGGCTGAGTTTTTTCTGAAGTTTATCTAGATCGGTATTGTGTTATTTGTCTAGCTGTTAATGAGTAACTGGTTCTCTCAGGAACTAGCTGTTTTGAAATTAGCTTGTTTGTCTTGGGTAAGTGTCCTCTTCTACAGTTTGTAAAAATAATTTAAAAAAAGACCTGAAACGTCCATGCATGGAAATATATCGCTAACCACCGAGTTCAGTTCCCATAGGTAACGTAAAAAAGCAGTTCACACAGATACTCAGTAGTTTCAGAAATATTTTCAAAGTTGTTAGAGTCACAAAATAATCTCATTTTAGGTATTTTTTAAATATACTGCATTGTTTTAAACCATATCTTTCCCCTGTGCAAGATTATTCTGTATTATTTCCCCTACTAAATCTAATGGGGGTTTTGCCCTCTATATAAAGATGAACAGGAAGGGGTGCAATATTTATTTTAATGGACTCAGGACTTGTTTCTTACATTCTGAACAATTTTCAAAGTGAAAATTAGAATATTTTCAAATAAGGTCATGCTTTCTTAAAACAAACTATTTCCTTCTTTGGAATATTATTTCATCAACGTTTTGGGTTGATTAATGATGTGGAGCACTTCTGGTGCTTCAGGAAGCTGCTATCATTTTGAGATTTGCCTAGATATATATTTTGGATCTTCCACCTTTAAGAAGCCCGTAATTTGCCAAATATTTTTAGACTAATTCAAAATAAAGAATAGAATCCATTATGGGAATAGAGGAGGAGTATTAAAAATTGTCTGTTTTAAATAGAAAGAATGGCACAAGGAAATGAACAAAAATCAATGTTAATCCTGTCTTTCCTTTATAAAATATGTGTTGTAACTGCAGAAATTTTCCCATTTTGTACAAACTTGTTTCCTTTACCTTGGCTGGCATTACGAGCCATATTCTCACTTGGTTTTTATGTGCTGTTAATACCCATTTCCTCACACTCTTGTCAGAGTTGTCATTTTGCTTAAAATATGAAGCATTATTGAGATATTGCACTAATTCTTTAGTCGAGTGTCAGCAAACACTTTCTCCCATGGTAGTGCTCATTTTCCCATCTCAGCACTCAAACACCACGCTGATCCTTGGGACTTTGGCACAACGCTGGTGAAACACCATGCCCAGCCTTGCTGCAGTCTGACCCAATTCAGACCATGAAAAAGCCATCAAAGATATTTTGACAGTGCCTGACCGTCCCTGAAGTTGCACGCGTGCTTGCGAGGAGCTCTGGCCTTTCTGGCTGGCCTCTTTGTCATTGTTACTGTAGGATTTGGGAACAGTAAATCAAAGCCATGCTTTATATATCAAAAGCTCCCACTCTATTTGCTAAAAGCTGATGTAGAAAGCAGCTGACCTGCACATGACCAAGGCTTCAGTGTTAGCTCCTGTCCAGCCCTACATTTGTGCTGGCTTTGGCCACCAAGTTTGACTATGTATGCATGCCCTAAACCTGCATTTATGATCTCTTTACATTCTAGCCCGGCACATGCAATTCGGGGATTTGTTAGCTGCAAATTATGTGCACCAAGACTGGCTTGGATTTCCGGGTAGATAAAAGCAAAAGCCATTCTGGAAAGTATTGCAAGGTAATTCTCCTATACAATGTGCACTGAGAAGAGATGTAGCCAGTAACATAACTGAAAGGAAAAGCAGCAAAGAGGTCTGCAGTGGTCAGGTATTGTGCAGAGCTCCAGCTCTGAGTGGAAGCCAGATACCATTCCCCAGCAGCATCCTCACTGAGACCATCCTCACTGTCATTTCTTATCTCTGTAAAACTTGGCACCTTCATTTCAGCCCTGGTTAGGTAATGACTTACATACAGAGGCAGTAGGTAACAAAAATCCGTATGCATTTCGGTTGCGAGCTATGTTGACCCCAAAGGTGGAGAAGCCGCTGGGATACTTTCATCAGCATTAGGTAGGCTGTAGTTCCCAATCTGCACGCTGCTTATATATAACCCTCAAAAGATGGTTGAAACTTCAGATTTTTCTGCCAGTGAATGTCCGGGGCAGTCCTAGTGAGGAGTCTGGCCGCAACCACAGGTCTTCAGCTCAGCCTGGGACCCATGCAAGGTCAAGATGAGTTATGGTCTCTTCTTGGAGAATGTCATCAGTTGCATCTCTCCAGGAAAAATTTCAGAGCACTGTGGCACAGCTTAGGAACTGTTCTGTTATACCATGGTGATGAGCGTCTATAATCAACACACATCTCCGAACATCTCTCTCCAGGGGGGTGAGGACAGTTGTGAGCTTGTTTCAGTTGTTGTGAGCCAGCTGAACTCTGACCACATCCATCCTAGCAGCCCCTGAGCCCACCTCAGTACGGTGCTGAGCTCCAGGTAGCAAGCCCTCTAGAGAAGCACAACATGTTAAATGAAGCTCTGAGCGGGTTATCGCCTTGTGTCAGGCAGGGCTGAAGTAAACAGTCTACAGTTTTCAGCTGATTTCACAGGCCAGGAACTGTGCTGGCAGGGATCCTGGCATTCCGCTGCCTTTCCTAGCAGTGATCTGTCCAGGGAAAACCCAGACATTCCCCAAATACTGGGTAGGTTGGAAAGCCACGTTGAAACAGTCTTCTGATGCACGCGATGTCGGTTGTGCCTTTGCTTTTCTCTGAGCTAATTCTCATTTGGAACTCATTGTTAGTTGGTGACTGAATTTTGTAATTAAAATTTATCATCCTAATTAACATGTGCATACTGGTTTAGGGCTTTGCTTTGCTTTATTTTTTTTTTAAGTTTCTGTTCACGTTCAACCAAGCTCAAAAGGACACATGGTTACCTGACAGGGACTGAACTTTTAGCTACGTATCTGCCCTAACATAGAGTTACCCAACTGAGCTGTAACCCATGGGCTTGTCTGTGTTTTCATGGGTACGAGCAAGGGCAAAATTTGGTTTGCTAACTTCCATGGGCCCTCTCATGCTCAGTTCTGATGGTCCTTCTTCCAGTAATACTTGGTTTAAGGCCAGATTATTAATTTCTTCCTTATATCAGCAAGCAGCTCCTCACATGTTCTACTCACATAAGGGAAAAAACTCTTCTCTGGTGAGTAAATGCTTTCCAGCATCAGAAACATTTTGCAATCTGGAGCCAGATGAAGGATGAAGGGTCCATTGGAGATCCAAACTGTATGACCTTGGCTTGATTCCTCTGAAGTCAGTAGAGAAAGCACGAGTGGAGCAAAGAGAAAATTGGCCTTCTTATCTTTATTTTTGTTGTGCAATTTTTAAAGTGGAATCCAGCACACTCGGCACGTTTGTTTATGGTCATATGTTCCTTCAAAAAAATAGATGGAGCAACAGATGAACAAATGTTTAGCAGTACGGTTGCCCTCGAAGGAATATTCTAGTACAGCTCATTTAAGACTGAGTTATCAAGCAAAATAAAATTAAGAATCAATGTAAAAAAACTAAAAATCAATGTAAATTACCATTAAGCACCTCTGATGCAGACAATGTTCCCAAAGGACCCAAGTGCCACTTACTGACAAATGTCAGAGGTGGGAGCATCTTACATGGATTTTGCAAACAGGTAAATCTCAATTCCTGTCATTATGACCTAAGAAGGATTGTGATGCTGTCATTTTTTTCTTGTCATGTTGCTCCCATCTTGCTACAACCTACTTATTTATTCATCCATACATCAGAAGGTGAAATATAGACCAAAAGGTTTTTTTGAGGGGGTGAAAGGAAGTCTGACCTTTGCATTTGTGAAGTCTTAGCTAAAAAAGTCTTAGCCTTAGCTAAAAAATTTTCCAGTTGTTTAAAAACTAAAGTTTTATTGGCTTTTTTTTTTTGCTTTTGATTACAATTTTCATTGAATAGCAAATATTTTCACTATAAATTTTTGATGTGTATTCATATACAAAAATAGCCTTCTCTCTCTCACTGTATATATACATGTTGTGTGTGGATTACCCAAAGCTATTTTTATGCATCATGCATTAGAAAACTTTCTCTAGACTGTCCAGACCAGATGCCAATTCCTCTCCTTTGAGTAATTTTCTCTAAGTTTTGTCATTGCTCAATAGAACAACATCTGAGCTTTCCTCATCGCCGCCTGTCTCTTCTGTGAGGCAGGATGCGTCTTGTCCCTGAGACTTTGCTGAGGTCACTGTAGCACGAGATCAGCTCCCCTGGAGCGAAGAACGTGCTCCCAGAGGTGCACTAAATTCATAAAACTGTCCTGCAGTGAGTGCCCAGGTCAGGACAGACTCCACAAACATTCTTCCTCTCGGCGAGATGTAAACACTGTCATCTGCATCTTCTCAAGTGTCTCTTTTTTTTTTTTTTTCTCCCCCTTCCCCAAGCTGTGCCTCAAATTAGGAGGATTAAGAGGGCAGCAAGTCTGGTGGTTAAGGCCAAGGGAGAAGTTTAAAGGGGAGTTTTCAGCAGTGTATACACAGGCCAGGCAAGGGCAGAGCTATTCCTGCCCCAAATGAGTGGGTGCAAACAGAGGCATGACAGAGGGCATTAAGATGACCTAAGTTTAGGTCCCTAATTTAAAAGGTCCATCTTCCTGCACCCCTCTATTGCTTTCCAGTGGAAAGCAATGAGCCTCTTCAGAGGGCAGTTCAGAGCAGGAACCAGACCTAGGAGAACTAAAGTGACCCTTGTGGGAGCTGCTGTCTCTGTCTTCCAGCTGCAGAGGAGCTCTCAAGAGCAGCCTTTTATCTCCAACACCTCTGTCATATGCATGAAGTAGTTCATCCTCCCTGCCTCTGCTGTCTCTTCTCTGCTTTCTCCTTATTCGAGTTAATGATGTTCTTTCCAGTGTCTTCTGTGGGCACTAGCTTTGAACCATGTTGTCCAGGTGTCTAACTGGGGAGGTGGCTCCCCATCGCTCAGAAGCATATCTCTCACATCCAGGTAAGGTTTCTTTGCATCTGTCAAGAAAAGTAGTGGTAACTGTTAAATTCTCATGAGCATGTTGGGTTATGCAGCTTGAAATCTCTCTGTTCACTGAAGCAAAGGAAAACACCGGTGTCAGAAGCAAAGCAACTGAGTTACTCTCAGTTCAGGTTGAGAAGAGCATGGCCATCAGGCTGGAGGCTTTACTAGCAACACATATTGTGTGTGCACACTTGCGTGTGAGGCTGGGTCAGTGCGCGCTTCGCTTAAAAAAAGCAACTTACTGTCAGCTGATTCTGGTTTCCATCACAGAGTGGTCTGATGGTGCCTGTTCTCTGCCTGCAGAGGCCATCACAGCTGAATCAGCAAACGCCAACCTGCTCACCAATGGCATCAGCTCCCTCTGCTCCATCTGTGGGGACCGGGCGACCGGCAAACACTATGGGGCATCCAGCTGCGACGGCTGCAAAGGTTTCTTCAGGAGGAGCGTCCGCAAGAACCATGTCTATTCCTGCAGGTACCTGCCCCTTCTGCAATAAACACATACAATTTATTGATGCTGTAAATATTTTGGGGTGGAGGTCAGGTTGTACAATGAGGCCCCTATCCCAAATGCCAAATTACCATGCTGTGAATGCTAACAGTAATACTGTGGTTTAGTTTCTGGCTGGAAGAGAGGGAGCTAAGGAGTAAGCTAAGTCCTATCTCATCTTGGACCCTGACACCTTTTGTGACACCGAGCAATCCATTTCACGAGTTCACTGTCACTGCTTTCCCCACAGTGTAAATCAAGGGAGACTTATAAACCGGAGGGTTGGCTGGCGTGTATAATATATAAGTACAGATTCTGGGTGTGGAGTGACACCATGACCTCGTCACAGCCCAGCAAGGGAAAGCCAAGGTGGCAAAGGACCAAAGCTCCAGAGATTTCAACTCAAACACAGTCTTGATTTTCCTGGTAAAAAGCAACAAGCATCCAAGAACTTGTCACATTCAAAGCCTTCACCTCCCCCACAGCTTCTCCATTTTTCTTTTGAAATACATTAAACTATGTACGCTGACATGTCACTGATGATTTTACAATCATTCTGAGAACCTAGTGTGGACCAGCAATGATTCATGTCCACTTTGGCTCACAGGTATACATTTGAGAGAATTTTTTTACCAGGAGGAGGCTATAAATTATATGGCAGCTATCTTGGTTGATCTTAGAAAAATGGTGTTTACTTTAGCACAGGAGGAAGACCGAATACACTCAAGCCCTTCATCTCTGATTAAAACCTGGAAGTTTTCTTTCTGTTCCAGAGTTCTTCCTCCTTTAAGGGCATTCCAAATTTTTGCAACGTGAGTCACCCTGTTTGTTCAAAATGCTCCTGGGGTCCTTATCACTCCAGGACACACCAGCCATGAAAGAAACTCAGGGTGACGCAGTCTCCACCTGCACGGGGCCCATCCCAGGAACCGTGGGATCCCTGCAGGAGGAGGCAACAGCTACTACTGATTTCTTTGAAATTTCAGCTATCAGTCTCCTGGGAGAGGAGTTGTTGCCCCTCCCCAGGAATCCATGAATCTCTGTGATATTTGGCAGCTCAGGGAAGATCCACAGCATCGAAGCCAAGCAAATGGCAAATGCTCGCTTGTCTGCAAATCCTTATTTGGTGAACTGCACTGCATTTAGCCCAGCTCAGAGCGCTGTTGTTTATCCCAGACGTGAATTCCTTGGAAAGTCTTTGGGCCTTTGTACCTTTGGCTTTTTACCAGTCTGGGAAAGTGCCTCAGCTTTTACAACCTGATGATGGTCCCGGAGCAACCCACGCCATCTCCCCTCTGCGCGGCAGATTACTCTTCCATCGCTTCACCCACCGTGGCAAGAGCTGCCAAGCCTACGTGGGCCACCCCTTGAACAGCACATAGGTTCCTAAATCCCCCATTGAAATGAATAGGAATTAGGAGGCCACGTGCCTCCAAACTAGGCTGAAGACACAAAAGAACTTGTGGTCCATAGTGTAATTATTCCGTGCAAAGTAGGACAGTGTTAACAAATGGGATCAAATGAGTCCTGACGCCAAACACCCAACGACTGTCTGAAAGTGGGAGATGGAGTTCCTACACTGCCAGGCACTGGCACAACTTTGAGTCATGGTCACGCTTTCACAGCCAAAACCATCACAGTCCTCGCAGGGTGGGTGGTCTGAAATCGCTGTGCTCCCAGCTGGCAGGAACGGCGGTGGGGAAGATGAGGAACTGGGCCAAGCCAGCGTTGACTCAACCTTGCAAACCTTTGGCTCTTCTCTGGGTTCCAGCAATGCGTAGCTCAGTGAGGTCTGGGACTGTATTTGGGGCTGCTCGAGGTGAGTGGGATGCAGATGCCAGGCTGGTTGTTCCATGTTTTATTTCCCTTCTCCCAGATTCAGCCGACAGTGTGTGATAGACAAAGACAAGAGGAACCAGTGCAGGTACTGCAGGCTGAAGAAGTGCTTCAGAGCTGGCATGAAGAAAGAAGGTAGGTGCAAAGAGGCATTTCAAAACTGCCTGCTGCTGGCTCTGTCCCTACTCCCACTGCAGAGCATGATGGAGAGCAGCGGCAGCCCTGGCCCAGGGAGATGATACTTGTGTGTTGCAGTGAGAGATTTCTTGTAGAAGGTGGAAGCCCCATTTCCTATCTTACCAGATGGGAATTTCGATTAGAGCTTTGCAACAGTATTCACCCATCCTGGGACACCGGTCTCTTTAGGATATTTTTATACTGGGAAAGAGATGGGCTTGTTCAGGGTTTATTTAGCCTCTAATTGTTTCGCAACAGAAATTCCCTTGCTACGTACCTGCTAGAGTGACTCCTAATCCTAGCTGTGACAATCTCAGCGAGGACCTGCCATCCTCAATCTCCTAAATGCCGACAACTGACTGCTGCAGAGTTGCATTTGGTGGTTGACTTGGCTGACGCTCATGTAGCTTGGTGCAACCCTTAGGGCAAAGTACAGCCTGAACACGATGCCGTATGGTGTGAGAGAGGCTCCTCCATGGCACAGGGCACACAGGCAGCACTCCCAGAGGCAGACAGCTTCTGTGTCCCCCAAGCTGGGACCTGAGTCAGAGTCAAACCCTTCGGTAGTGCTGTCCCTGTGGTGGGTATAGCACGACTATAGAGCCACTATTAGCCCTAGTACTGAAGGGCCAATCCAATATTGGCTGATGCCTTTTGTTGCACTTCCCATTGGCTGTATTAAGAGGGAGATGGAGCATTGTAGAGCATTTGGGTACCAGTGACCATCGGGAAGTGCTCTCCCAATGCGCTAGAGGAAATACTGAATGTTACAGTTCCTAATGCTAAGCAACAGAAAAAACGCTTCTGTTAACCTGTGCCTTAATTCCCTACAGCCAGCTTCCCTGGGAAAGTTTGGGACTTATCATAACATTTCTGATCTCTATCATTCAGTGTTTGCATAGTGGGAGAGCATGGATGATACTATTTTACCTACTCCAAGATTTCTGGGCAGAGACTGTCTTTGCACACTGAGTGCTTAGCGAAGTAGGGGCCCAACCCAAACCAGATGGTACATCCCCCGACGTGCAGGTAGTTGGGTGATAGTTTCGCCACTCTTCACCCTTCATTTGTGCTGTTTGCCAGCCCCACAACAGCTAGAGTGAGGGAGCTAGAAAGGAACTTGAGAGTTTCTTTCCATGCCATCGAGTTAAACACCCCTTATCCATGGGGTGAAATCATGGTCCCACTGGAACCAAGGGGAAATTTGTCACTGATTTCTGGTAATTCATACAATTTCACTGGTGATGAAAAAATCTTTCCAATCTTCTGACCATATGTTTCCCTGGAGAACAAGGGTGTCTTGCAATTTGGCATAGGTCATGGATGTAGCAAAAATGCCTGATGGTTTAATTTAGGAGAAATGGAGTAAATACAGCAGATGGACAAACAATAGCCCTCAAAGTAATAAAGACCAAACCAAAGCATATCTGGTCAGTTCTAGATGGGGATGGAACCAATTGCCAATGCAGTAAGCTCCACAGCTTGGAAAGGTTGAAATCTGGTTATCAGCTCCATTCTTTGAGCTGAAGCATGATTTTTGTTGGTTTTATGGTAAAAGTTATAAAACCTTGGCTCATGCCTTCATTATTGATTGCAGCCTGATGGAAGATGACTCATTTCAAGTTCCACATAGTCGCATTCTTTGGAACTTTTTTATGAGTGCAGTCAGGTTGTGTGCTCGCAGACTGCTCATGTGTTTGGTAAGGAAGATTTTAAAGCACCTTGAGCAACTGCTTTGCAGAAATTAGCTTAGCTGACCAGAGCTCTATCCAAAGCATCTGTGCAGGACTGTGAAAGAAATCTTCTTGCACAATTGTGTGCACAAAAAGAACACAGTTATTTGCTTTAGGGTGGTTCTAGATTAATATTAAACAGTATTGCGAAGCTTTCGGGAAAAAGAGAACCCATGTCTTGGGATAGAGCAGTATGAGGATGTTACAAATGTTTGTGTATAATTTTTTGGTGTCCTGCACCAATTCATGCTGGGAGACCACAGCTGTGACGTCCACACTCAGCGTGTCCCATTGTCCCAGCACTGGCACGCAAGAGTTTGACACTCTCGTTCTCTGGCACACCAATTTTCAGCCAGCCCATATAATAGCAATCAGACGTTCCAGGGTGTGGTAACAGCGTTGTTTATTCACAGGAGAGGGGAAGAAGCTGGAACAGATCCTTTCCCCAGCCTGTCTGTGACAATACACCTGGGGTGGGGTTAGCAGGGTTGTGTCACTCTTGCAAGCTCTCCATTGCCAGCATCCCACTGACCCACTGCTTGACGGGTGTGTGCGCAATATCGGAAAACTTGCTGTTCCCCAGCAAAACTAACTGATAAACTGGAATTTTTGATCCAGGGTGATTTTTTTTCCAATCTTCCTGTGTTGTAAGACGTGACGTGACACATTTGGATTTTTCTTTCTCTCTTTTTTCCCCTGTTGGAAACAACTCTAGTGCATAAAAGATTGAATGAGGCTGTATTTTCTGGCCTGGTAGAAGGGAAATTTCTGCCTAACAAAAGTGATACGATACAAATACCCGAGCTAGCTTTAAACTGGCTGTCTCCATGGGCAGCAGTGTAGGTGCAGGGCTGAGGGTCTCAGCACAGGCTGGTGCTGGGAGCACAGTGCAGTCAGGCTATAGGTTCACTATGAGTTTGGGGCAGCTGAGCAGAGGTTGTTGAGAAAAGCATCAGCAGGGTCCTTTAGGTTGTCTTGTTTGTACACTCTGAATTTGATCCTGCTTTCAGAAAGGACCAGCACTGTCCCACACATGAACCCTACACCTCCAGACTTGTGCATTACGATGGGATCCAGGTTCCATCGGCGCCAGGGAGAGCAAGAAGGGCCAAAACTTGAGTCTTGTGGAAAGTCCATTCCCCAGATGTCCTAGAAATTAGCTCATTCAGAAACACTCCTATCCCAATTACATTTTTGGTATCAATAATTCACTTTAATACCTACAAGTAAACAATTATTAAAGTTGGGATGAGGTGAGAGGAAAAGGCTTGCTCAAACGCAAACCCCTTCTTGTCTCCTGAAATGCCACTCTGATCAGGATTTAAGATCTTTACAGGACATTCACTCCTTTATACTTGTTTTGTGGTTAAGGCTGGGACTGTACCACAGGATGGTCTGGGTGCTTTGGGGATTTTTCTGGCTGTCCTCTCTGATTTTCTCTCTTTGCACAGGAGAAGGTTTGATTTCTATTGTTTTGCACGATGCTACCAGACAGGTTTTTGGTCACTAAGCCATCAGTGAATGAGGAGTGGACCAGGTATTAAACATCCAAAGAAAACATCAGGATACTCTTTTTAGCATCTTACTGAGATCATATTTAACCTTGAATAAATTAGCAGGGTGTGATTTTTCAAGTGAGCCAGGTCATCTGCTCACATGGAGTTGAGCATCTGAAAACTTGGAAGCCTTTTGAAATGCTAGCACTGCACTGTCAGGATTCATTTTGCTGCTGAAAAAAAAAGAGGGGTTAATATTTAACCTCTCATCCACTTTAAAGTAATTTATGAATGTACATGAACTCCTTTAGTCTTATGCAGAATTAAAAGAATTATTGTATCACTTATGGCCACAAGACAGTGGGAGGATTTGAGGCTATTTTTTTATATATTTTTGTTAAATTGGACAGGCTTATAGGACAGCTTTATTAGTGTTTCACAGGACCTCTATCTTGTTTCATACCTTTCGTTTGCACATCTCTTCTGCCAGCTTTTAGAAGGCTGAGACTGCAGTTTATTGCAAAGCTGGATGGAAAAGTTAAAGGATCTTCCCCACTTTGTGATAGTCATAAATCAGGCCAGAAGCTGTGAGATGATTAAATGTGCATGCACCACTGGGATTTATTTGCAAACAAAATATACCACACCTACAAAATCAGAGATAGCTTGGGGAAAAAGAATTATTTGTGCATATAAATTAATCAGGCAGCAGAAGGGGTAAATCTATTGGAGGAAACAGAAACACTGTGAGCGCTGGTGAATATTGGCACCGTGCTGGGGCACTCGCACCTCCCTCCTCTTGTTCTCTCTTTATGCCATTTATTAATACATTTCCAACTCCATCGGCATTAAATGAGGATGTTTTTAGTGGAATAATAATGAAACCGGTAATTCCCATGTAGGCAGGGCTTTAACTTCTGCAGTTACCATGGAAAGTTACTGGTTTGCTGTCCCCTTCCAATCCATGCCTGTGCCTGTATTTATTGGACTCCCGGGAGGTTCCTCATCACAGGCTCTGTACCTACGTGGCAAGGCAGCAAGGACAAAATGTTTGGGAAACATGGGTTTGTTGCAATTCCACAAACACACCGCTGTTTGCTCAAGAGCCACCGTGCGTGCTCCGCAGCCTGCCTGTCCACCGGCATCCTTGATGCGCTCGTGGCAAAAGGGCCCCGGCTCGCTCTGAATAACAAAACCCCTCCGACGGCCCCTCTGCGTCAGATGGAGAATATGTTTGTCTTCCCGACCACTTCCCACAGTCAGGACAGGCCGGAGCTGTGGACAATTCCCCGGAGAGAGACGAAAGCACAATCTTGCCCTCTCTCCCCTTTCCCCGGGGAAAAGCCCGGGTTAGGGCCACGCTGTCCCTGGCCGGCAGCATCGTGGGGGCTTGGTCCCACTGACGTCCCCTCTTGCGGGGCTGCAGCCGCCCTTCCCGGTGTTTATTTGCTTTGGGAACTGGAGCGCTGTGTGAAGGACAGGCTTAGAGAAAAAAATGGGCGAGCAAAGCTTTTGCCAGGCCTATACTGGAAACAGGAGTCCCTGGGAGACAGTGGGATCTAGCACTGGGATTTTAGTCCTTCCTGCAAGTTTGCTGAGTTTTATTGACCGATCACGTCTGAGCCCAAGCACCCTCAGCGCCAGCACACCCCTCAAGCATTCCCGATGCCTCACCATGAATGACCTATCCCTTCCCTTTTACAAGCATAATAAATATAGCAATATAATTACCACACAGCAATAGATTAATTTTGTGGCAGGTAAAACATTAACTCCCTTTTGTATCTAATTCCGTCACATCTTGGGTACTTTCAGTGATAACACCCAAATCACCTTGAGAAAGTCGGTCTGTACCATCCACTTACACTTGAAGATTGAGCTTATCAGAGCATGAGGGAAGCACTGAAATATGTGCCATAAAAGGACCCAGGAGAACAACAGGCTGGGGCTTCTTAAAGGAGTCTGTCATCGGGGACTAGGACCAGGTCTGCCTGGGTTTGCAGGACTTACATAAAGTGTGTAACTTGGTTGGAAAGACAAAATTCATACCTTTTCTTGTAAGTGGGCAAAAAGAGCCCTATCACCCCCGGAGAGCTACATGGGGGAGCATCTGATATGAAACCAGGCATAGAAGGTTGGGTGGGAACTCTCCAAGGACACCAGCGATGACATGGATTCGGGTGGGCTCAATAACTCAATGTTGGATGCTGCTGCTCGTCTTTCTGGTATACCAAAAAAAGCTGTGAAGAGTTAATCTGTTCTGAAGATTCGTCATAGATTATGGTTCCTATAATGACCTTCACCTTCAGACCGGTGGGGATCCCTGGCTGAACAGCCTTTTCCATCACCCCCCCCATGCACAGGGTAATATATGCTGCTGTCTAAGGTGTGTTAGCAGAGCCTCCCAAGTCCTGTAGTTGTTGTTTTCTGTAAATTGGTGTCTAATTGCCTCTACACAATACCCATAGCCGGAAAAGGCTCCAGTAATATGTATGCACGTTGCATCTTTTACAAATCTCTGTACCCATCCAGCCCTCTGCAGCCATTCGGGCACGGCTGACTCCGAGGTGCAACATGGCTTTGGTGGCTGGACCCCAGCAGACCTCCCCCAGCACACCCAGCCCAGCAGCGAGCGGGTCCCGACTGACAGCAAGGCGGAGCCCCAAATCCTGGAAAGTAAATACTACATTCCTGCCGATAATGGGAGATATTGATTTTTGTCACTATTGCTTGTCTTCTGCCCTTTCACTTTGTTGGCCTCTCATCACAGGCCGGTTAGGAAAACAGACCCGTGGTTGGACATCAGCTGACAAAAAAACCCACCTTCCCACCCTGTGTGTGAAATGATGCCCGCATCTCCTCCTTTTCATATATTCAGAGAAACGTGACCCGTGCAGAGTGACGCTTGCTCTAAAGCAAGGCCCAGCAGCGAGGCAAAGTCTCAAAAGAGTGAATGGCGAAATGATTTTGCTGACTCTGCAAAAAATCATTGCTGGAAAAATCTTCTCCAGTGGCCTCTTTTGAGACAAAACCGCACTGTTTCACATCCAAGGGGTTAAAGCACAGAGTGAGTCACGCTTTGACAGCTATGTCTGAGTCACTCCCCCTAAATAAAACCAAAAGGAGACTCGAGTTGCTGGATGAAGGAGGAAGGATGTGCTGCATTATCACCACATGCTAAATCTTCCTGCTCCCTCTGCTTTAAAGAACTGACAATTGCCTTTCTGAGCTTTACATAGCCAAGATGTATGAGCTGTCAGGAAAATGCTGAGTCTACGTTCAGGCTCCTTCCTCCAGCCCCATGTGGGCTTGTTTGCTGCTGGATGGAAGCAATAAGGCTCGGGGGGAAAAACTAACACTGAACACAGAGTTTCTCTAAGTCTAAATTCTGCTTTTTCCTCTGCTGCTGTTTTACTTGATGGCTGCAGTGGAGGTGAGTCAGTTCTTGGAGCCTGTGTTGCAAAAATAAGCTGCTGAAATGCAATAAATCCCTTATGTTCAACATGCAGGGTTGACGGAGCATGAGGCTAGATATGGCTTGTGCTTCAGGGAAAAAGATGGTTTAAAGGGTGGAATAGACCTCAAAAAACCAGCATTTTTTTCTAATTCACTGTGGCATGGCTGTACCTTTCTGTTTGCAAAAAAAACAGGGCTGACCTTCACTCCATGGTGGTCACTTTAGTGTGCCCAAGAAGGAAGGCTGTATCACTGTTATTAACAGTTCAGGACACTGAGCTAATCTGCAGCAGTGATTTGCACAGGGTGCCAGCAGAGCCGGAGACAAACCCTGACTGGGTTTGTTCCCTCAGCTGCACGCCGGCATCGCCGTCGGGGTTACAGGCTCATTGAAATCAGCAGCGTGATGGGCAAGGCTGAGGGAATGGTTTTATGGTGGGATCGGTGAATTTAAGCTTGCTTTCTTTGGAGCTTCCTTAATGACGTGACTCTTCCTGCTCCCCATGAGTGGTCCCCTGGGGACCACCACCTGCGATGCCTTGGGGCAGGGGATGCTTCAAGGCGGCTTTGAGGTGGAATCAGAGGATGGTTTTTCCAGTGCTTCCGTAAGACGAGACGCAACCTCAAGAGCTTCCTGCTGTACCAGGAGCTCAGGGGAGGAGTCCTCAGTGCAGACAAGGCAAAAAGGGTATCGGAGGCCAGGACTCCAGCAGTGTGGGTGCATTGCCAAGTGAAAAGGGTCGACATCAAACCTGCAAACTCCCCCTGAACTGTGTCAAACCCAGTGGGACCAGCTAATGTCCCACAGGGGTTGTTCTGACTGCCAAATGGCCTTATCTCCCTGTTGCTCCCGTGCTTGGTCTTCTCCCTCACTGGTGGTCTTTTCCTCTCCTCAGTGCCTTTTTAATCTTATTCCAGCATCCAACAAGGGTGGAGGGTCTTGCAGGCGCTAAAGCCCCATCCACTCCTGTTTGGGGACCACGAGTAACAGCAGCCATCGGCTGTGCGGGAAGTTTCTTGCTAACGCAACCACTGCTCGCTCTCCTTTCAGCCGTGCAGAATGAGCGCGACAGGATCAGCATTCGCAGGAGCAGCTACGAGGACAACGGCTCGCTCTCCATCAGCGTGCTCACTCAGGCCGAGGCCATGGCGCAGCAGGTATGAAATGTGGGGACAGCCCTCCAAACGAGTACCTGGCCTTCAGCTATTCCATACGGGGTTATGAACTCACTAAACCAACCAGGGCTGGATCTTCTTCTGCCCTTGGATGGCTCTCGCACAAAGCCACAGGGAAGAAAATGGAGGTATCCAAAAGCAAACAGTAAAAAACCTTGGTGCGTTATCCAGACAACATGTCCTGCAAGGAGCAGACGCAGCCTTTGGCGTGTGGCAAAGCTGAAATTCCAAGGGCTGAGGGATGTTGCAGACCCCAGGTCCCCTCTTCCCCCAGCCTAAATTGTTGCTGCACCCCTAAAAACTCATTGCATTCCCTGCAGAAGTTTACCTCTCCTTGCTGCACACTCTGTCCTGCTCAGAACATAATGTTCCCATCACAGTTGATCATATCTTTTCCTGTAACTTCTTTACCAGGGCAACAATTTGAGGGGAGAAAAATAAAGCTAAAAAAATAGCTGGGCTTCAGCTAACACTGATTGCCTTCTTATTTCGTGTTCCACAATGAATTTCACCCTGCGCGTCCTTTAAATTCTTATGCAAATATCCTTTCTCCACTGAAACATATGGCCCAGATGTTGCATATTACATTCAGTGATACGTCCACTTCCTTTTCAAAAATTATTACGTTTTAACCCTCTCCCTGCCATGCAGCTCTTTAGAGATCAAAATGGGTGTTTTGTGTCCCAGACAGCTACTCGGGGAGGAAGGCTGGACGCATTTCGTGCATTTGGCTGGCTTAAGTGATTGATGGGAAGCTGAGACGCAGTGCTGCTGGCTACTGCTAGGAACGGGAATATTAATCAGATTTTGTCCTGAGCCAGCCTAGAGAGTGGGGAAGGAGGCGGAGGAGGGAGGGGTGTCTGTTGGGACCGAGCACCACCTCGTGGAGGCTTCACCATGGGTTGTACGCTGGACAGCACACACCGCTGAGCAAACACGTGCGCAACCACAATGGCAAACGTCTTGTCAACGACCTGATGAGGTTAATGTCTGTGAAGGCTCCCCATGTTATCAATGAACTGTTGCTGTCGACGATGACAAAGCAGCAGAGATCTGGTCCCAGTGCAACCGGGTTGTTTCTCTTTCAGTATTCATCGCTGAGTCCAGTGCACAGCGCGGATATTGCTATGAAGAAGGTTGCGACCATCAACGATGTGTGTGAATCCATGAAACAGCAGCTTCTGGTGCTGGTTGAATGGGCAAAATACATCCCGGCATTTTGTGAGCTCCCACTTGATGACCAGGTAAAATGCAAACGCCTCTTCCCTGCAAACCCACCGCCTTCGATAGGAATTCCCAGCCATATCTTTCAACAGGAGAATCAGATTCTCAACAGGAGAATTAACATACAGATCACCCTATGCAGAGCCATAAACTAGCAGGAGAGAAAGAATAATAGAGGACAAGGGACCGATTAAAAATAAGTTGAATAGCCAAAGTCCCCCAAAATATAATAGACTTGGTCACTCCAGTCTGCACAAGGACGTAGTCAAAAAAGACTGGTTTTCCCTTTATTGGTGCCTGCCAGTTGAATATAAAAGCCATTTATTTCCTAAGAACTCAAATTACTCAAGCCCTTCTTTGTTCTTTCAGTTGAAAACAACTTTTTATTTAGTTTGCCATGAATGTAGCATTTCTGAAAAATGAAGATATACCAATAATTGCTAGCTCTTAATAGTACTTTATCTGTACATCTGACACATCTAAACAAACACCAAACGTGGCTTACTCGAAACAGCAACAGCTCACCGTTCCAGTCGCTGCTTTTCAAACATAATATTATTTCTTTCTTCTGTGCCATCTCCAGGTTGCCTTGCTCAGAGCCCATGCAGGGGAACACCTGCTCCTCGGGGTAGCCAAGCGGTCCATACCATACACTGATTTTCTGTTATTAGGTAAAGTAGTGAAATAAACTCCTGCTTTTATAATTCACATACCCAAGTCATTGCCAAGTATTCTGCCTGCCTGAAATCATCTCTGCACTCCTGGGCATGGTTTGCACATCTGGCTTGAGACTAAGTGCTTGAGAAGCTCTCTGGAGAAGTCTAAAAAGGAGCAAGCAAACTGGGACTTTTAAAATTGTTCCCTTACTGCTTTGAAATTGTGCATAAGAAAGCCCCCAGTACTTAAATTAAATTAAATTAAAATATTTAAATATCAAACTGCGTTGCCTTGTTTTTGTAACTGAAATTGCCAGGACACAGGCAATGAGGTATTTGGGTATCGGTGCTTAAAAATTTAGCAGAAAGGTCTATTAAAAATTTCTGTTTCATGTAGCTCTCTGTCACCAAAACCACAGCTGGGATTATTCTTGGAGAAATGAGAATACTGACCTTGAAAGCCATGCATTAAAGAAAAAGAGGGAGGGAGAACTTTGTTTAAAAAAAACCACACCAAAAATAAAGATGCAACACCACTTGCAAACAGATGCTAGGTATAACAGGGTAAACCAGAGCAGAACGTGGAGCAGGCTTTGTGTACAGTGTGGGTGCACCGACATGTGCAAATGAGATAATTAAGGACCAAAGAATGAAATCCACGGCTTGCTTCTCAACCATGAATCTGAGTATCAAGCCGCACACTGGAAACCTGCTGCACATGGGCACCGGGACCATCTGGCAACATGCCTTGGGGTAACTTCTGGATGAGACCTTGCCCGCAGAGCTAGAGCAAAAAATCTGATGCCAAATTTCTCTTGTGTCCCCAGGGAATGACTTCATCATCCCAATGCACTGTCCAGAACTGGAAATCGCTCGTGTGGCCACCAGAATCTTGGATGAATTGGTGAAGCCCTTGCGGGACATCCAGATTGATGACAATGAGTACGCTTGCCTTAAAGCCATCATCTTCTTTGATCCCGGTAAGCTTCCTTCCTGGTTGCCAAGCATGGGGCTTGAAAAGGAGTTGAGGGCTCTCCAATAACCAGGAAAACCCCTTGGCAGCAGCTTTGCATTTCACCCTGCCTCTGCTCTAATGAGTAATACTTAGCAGTGCAGCAAGGACATGTTAGGAGTGACCTATTCCTGAACACTTAACTATTTAGCAAGCAGTAACTCCAGCCAGACTGATGTGCAAGACTCTGCAGACCCTAGAGGAGTTTTGCTGCTTCTGTAGCTTGGCTTCAGGAAAGCCCATCAGTCTGAAATGAAGGAGATGACTATTAAGGACCTATATGCCTATAGTGAATTATGCATAAGTGAGTCAACTGAGCGGCAGTGTAGAGCATCCATCAGAGTTCAGAAAGCAGCATTAAAAGCCACAGAGAGCTGGACTGTTCGGAGTACCCAGAAATATCAAGGGTGTCTGCTAATGGATCTTGCTGGCAGCCAGTACCAACCAAGGGCAGGGCTGATCCGTACAGGATGGAGAACAGGGAAATACACAGAGGAAAAAAAAAGCTTGTTTTGAAGCTTTGCTGTATTGTCATTCCACAAACATGGGGGTTTCTGTCTCGGCCCAAACACTCCTGTTTCTACATGCCTACAGCACACACAGAAACCGCTGCAGTACAACACTCGAGTCCCTTTAGTGTGTATTGCCTTGCAGCTTGGAGAAGAGACAGGGGAATGATCCCAAGTCCAGAACAATGCCTTTTGTCTTTGGCATCTATTAGCATGGAGAAATTAAAACATCTTCCATTAGTTATTTTTTGCTGATTTGAAATCAAGATACAGGAGTTTTACAAACATCATGAACTTTGGCTCACCAAAGAGCCTGCTGCAAATCTGAATAAGGATCGCATTATTAAACTGAGTTTGACAAATTACCTTCTTGGCCAATCAGTATCTCAGTGAAGATTTAGATCATTGCGACAGTGAGGTGCTGTGCTTTCATCTCAAATGAAAGTGTGAAGCTCTAGAGAAGTGAAATGTTTTCATATTAACAAGTAGGCCTGTCCATGGAGTTACACACTAACATACAATAATTTGTTAACCACTTTGTCTAATCTCTTGGCATGATCATCTCTAAAATGTGGTGCTTGTGGATTCTTTGTAGACAGTGAAGGAAATGGTCCAGTGAGCCAGAAATCTCAGTTTTAGATAGCAGGAGAGGCAGGAGTGGAAAGCTGTAAATCCCGTCACTTCACCCTACCCAGAGTGCACATTTACTTGACAATTAAGCAAAACTGGACCAGTGGTCCATGAAAAATGGATCGACCACAGGTCAAAGACAGGAAGCCAAGACAAGAATCTGATGCTGCAGCAGGTGTATTTGCAACAGATAGGTACCAAACCTGCACAGATTTAGTGGCAGTAGTTGGGACTCAAAGTTTTCAGGGGGAAATTCCAGGCTTTTTCCTTGGAAGGACAAATATGGTTCAACTTCTAAATGCTTCCTCTTCACTAATGGCAGTAACCAGACATATCCATCTGAAGCAAACTCTTATTTTCTTACTGTTTCCCCTCAAATTCCCGTTTTCCCTCAAATTCCCCTTACTGTTTCCCTGTTCCATATGAGATACAAAACAGTGGCAGCCCAATGTTAATCTGTCAGATAAACTTGGAGACTGAGAGATAATTGTCAGAGGATCACTGGCATCTCATCCTCTTCCCTCTACAGAGCCCGACAGACAGGATAACACTTTCTGGTTACACAGGCCAGCAATTAACCTCATTTTTTCCCCTCCTAGACTGCAAAGGCCTGAGCGAGCCCGGGAAGGTGAAGAACATGCGCTTCCAGGTCCAAGTCAACCTGGAGGACTATATCAATGATCGCCAGTACGACTCCCGAGGCCGGTTCAGCGACATCCTCCTCCTGTTGCCCCCGCTGCAGAGCATCACCTGGCAGATGATAGAGCAAGTCCAGTTCGTGAAGCTCTTCGGTGTGGCCAGGATCGACAGCTTGCTGCAGGAGATGCTGCTGGGAGGTACGAACCCTGCTGAGAAAGGACAGCAAAGTTGTTTTATTTCAAAGACATTATGGAGCTTCATGTCTGGGTTTGTGTCCTCTGGAGGATGTATGGTAGAGAGAACTTGGTCTTGGGAGGAGGGAGGTGAAAGCTCAGGTTGAACTGCAGCTTGAACATGGGTCTTCTCACTCCTGTCCCATCCCCAAGACATTTCTTTCCAGCCTATCTCTGAAAATCTGACCCAGGGACAGTTTTATAGAAATGGGTACACTGTGGTGCTTCACACCAGTGGGGCCCTCGAACTTTAGGAAACCTACCAAACTGATGCAGTTTGCAAGACAACACATTTTTTTGTTAGGAATATGCAAAAGTTCCAGCTGTATAGGAAACCCTGACAAGAGCAGTAATTGGGACACACACAGAGACAGATGGATGGTGCGGTCAGTTATTAGCTGAAACCCCAGCCATCCTGGGAGGTTGTCCCTAGACAGTGAGAAGGCTGAGAGCAAAGAGGACAGCGGAGCAGGAAGGAAAAAAAGATAAGCCAGGACATTAATCCCCACCCACAGAGGTCTCCCGCATTCTCTGAAAAAAAAAAGAGACTTGGCCCGGAGCATCTGGCTTCTCAGTAGGTATGCAAAGAATGGTGTCTCTTCCCACTTCCACTGCAGGAACCACCATTGATCTCCAGTACCAGTCAGGACCTCCCAACCTCAACCTGGAACCGCTGCCAGGACACGTCCTCTCAAGCAACATGAGCTCTGTGATTCACACTGCTCCAAACCGTACGTGTCCATTTTTACACTATTAGTGTCAGCATAATGAAGGGACTGAATAGGAGAAGCAGTTAAGAAAAAGACCTTTAGGTTTATTTATGTGTTTAAGCATTACACTTGACTCAGAGTTCACAGCTCCCCTTGCTGAATTCTTTACCATGGAGTCTGGAAACATGCTTCCAAAAGAGAAGCATGAGATTTTCACGTAACAGTATGATCCAGAGGTTTTTTGAGATGCTACTTAACATAACAAAATTAAAAAAAAAAAAAAAAAAAATCAGGATTGCTGACAGTGTGTTTCTACGAACATAGGCAGCACTGGGAAATACCACAAAGCAGCACACACAGTTATTAGTGGCAGGAGTTTCCCTACGTAAAGTGTCTCAGTTGCTGTCAACCAGAACACAGTATGAGCTGAATACGACTGTCTTCAACCACTCTGGGCACTGCTGCTAGGCAATGGCTATTTGTTAAGACATTTATCCACTGTAGTAGCAAATGGACCATGCTATTAAAAAAAAAAAAAAAAAGTAGAACATGAGTTGCAATTTAACAACCGCTGCCATGTAATCACAATATCTTGCACACACAGTCTCCTTCTGCCAGTGCTACTCTTGTAGCATATTTTGCTGTTTCTCAGCCATATAAGTGTTGGCATCATGTAGTTTAGCTTTCTTTTTTTTTAAGCTGCTTTGCAGTAAGGGAGATCAGAATGGTGCTATGTTCTGTAAATGAAGTATAGTGGCCGGCAGGTTGAGCTCTCCTCCAACGAGGAGAGGAAGGATTAAAAAGCAGTTGGGGGCATTTCCCAAGTGCAAAACACTGAGAAGAGTTGGTCCGTGCCTATCAGTCCACCCTGTACCTCATCACAAACCAGCAAGGAAACTGCCTGAACGTGCTTGAACTTGGGATGGATCCCCCTGCCCCATCCTCCAAGTTCCTGCTCCATAGGATGGTTTGCTGGTTTTTTTTGGGCACTGCTCTATTGAACTGCATCCAGGTCCCCGTTAATTCTGTTTCTTTTCTCTCCTACAGCATCTCCTGAAACATCCCTTCCATCTCCTTCTACAAGCACAGGCAGCGAAGACTATAAACTAGGCTCTAGTGCAGGACCCAGCGCCGTAGCACAGCTCTTACCTCAGACAGTGATACCCAAGCAGGAGATTTTATAGGGAGAGGTGGAAGGAGAAGCTGGGAGCAATGTGGAGACCGTGCTGAAAGTGAAACTGGCCCTTTCTCTTTGCAGAGGCAAAGCACAGCAACCCCCTGCCTGTAGCTGGACCCGTTGGTCACACTCTTTTGTGTCCATGAGTCGAACACCAGGTGCCAGACTGCAGCAGGAGCCTCACCACAGGTCTTTGGACCACTCATTTCACAAGCAGTTGGGGTTAATGCTCTTTTGAGTAGGATCAAGACTGTAAGCTCTTGGGAGCAGGGCTTCCGATTGCATTCGTTATCACCTAGCTCAGTGTGATCACGACCCTTTTAAAGCCTTCGGCCGCTGTCTTCATAAAACCAAATGCCTTACGCAGCTCCTGGTAATCATTAATGAGTACAGTGTGTCTTGCATTGTCAGTATGAAAAGGTCTATTCCCATAAAAAATTTAATTACACTCCCATTTCTCCGGCTGCACGTTAAGCTTTAGGAAGAATATCTTCATAGCCCTTGGCAGCCCAATACTTTCTTATTCCACACAGATGTGTCTTATTCCACATAGACCAGCTAACATTTAATGCTGGTCAGTTGTTATTTGTGATCAGGAATGCCAACATTTGGTTATTTCCCATAATTTCCAGTATATCTAGAGTCCTACTACTACTACTACTTGGTGTGCACATCTAATGCAGCTCCAAGATGGCAGCAAGGACGTCTGCATCAGACCGTGGCTGCTGGGTCTGGTAAAACCCACAACTGGCAGGAAGCTCAAGAAGCTGTTGACTTACCAAATCACTGCTTTGTATCTTCTGCAAACATATTTGGAAGAAGCAATAGTCGTAACAAAAATGGCAAAACAACCCTTTTCCCAGTACACAAATACGATTTTGCTGCAGTTTCAGATATTGTTGTGATGTCTGCAACCTAAACTTGAAAGCTCTAAATCAGCAAAACAAGGGAGACGCAGGTCTCCTGTGAGGCATGTGTTTTAAAAAAAAACAATTTAAAACTTAAGGTGCTTCTGCACTTAATGTAAAACTTAATCATCAGTAGGTGACCAACTATTAACCACATTACAACTATTTAAAATACGCCCAATAGATGACTATGCAACCTCAAACTTGCCTAAAGCACGGTCACTGTGGTGCAGTCTTTATTTTGCATAAATTGAACCTCATTAGAAAGCAGACTGCTTGACTTCTATAAAACTTATGCTCATCTGCATAGAAGTCCAATGACCTCCATCAGACAGCTCTTGAGGGGTTACGGGCAGCCGTACCAACCCGTAGGACACGATGAACAATTCTTAGTTCTGCCGCATCGCACAAATCTCTCAACCCACGTGCATCCCTGTTCATGGCAAAAATGAGACAACGGTGCCCAGCTACGGCTTTGTGAGGCTTTTTTCACCAACGCTTGCGAAGCGCTTTGAGATCCTCGGATGGAGGACACTATGGAAATGCCATCTTGGGAAGAGCATCTGAACCTTCATCAAATGGGGAATGCTTTGCACTCGGGCTACCCTTGATTCGTTGGGGAGGTATTTTAGAGTTGCCATTCTACAGCACACGAGAGGGCTGAAAACCATTGAAGAGCGGGTTGAATTTCACCTAGGATCACAATGTTTTATTTTTCTACTGTCTGCGATGAATTTGATCTGACATTATATGCTGATAACTTTGATTTGAAGCAGCTAGATCTGGAAACCAGGTTCCACTGCAGGCATTCCTGCTGCGCAACAGATGCACCTGGACTTACCTAACATTGCTTCCAGTTCCTCCATCGTGTAGATTACATTACTTTTCTAGAAATTAAATGTACATTTATACTTATTAATGGTAAGAAAATATATCTATGGGGGAAATAAATTCCATATTCTCATATTCCACATGGACATTTAGCCTTTTTTCTTGCATTCAAAACCAAGTTTTCAAGTTTCTCTATTGATTTCTCCAACGCAAATACCTTAGGGATTTTCACCTTAGGGATTTATTTTTCATCAAAAAGAATCACCTACGGCTGCAAAGCCCAGCTTTCACTTGGAACTGAGGTAATTAACAATCTAAGATAGTATCTGATAGAAGAAAATAAAATTGTCCACGAACGAGTAGATACCAGACTCAGCCTCCAGTGTTCAGCTGAAGTGTGGTGAAGGTTTACAGCAAGAATAATTTACTGTCTCACATGGCGCCTGTATTAAGGGCCAGAACAGATTCATAAAAGAAACCTCTTCCTGGCTTCCCCATGTCAAACCTCACTCTAAATTAAACCAGTATTCTTACGCAAACATACCTTGGAAGTGACTATTTTATTAGATTGCTGCTTCATTGGAATCGTGATTTTGTTAACAAGAGGTTCAAAGCCATCATGTAAAAATATTTCAATTGCTTGGCAAGATGCCAGCTGCTTTGTCAGAACACCACAAATCATGCATGGCAGGGGATAAAGTCTTACCTATTCCTCTCTAAGTTATCCATTTCCTTGCCAATTCTAACATTTGGCTTCATTAATATTGAATCTAGGTCTTATTTTAACTTTCTCCTGCACTACAGTGTTAAGACAAACTGCAGAAATGTCGTGGAGGTGCAAAGTTACACTTAGGTTATTAAGAAATTAAGACTGTGATTGCTTTGATGCATGCTGGCTATTTCCCAGAGCTCTATCTGGGTATGACAAGAGGAATGTGCATTACAGTAGCATATATGCTACTGCAATACAGTTGGGAAGCACTGCAGAAACTGAATGATGGTATTTCTCCATGAAGAAATTCAGAACACAAAAAAAAAAAAAAAAAAAAAAAAAAAAAAAAAAAAGAGTGACACAAGCAAAAAAATTTAACAATCTCGTCAATCAAGAAGCACCACTCCATATTCAACCAGAAAGTACACTGCGTGAGTTGAACTGTTCCTCTGTTCAGAGGAATAACACTTTAAAAAATGTACAGAACTGTAATGCTGGTGCTCATTTTAGTGTTATTAACAGATTCAAGAATCATTTTACAGCCCAATTTCCGTATTTCAAAACCTCTTCTGCCACTTTCTTTCTCCAATAGCATTGAATACATTCACATATTAACACAGTGCCAATTGAAAGAAGTGAGACAATCATAGAAACCAACACTTCTGCACAGGATAGGCATAAAGAAGTCCATAAATGAATTCTTGCTCATCACTGCTGCCATCTAAGACTTCAGAAAGGGTTCGTGAAACAACCTGACATTACTACTAGAAATTAAACAAGAAAATAAAACAGGGTAAACTAGCAGGATCCATCTGCAGAGTTGTCTGTTCCATTTGGAGAGTAAACAAGCTCTTCCTTAAAATGTATGTGTACACAGCACAGGCTAAGTGTTGTGGCATACAAATATAATCAAATCATTAATCTGCTCAAAAATACAAGCAGCAGCGGCACAAAGTTTATATGAATGTATTTGGAACTATTTTCTCCACAGAAACAGCAGTGTACAAAAGCGTGATGATATACCAAGGAAAGGTACCAACGTATTTTTTAGAATTGTTGCAAATGGGAAATAAGCTGCTTCCAGTCTCTCCATCCTTTTACTGCCTTTGTACACCTTGCTTCCTCCTCACCCTCGCTGCGTCAGTTGTTCTGTTGGCAACTACCTGAACTGTTGCTTTCTAGGCTGCATAGTCGGCTGTCTTTGTATATGAAGCTACAGAACTAGTGGAAAAAGTCAACATTTGCACAGAGAAACTAGGGAGTCCGAACCTGTATTTTACACAAACACCTTGAAGGTGCAAAGCCCGAGATACCTTGTTAAGAGTTTTCAAACAGGAAGCATTCACCCTGTGTTTTCCCACTCGCCTCAGACAAACAGGTACTAATAAGACAGGCAGTTAAACCAGAGGATGCAGAAAAGGAAATGCCTAAGAACAGCTGAGCAGTCAGCATAGCTTAAAACCCTTAGTAAGCAGAGCAGCATCTTTAATTTGGAGCAGTATCATCTGTTACTTGATATACATGTACATATAAATTACAAGCCAAAGGATACAAGACCATTACCCTGAAGTTGTTGTAATCTAAATATATGTGAATATGCACATACGTGCGCAAAAAAAGTGACATACAGCGAGAAGTTAATCAACTAAGACCTCAATTCATTACTTTATTTTTTTTTTTACATTAAAAAAATTACAACGTAACAAGGGTTTGAAAAGCCAAGTAAACCTGATTTCACACACGCACACACTTGCTAAGTCACAGGGTTCAACCGCTTGAAGTGATATTTTCTGACTTTCATCAGGATATTTTATTAAACAATATACACATTAAGAGCCTCATGACAAAGCCAGACACGTTTCTTCCCAACCTTTAAGATGTGCAACTGAATGTGCAAAGATTCTTGTGGAACTTCCAACTTTCCCCTCAGTTACACGAGACATAGTTTTGTTCATTTGACTGCAATTTCAGTGGATGCGTCCACCTAGAAATTGTCCAGTGTTACACACCATCTCCCCCAAGCAAAGTGAACGTATTACATAGTATTGCACAGTTTTGTTCGCAGGGCCATAGATAATAAATGGATCCCTTACTAATTTCACCCGCCCAATGGTATAAAACCTGATGAAGGTGGAATCAAGATGCCACAAACAGTTACGAAGAAATGGAGAAGCAGGTCACTGAAAAAAGAAAGTATAGCTTCTGTAGGACGTAAACTTTATAATGCAAGATTCTTCAGCACGTTAAACTGCTTGAGGTGGGAAAGATCGTCAGTGCTACTGGCAAAGCAAAAGCAAGAACAGGACAATTTTAAGGCAAGTCCCAGAACAGGGAGCTATTTACTTTCTAGGCACGATTTCAAGCTATGCATCAAGGCTCCTGCTTTATCCTTTATACTGTCGGTAATTTATAGAACAGATTAACAATATAAAAAATAGTCTAAATATGATTTTTAAAGAATCCACTTCTAGCTGAATTTCATTACTTGCAGCTTACATTTCATTACTTGCAGATTTATAAACATTTCTTAGCACTACTGTTTGTCAGGCCCACATAAAGCAGTTCTAGATGTATATTGCTCTCATTTCTTGAAAGTAGTTTTGGTTGGAAAATGGTTAAATTCAAAAGAATTCCTTCTATTGCAGATCTTTGCACGTTTTAAGATATGTTGTACTTGAGAAAAAGGCAACCTCCCTCATTCCTCTGATGTCTTTGTTCAAGGGATCGTTAAGTTAACAGCTTTCCTTACGTGAAAAGTCTGTACAATAAAAAACGGGGCAGAGCAAGACCTTACAGAGACAACTGTTTTCAGTCAGTTAACTCCAATCTGCAGCACATTCATTTTAATCTCACACAGGAGGATACAGTCACTGGTCCCACTTACCCCTGCACAGAGGACTAGATACAATCCTCAAACACCTACACTTATGTTCCTCTAGAATCAATGCATTAAGAATTGGAGATGCATATCTCAGGGCAGAAATTGGCCCACAGCTGTTAAAGTGTTGTTTACTGAAGATTTAGAACTTACCTAAATGCCATATGAGATTAATACTGCCAAACACAAGACATGCTTTTGTGAGCCTGGGAAGACATTTGGCAGGGGTGTAACAGTGCCTCTGATGTGTTATGCTGTTGTGTGCACCAGTCCTTTGAATCACTTGCATATGAGGAATGTGTGCCTGAAGTGGGACACAAGAGTACAGCTCTGTTTATTAGGACAAACTGAAATAGAAATTAAAACCGAACAAACCACTATTCCCTGAAAACTGGATTTAGAAGGCTAGGTCTCATTTGAGATCAACTTTCACCATAATGCTCCTCCTTGTGATTGACAACTGCACCTAAGTATATACTTTTTATAAAAACACACAGGTAATTCCCCAAAACATTTATCAAATAAAAAGGGTTTAACAAAAATGGATAATTAATTTCATAAAATAAATTACAGTAGCATGACAACATTTGGCTTCTTTAGTGTGACCACGTGCTTTTCCTTTGTTATCTTGCTGTTAAGACCATAACAGATCCAGTTCGCGTCTCTGAGAGTTAATGAGATGTCTGTGACGATAAACGTATAAAACTCTGCTTGCTACAAGCAAATGTCTGGTATCAGTTTCACCTGGTCACAGATTATATGTAGACAGCCTTCTCTGGCCCCAAATAAATATTATATAGTATTCTCGCAAGTTCCAGCATAATTAGACTCAAACAGAAAATTCAGGTCCTCCTTTCTTTCCTCTCAGTAGAAGTCGCCTGATTTGAAATCCTGCAAAAGGATTGATCCACAGGAGTGAAGGCTGACCCCCAAAAACAGATTTCATTCCTTCCCAACGTAGTCTTCGCTCCCATGTTGGCTTTTCACTCTTCAGTCTTTCAATCTCCTGTATATAAAGACATGCAGTGATGCACTGTTAAGTCTGAAGTTTAGTAGTCTAACAGCAATTATCAAAACTAATGACTATTCTGCATTCTTTTAATTTATAGCTAGTGAGCTGATTAGTTTCTTACTGTTATTTTGTTAGTAAGGAAGAAATAAGAATGGCTGGTTTAGCCCTGTGGGTACAGGGCACAAGACTTAGAACATAAAATGTGTACAAGAAGGTTGGTCTAACCTTTACCTCTTCCCACCTCAAACTAAAAGACAAAAACCAGAAAAGCTGATGTTACAGCAGAGGATCTGCAGGCAATATACCTACACTAGAAGTTGTTTATTCAGTTAATGAAACCGGACAATAAGGCTTCCAAGAAGGCTCTGGTACTGCAATTACTGAAGCTAAGCTTACTCTCCCAAATGCATTATTATGATGATCATATTTTGTACTTCCCACTAATGAAGGCTGGATATTTACCAATTGTTTTTCACAGTTACTCTTCAGTACAGAAGTACACTTTTAAACAGTCTCACATGAGAAAACTCTGAAAAGCCACAAGATTCACGTTCCTTATGTTTCCAGTCAATTATCTGTCACAAAACATCATCTCAAGGCTTGACACTGCAGATCTAAGGGCAAGGGAGCCAGAAGTCCACAGTTTTATGGACTTACAGTTTTATAAAACCATGAGTTTATGGTTATACTCTAATAAAGTGTATCAAAGTAGAGGAAAGTATGAAGGGTTGATACAAGGTAGCTAGTTTAAGTGTAAACCTGAGAAAAGCAGACATTTCTCATGACACACATCATGACTTTGTGATAGTTGAGAAGTACAGGACCAAACTGAAGTCAGAAGCTGTGCAATCTTTGCAATTGAAAACCTAATTATAAACTTTATGTCAGAAAAGCAAATAATGCAAGAACTTCTGTTAGAAAGCAACCCCCAAGAATGTATTTTAATCCTTACAACTATAGAAAATAAAAATGATGAGCTATTTCAGATTTGGGGTTTTCTCCAAAATAAGAACCTCCCCTCATGCAAATAAAACAAGATCTAATCACATCTTCCTAGAATAACTGTTATAGCATACAGAAGTAGAGGTCTTTACCGTTTCATCATTGCATATTGAGTGGATTTGGGTGCCAAACATGACTGCAGTGAAAGTGAGAAACAGAAAACCCTCAAGGCACAAGAAGATCATCAGGATCACAGTTACAGGTGGGGAAAAGTCACTGCATTCTGTGAAAGTGACATATGTAGTTATTAAAAAAAAAAAAAATTCACCCCCCCCCATAGAGCATTTTCATACTGAGACATCCCTTCTTCAACAAACAGCAATAAAAGCTAAATATCTGACACCTGAAACATTTCACAATTATAACCAATTTCTAATTTCTAGCACTAATTTCTAGTTTTATTTGCTGCCCAAGGAAATAAAGAATTTTAAGGAAGTAACACTTTTGGTTTCCTATAAAGCATGTGATACTGCATTACCACAATCTTGCCTCAATATTTCAAGGATATCAAATAAATGTTTGCATATGAGACAATTTAAATACTTGGAACTGCACATAAAGATGAAAGCAGCTTGAAGTTTCATGCATGACAAATGCCGTAAAAACCATCACCACTGTCAGCTCTGACTTGCTAGTTAATCCAGATGTTCCATTTTGCTGCAATTGCTTTATTATTGTTTTTTAATTCACCACACAAAGCAATTGGGTTCTGACTTACAGTCAGATCTCTGGAGATCCTCTGATCAACTGATTAACTCAATTATCGTTAAACAAATGATATTGATATTGATATCCCAAGAAATGGGATAGTATACAGGAAGCAAAATGTTTCAAGTAAAAAAGGACTAAGATTCCATCCATTTAATGGATTATTCAGCAAAAACCAGTCACGTGGATTCCCCTGTTGCTTCAGGTACCAGGAAGAACATATGGTCAACCATGTTCTGTCAAAAGCACAAGATCAGAATGAGCTCTGGCACACTGGAACATTAAGAAATGCAAGTCGGAGCCCTAAACAAACAATTGGGACAATTTATGAAATTTCTACAGGAGCCCCACAGTTGGCTCCAATACAAGAATGAGGGAGAAATTTGTTTAAGTTTCAGCTGTCATTCACAGAACTGTGGTGTGACACACAAAGCCCAGCTGGCAGCTTCAGGTAATATAGTGCTGAGGTGGTTTGAGGACTGGCTATCTGTTTTCTTGCTATTACAGAGGTGGTAATTTTTTACTGTGTGGGAAGAGGGTGAGAATGCCCTTGACAGCCACAGCTCTTACAGTGAATGACTAACAGAAAAAGAAGGGGGAGGGGGAAAAAAAAGAGAGAGAGATGGATGAACAGGTATGAAACATCTTCAGGACCTCGCTTTAAAAAGATCAAAGTCCTGTAATATTTCGTACATGGGACTGAAATAGGTGGAACACTATGATGTTCCCTTAATTTCTGCTAGATTATGACAGTGAAAGTTAAGTATTTGCTTACCAGTCCACTGCCCTCGGACACAGGAGAAAAACTGAAACCCACACAGTACGAGCGCATGAGCTGAAATTAGGGCTATATACATCTGGAAATAAGAGAGAGCGCTTACTTTTGACTGCTGCCAGGTAGCAAACCAAACGTTCCTTTCAGTCAGCCTTCACCACTGCACAGTGGATATATTTTCCTATTTCAATTTTTAATTCAATACAATAATGTAAAAACAAATTCTACTTAAGCTTGAATCTAAAAGTGTGGACAACAATGAAAGTTTAAGGATTATCTCCCTAAATCACAGTACCATTTCACTAATTGTTACTATATAACACACAGCAAAATTAAGATAGTTTAAACTAACAGCACTTTACGAAACAGGTTAAAATGAGTATGAACAGAAGTATTTTCCTGCTTGGAGAGTATCTTGCATAGAAGGAAAAAAAAAAAAAAACAACGCAAAACATTTGTGCCCTTAAGCTATTAGTCACTAGTAAGTACAACCAAAATTGTTATAATCAAGGTAGATTCATACTGATATCAAGCGGCTGTTGATTTTCACTTACCGTAAACAGAACAAAAAATCTCTGATTTTTCTCCCCCACACAATTATTCACCCACGGGCAGTGGTGATCCATCTTTCGAATACATCGTTTGCAAATACTAAAGGAAAGGAAAAGAGACTTCTGTTGAGAAACAATACTTTGCATTTTAATGTAGAAACAAGGGTATCCAGTGGTCACAAGATGACGTGCTGAAATCTTTCTTGACAAACTGCAAACATTGATTTTATTTGCATTTCTTTAAAGAAACTATTTGCTCACTTACAACTCAGCTTTTGGTTGTTACAAAACTGACTGCGTAGATAAGACCATCTTCACATAAGAAAAACAGTATTAATATGAGTATCATTGCATATCCAAACACACAATCAAGTGAACACCGTAACTTGTTTTAGACACTTGTGGCACTGAATGAGCAAAGCTTCAGTTCATTCTAGATTCAGTATTTAAAAAAAAACCCAAACCCTTCCCTTCTGGAGAAGCTTTTTTTAGGCAAAGTAATTATTTCAAGTTTACAGACTTTCAAGTTGTAAATTTAGTTTGTGAGTCAGAAAAAAAAATTCGCATCTTTGAGAGAGATTTCATCATTCTTTAGGTTTCAATGGGCCACACAACTCTAAATACATGCAATAAAAATCTTGACTAAAGAACAGCTTACAATGTCACACCTCACTTCCCCAACATAAAACAAAAATATTGAAACTATAAGCAGCACACATTCCTTGCCTACTTGTTAATGAATACTTAAATGCTACTGTTCTTTGCTAGTTCTGCAATTAATTGCTTAGTTTCTGCCCAGTTTTGAGTCAAGGTTATTTCCAGAAAGAAAAGTCAAACATTTCAGTAAGTCCATTTTACATCTGCTAGGCCATACAGCACCAGAGGGCTCGTTTCCCTTATGTTCAGGTCCACCTGCAGCCAAACATGAACAGTTATACAAGAGAAACAGAACAGGTGCAACACATGTTGAAGTTCCTCCATAAATCAATAGCTTAAGTAAAGCTGATATTTCATTTTCCTAGCTTTGTGCTTAAGACAACCACACACTCAAAGTGTGCTGCAGAACATCCAAAATATTAAGCATTTTCATTTCAGCAGTTGCAAAGCAAAATAAGCCTAAAAAAATGCAGGCACTATTATTCAAACCCCTTTGTTTTTAACGCATGCTTATTTACTCGTGATATCTGTGAGTGCTGCAGTGACAAGCCATGAAGTAAAGCCAGATGATTGTCACTAGAGTGAAGAAAGGGGTGGAGAGTGAGGGGTGGGGGGAGAATCAATGCTCCAAGGCATAAAATAATTTTTAAATCATTGCATATGCATGGTTACTAGGTAATTCAGCAAAAGGCAGAACATACTCCTGTGCAAGTTATATGAGAGAATCCCAAATCTCTCACTGCTCCCCTGAAATTCCCTTTGCCCTGAGCTAATGATAACCCAGCCCCTATGTTCCCACTGCCTCTTGTTTTATGGACATTAATGATGATTCATCCTCTGATGCAAATTACTTTTTAAATATTGCCAGTTACACATGAAAACCCCAATACCATAACTAAACACCGCAACCATTCTCTAGTGCAGAAGAAACAGGTATCATGTAAGAGAAGGAATTCAGAAGGCTCTCCAAAAGATTTTCATTTCACAGCCTGCTGCCTGTAAGGTCAGCCCCTCATTAATTTCCCAATTTCTGTGGGCAGGTGAGCTAACTCCAGTCACCACAACCATGCAAGCCTCCTAATGTAACACTGAATATGTACTGTCACTCTAAAAAGAATACTGATGTGAAGTACTGAGTAAAATCATATCCAGACTCAATCAAGCCAAACACTGGAGGATGTGAGGTGGGCAGGACACACTTTTGCTCATTCAGTATTTCTCACAAGCCCACGCAGAGCGCTCCAAGACATCAGATGTCTGGAAGCCTGCCTTCATGTCTAATCTCACACCACAATTCAGCCAATGCTTCCAGCACCAAACTCGCAGCAATGCTGAGAACAGCGGTCCTGCCTTCTTCCTACCCCCATCACTTGTAGTCTATTCCTTCCCTTGTCCAAGCACAGATGTTCATATGGCAAGAGTTTGGGAAAGTCACTCCATTAGGTGCAACCTGGGTCATTTCACTATGCATGAACACTCACGCCTATGCAAGAGGAAGGAGCAATGCCGTAGTGAGAACAAGGAGCTGTGGACAAAGGAAGGTCTTCTCCAGTTTGGCACTGCTGCTGAACGTGCTCAGGCAGGTGCAAGTACAGTTTTGAATGCCAAAAATAACATTCAGAAAGACACATCTAATGGCTTAAGAGAAATTGGTCTGGGTAACAGAAATGCATAGGAAGACTGATGCAAACATCTCAGTGACTTGATTCTGAATAACAGTTCCCCACACACAAACACAGGCACAGAATAGGCGAGAAATAATGACAGATGTGCTCCTTCAGTGAAAATGAAACAGCACTCACTCAGGGTAAGCCTCTTCCTTACGCTGAAAATGTTAACTGCTTAGTAAAATCTCAGTTTAATGTATTTTACTAAGGCTAGATATTTAGCTGTAAATAAAGGTTTCTTGTTCTTTTTCCCATCACTAATGTGTATTATGAAACTATTTTTCTTCCTCAAAAGAACTGCTGCTGCAGTGTTGCACAACAATTTTCATAACTACATCATAAGAGCCTCTTCTGTTAATAATTTACTACTCAAAACATACACTGTGGCTTTGAGTGTAACTATTTCCCAACAGGAACCAACTTCAATTTCCATTTTCAAGTCTCTTCTATCAGCAAATTGCCACTTTGACTACTTGGGACTAGACCATCCTTTTAATGTCCTTGGAATGGGTTTGTAAGCCAATAAAATGTTGGCAGTATAATCAAACAAACCTTTTTTCTATTTGGTACACTTCTGCAGCACTAAATCTATGGCAAAGAATCAGATTCTGGTAAGCTGGTCTATGCAGTATGTATTCAACATACAAAAAAATTAGAGAAAAATCCTTTGTGTTACTTTAGAAAAGTTCACAGCAACTACTAGTAGTGCGCATTGTGTGAGTAACAGAAACAAAGGCAATGAAACCAGATATACAACTGCTGAGAAAAACATGACAGCAGGCTTACAAAAGGACAGCACATACACTTTCAGGCGCTGGCTTTCTCTTTCAGATGTTCTGTGAAGCCAGTTATGCACTGTGCAAGTATTAAAATGCATCCTTTGACCTTACGTGGAAAATCTCACAGTGTATTTTACCAAGGCACAGAAAAATAAAACAATTCCCAAGACATGCAAAGCTAAGCCCCTGAACCAGCGGTTAGTGAAAACAAACCCTTTGAAAGTATCACAGATTTCCTTCACTGTGAACACTACCCATTCTTGCTCTGCTTTAACAATAAGTGTCACTCAAATTCTTGCTATAAACAATGTATTAGAAGTCCCTACTTAGCTTATTTTTATCCTCCTTCCACAAAGAAACAATAATTTTTCAATCAACACCACCTTATTTGGGACCACAGGCTACTGGAACATCCAAGATAATACAGTGCCTGCTGAGGATGATGGCTCAGATGTACCCAAGGGACTCTGTGGGGCACAGAGCTGCAGCACCTCCAGGCTCTCCAACACTCCAGCTTCCTTACTCATATGCAGAGTTCAACATAAGATGCCTTCATTTAGGGCTACTTCCACATGAGTAAATCCTATCAGGACCAAAGATGTGGGAAACACCTTACAAAGATACCTGCGAAGTCCCTGTAGGAACCAGCCTAAATCTGAGATCAGAAAATTAGCAAGATCCAACCTACATTCAGCAGAAGCTCTCTGGTGTCCCTTTACCACATCCCATGAACACAACGCCAAGATATCTGAACAGACTGCACAAAGCTGTTTTGGATCCCCAGAGATTCACAGCTTTTATTCTGCCACAAGAAAGCAGCTGCACTGCTTCCACCCCCAGGCCCACCGAGCAATGGGTACAGCTGTGTTCATGTAGCACTCTACTAGAGCTAATAAAGCCAGCCAGAACCAAACTCACTGCACATGAAGGCAGGCCTGGTATCCGCATCCGTGCAAAAGCTAAGCTACAACACAGATAAACTAACTGAAGATAATTCTATGCGTGTCTATTTATACATGAAACTTTTCCCTTCACACTCCAGATTAAAAAAAACCCCATATCTGAGAAAAGAACAAGATTTCAGCGCCAAGGCTGAGTATTTATAACGGAAATAACTTCTCAGCCGTAACTTTCACACAGATAAGTGACATACACTGAGACATTTAATTTAGAAACCACAAATTTACAGAATAATTTGAGAGTCCTGACAAGACTTCACTCTGTTCTTCTGACGGGCACTAACTCAGAGACTTAAATTTAATAAGCCACACAATTCAACACACATCACTCCTCACACCTAGAGAGAGCCACCAGAAACATTTACATATTTATGTAAGTCTTAATTATGCAGGCATATCTATTTTCAGCTCTCACACAATAAACATTACAAATGCACACCCACAGTGCCTGAAAACTCAAAAGACTGAGAATTAACTAATGGATACATTTACTATCTCTTCCATAGTATGTTAAGTTCAAATTATCATCACTTCTGTCCTTATTAAAATGAATCTTCAATAAGCAGAAGTGCATTTAACCAGTTATACTTACAATTTTGGGAAAACAATCTGCCAATTCACATATAACTTAAAATGACGCACTACAAAGAAGTAGACACAAATTAAAGCGACAGTTTACAACTAATTTGTATTTTCTTAATTTAACATTGCAGGAGTCATCTCTTAAATCAGCTTCTATCAGAAATTTCCTTGAGATTCTTCCCTTTGCCCTGCATTATCAACAGCATGACACAGTAATTAGAATGATGCACAGGAAAAAATATTCACAGATCAAAAAGTATTTAAGACACCACAGTATGATTATTTTTAAAAACTCTCGAGTCTCTTGTTTCTTTCCCCTCATCCACATTAATTTTTGGCCATAGTATAATTATATTTATGAAATACTCTGCAACATAGGAATTTAGAAGTTTACTGTATGCCAAAAGAAATTTGTGGGAAAAAAATTAGCACACAAATATCAGGAACATTATTCCAAGACTCATTATGCGTAACTGCTTCAAAGAAAACTATGGCATACCTGCAATGGTGTGCACGTTCAGGTTTGATACTACAGCACTTTGGACATTTGTAGATCACTTCTCCTGGTTTCAGTTGCAAATTATCCATGTATTCTTTAGTGGCATTTCCTTTGGGTACAGCCCCCTGAAATCATTTCAATTAAAGGAGAGAAAGATTAGATGGTATGAGAACATTTAAAAATACATTTTATAGACTTCATACCAGTAATCTCAGGATAATTGCTGGAATAAGTTCATTTACTCAAAGCTAGTCTGCCATAAGCCAGAATCATTTCCAAATGAATAAATTACCTCTGCTTGACCTCAAATTGAGTTTCATTTCAGCAACACTCATCTATGCCAAGTAATAGCATAATTCTGACAGAATCTGCTGTCACCAGCATACATAGAATGAGGAGGAAGACACATCTTTACATGCAGATACAAGCACTACAGGTACAGTATTTGCCGAGAAGTTACTCTGAATGAGCACTAGTAAGAGAGACATGCTTTCTTATGGCAGCATGTGTTAATTGTTGTGACCCTCGATTATTACGCCAATCCACAAAAGTTAAATCAGCAACAACTACTTGGAAGATGTTATTTCAATTCTCTGAATCTAAGATTTAGCCATCTGCCCCACGCACACACATTTTTAAGAAGCAACAGTCTTTTTTTCCTTTATACTTGATCTTTTAGCTTGGGCACTGTCACCATAAACCACCACTGGCTTCTTTATTCTACATCTAGTATCCTCTGCTGCATTCTGCTACTGTGAAAGTTTGTGTAGCTACATGGTAAACAGGTGAAGGAACTGATCCAGAAGAAAAATAACCCATCAGGAAGACAAATTATTTTTTAGTGATGAGTTCTCTGAGTTCACCACAGAGCTACATTAGCAGCTGTTCCAACACAATGAGGAAGATGATGAATGGACAGCAATAGTAGGCAAGATTGCTTCTTCCAGTAACAATATTAACCTAAAGCCTCGCGAGAGCAGAATCTAACTTTGGATTAGTAAGGAGAAAATAATGGAAAGTACCACTGTCACCTTGCTTATTTATAGACCTAAAGGCTTATCTGTGACAGGAAGTGATTGCAAAAGAAACTGGGATGCAAAATGAAAGTGCAATGCCCATTCTGTACCTGCTCCTCCAGGCCAGCACTTACTTCACACGGGGATAACCTTCTCCAGGTCAGCTTAAATCACCTACAATATTCTATAATTATTTCTCATTCAAAAAAAGCCCACTGGCAATATCATCACTTTACACAGATACCTTAAGGAAGTTTTTGTGACAGAATTAACAAACCAGCAGGCACTTCAGATTCAATTGCAAAACACCTCTCTACTTCAGCAGAAAGTTTTTGTTGCCTATTGCCTGGAATAACAATCTTGTGTTTGTATTGCCTGAGAAACAGCCCAAGTTCTGCCTCAGATGAGCTCTTTGGCTAAGTGGTGCTTCAAACTGGAGCCAGCTGTCCTTTGCAGGGATTTGAACTGAAAGAGCACTTCTTAAACACTCATGTTGTATTGCTGAAGTGGTTTTTGCAATATGAATGTTCTCACTGAAGTTAATACTTTGATGTAAGCATGGTGAATTATCTCAGAGAGAACTCCTAAAGCACAAATTTATCCTGTTCCAGGTAAATTTATGCTTCTAAAACACATCTCGCATTCACCTATTCCCCTGTCACTAAAGACAATAACTTCAGGCCATGCTTTTAGCATTTTGCTGATAAAAATATGCTCCATTTCAAAAATTTCTTTCATAGTCTCAGATGGTCACCAATTCCTTTCAATGGCAAATCTATTTTTATAGTTCTAAGAGTAAATTTAATTCACATGTTTTGAGGCAGTTTATTCTTTTTTTCCTTCAATCTTAGTTTCTATCACACAGTCGTGTCCTCCATTCTGGGAGACAGCAGGAAAGGAGCGGAGGATAAAAGGCAGTGATTCATCTCAGTTTCTATCATGTTTTGTCCATAAAGAACAACACAGGTCTAGAAAGACACAGAGTTTTACCAGGACATATTTTTAAGCAATCTATCCATAAACCATTAACTTCCTTAGCTGTCACAGTCTGTAGAAGTCATAACATTTCATCACTGGGTGTGGGCTCAGAAGTAAATCAAAGACCTAGAAAACCATTAACTACAACACCCTGCTAGTATTTTTTTTTAACGTTCCCATAACTTCTGTATACACTGTCACTGTCTCAAAAATCTGGAGAAAACAGATGGGTTTTCCCCCACCCCTCTCTCCCCAGATTTGTTCCCTAAAAGAGGGTAATAGATTTTAGTACAAAATAATTTCATCTCCTGAACTCTTGAAGAGTAGAAGTCCTAAGAAATGAGTACTTTCAAGGCCTCTTAAACCTACACTGTTCCAGTGTGGGTTCAGCTTAAATCTCCCTTCCCAATGACTCCAAATACCTAAACACAATAATGCATGAACCATGTAGGACTGTAGTTCTTTATGTCAACATGTGACTGAGGTTTTTCAGCATGTCTACCTCTAAAAGTTCTTTCATGTGCCATAAATGGAAGACACATTTCAAATGACACAACGGGATGAAGCTACATCATCTTATGAAGTTTTGAAAATGTATCTGATGAAAAAAAGTAAGAAATATTAGGACAGAAAAGACCAAAGCTTTGTTAGTTTCTTCAGAACCTGGGTTAGTATTTAACAAATAAACTGTATTTCTCATGAGCCTACTTCTCCCTTACAAATTAATTTTATACTGCCTGCTCAAGTCAAAAATTATTTATGGATTCATTAACAGAACAACAGGAAAAGTACAGATATCACCCTTTCAACTTGAGGGTTCTGCATCTAACACTACTTTTCCTAGCAGGACGAGACTGATGCCACTCCTCCAAATTTCTCTGCAGACGATGAGCTACAGGAGAGAACAATCCAACGTCAAGGAACGATCGCATACTTACTGGATCAGTTAGCATAGTTCTCAGATGCGATGACAAAGCTAGTACTGCCAAGCAGTTAAAGAGAACACCGTTGATCACAGAGTACCAAAAGTCTTTGGAAGGCAGCAACATGACAAAAGTCACTACGAAGTCTGCATAGACAACCAGAAGCCATGTCATTATAGCACAGACCATACCACAGCCATCTCGGATGAACCAAACCCTCTCTGCCATGTCAGCCTCTGAGGAAGAGGAATCGTAGCTGTCATTTTCAGCAAGAAGCGGGTGGTGCTCAACATCACGGAATCTGTGCCCTGATGACTGCATGGTTTTCTGGCCTTGCCCTGCAGGAAGCAAGGACACCCTTATTATGCATGAGGAAACTGGAAATACAGGTGGCTCTCGTTTTTTCTTTTGGTAAGATAAAATGTATCCAAGTTCAAAATAGATTACTGAGATTTTTTTTTTTTTTATCAGAACCTGAACAATTTTATGACTACGTAAAGATGAAATACTTCTGCAATCAAAAGATACTAATTTACAAAGTTTCGTCAACATTTTTTTAAGCCATTTACTGAGTTTTATTAATTCCCTAACTTTTTTTTACCATGAAACGTCAATGCTTGACAAAGGGATTTTAGAATGGTTTCATTTCCGTCTTGCTGTGCCTATAAACCATTCTTCCCCTTTTGCTAAAAATGCAACCTCCTTCTTTTATCTCAAACTAAAATGGCAAAGTCTTCATTAAATTACAGCTCATGTCTGTCAGAAAACAGCAAATTATGGCAACAGACTGCTGCCTTTTCATACTGCTCCAGCAACCCAGGGAAGAGCAGAAGGAAAAAACAGAACAGAAATAAAGCTGTTCTAGTACATTGTTCACAACAAAAAACAGAGCAAGTTAGAAAACAGCTAAATTTGTTGACAAAAGTGCTATTGTATTGAAAAAAACCCAAACCTGTTACAAAGATATATTGGATAACTTACAAAGCTGTCTCAGATCAGACCAAACTTAAGGGAAACAAATGGTAGTGGTTAAATCAGCGTGGCAACAGATTACATGAACCAGATTTTCAAAGAACACTTTAATTTAGTTTAATGAAAACTCTTTTCGGGCTTTGTTGTTGTTCCAATGTGGAACAAAAAACAAGACTTGAAACCTTAATAGTTTTCATAAAACCAGAATTATTTTTCCAGACATCTCTAACAAGCAAAGATACGAAATGGCAGAACTGAAGTGCTATCAACAAACAGGAGACAAATTAAAGCTTAAACATTATGCATTAAGAATAGCCTGCTACTTTAAAAGCATACTGTGCTCTAAAAATCATATTGATTCATGCTATTAAAGACCATGTCTGAGATAAACTTGAAAGCATTATATTGACTGATGACAGCCACGCAGAAGTCTCAGTTTTTCCCCCTTACTAATTAATGGTAGCCTATATATGACTTGTAGGAATTATGGCACTTCCATTTACATCCTGAAACCTTGGCTATAGGATCACTTTGTTAGTCTAAAATGGTCAAAGTGACCATTACCAGGTAAAGAGACTCACACTGAGACAGTTTTCAGATGAAGCTATGTATTTCTAAACCCTTTAAAAAACGCTCAGTCCTATCTACCAGGAATCAGATAAACATATTGCGCCCAGTAAATCTTTCTGATTCTTAAGCCTTAATGCTAGAACTAGGCAGGAATAATCCAAGAGACTAGAAATGAAAACAAGTATATGCAGATTGCAGTGTAGAGTCACCAGAGCAACAGTTAAAACAGCTAGCCGAGAAACTCATAGGACACAGTCAAGTGCAGGCTACATTCTCTGGTTGTGAAACAGAACAAACTGAAACACAGCTCTGGTGCTTGGATTTAGTCGCTAACAATGCAACATTACAATTTCTAGTAGTTACACTGTGTTTTCTATCCACACGTTAGGGTTTTTTGGTTTGGTTTTGTTTGGGGTTTTTTGGGGGGTGTGGTTTGTTGGGTGTCCCTCCCCCGCCCCCGTTTTTGTTTTGTTTTTTTTTTTTTAAACACAAAAGCACCCTGTCTTACCAGAATGTGGCTACTAAGCCATGGATGAAGGTAGTCACATATGAAAAGAATAGAAAAAAGAATAGAAAAAAGAATAGAAAAAAGAATAGAAAAAAGAATAGAAAAAAGAATAGAAAAAAGAATAGAAAAAAGAATAGAAAAAAGAATAGAAAAAAGAATAGAAAAAAGAATAGAAAAAAGAATAGAAAAAAGAATAGAAAAAAGAATAGAAAAAAGAATAGAAAAAAGAATAGAAAAAAGAATAGAAAAAAGAATAGAAAAAAGAATAGAAAAAAGAATAGAAAAAAGAATAGAAAAAAGAATAGAAAAGAATAAACTTCCCCTCCCTTAAAAGCAATTCAAGCTTAACTTAGATAAGGCCCTCTTTTCAGCCATTTTAAGTTATTCTAATCTTTCTAGATGTTTACAGTTAAAATTACAATCTATGCCGATTAATTTCAATAGCACTTTGGGACACCAACCACCCCTTGTGGTCAAGACTTCTAAAAGAAAAGTCAAGCTTCATGAAGCCTACATAATTAGCAGCTGGAACATGAAGATAACTAGGCAAAGCAGCTATTATTTCATCAAAAAGGGGCATATATAACTTCTAAGAAATGTTACTGTCTAACTTTCTCTCTCTCAAAAAAAAAGGACCTGCAAAAAAGTACATACAATAAACTTTCAACTAAGCCTTGAAGCATATGAAGAGCTGACAGTCAAGCAAAGTTAGCACGCACACAAAATACCCAACAAATGCTCTAAAGAGCCAAACTTCTTCGAAAGAGACAAGTGGCCATACTGCAGAAACAGTCATATACAGTGCATTCACATATTAGTATTTTGTCAAAATATTTTTTCACTGGCAAATTCTGGTTTTGTCAACTCAAATTTAGGGTAAATTCCACTAAATTCACAATGGCAAAAGTACGCGCCTTTTCCATTTTTTTCCTTTTTTCCCCAATTTTACCTTTTTGTTTAAAAAAGTCAATACATTAAGTAATGTGGAACATTTTTTCAAAAACAGAATGTCTTTTTTGTTTTTTTCTCACCAAAAGACTGTTTAGAAACCCCACTCCTTCAAGACCTCCTGCTGCACAGATGTTTTGAAGTGTTTGAGAGGAATCAATGAATCAAAACCAACCTCCCAACTCTGAAGCTTCCTACAGAACACCAATTTGGAATTCCTTCCAGCTAAAGTGCAATACCTCAGAAGAAGAAATATACAATTATGTTTCAATCAAGGCAAGTTTTCAGCTGCTCAAATCAACAAGTTACCTTAAATCAGAAGAGACATCAAGATTCTGGGGAAAAAAAAAATTCAGTATTTGTGTGTGTCATGACAAATGTGGATTTGAGATCAGTTCTACAAGCAACTCCTTTAGCATACAAATGAAATGCCATAAAATTGCTGTATTCATTTGGTTTAACTGTATTAAAGACAACCAAGAATTTTTTTAGCATGACAGAAAAACACCCCACATACCTCACAAATGTTTTGCGTGTTATTCTGACATCATGTCCTTCCTTTGGGCTATCCTAGGCTACTCACATAGTCATATCTGACGTAATCTGAAAAGACATCATCAACAAACTGATTCGTAAACCACTCTTGCTTCATCAGGAAGACAGTGTTAAGCACAAATAATATACATAGATAGTAGTACTTTGAAATACGCCGCATGTACTTACAGCAAACAAGCTTCCAATCAAGAGGAAAAAAACTTTTAGATTAAGCTATCAAAGAACAAACTAAAAAACTCTAAACAGTGTTTCAAGTAACATTATATCTGTCTCGTTCATTGTTTTTTGAGTTGGCTATGCAGATTTTAGCATTACAAACTAATGTATCCAAAGACCTACTTCTTTTTCCTGTTTGCCACTCCTTTATGACTAAGAGAGAGAGAATGCAAAAAATAATAATCTTACTTGATTGTCTTCAGAGCTTACAGCAAGGTTTTTGGTAGCAGGATATTAACAACAAGCATGCAGGCCTACCACTATTTGTATAATTGTAAGGTAAGACAGGAAAAAAAATTGTTTTAACTCTAATTAGACCAAGCTATGGCAAATTTAAAATAAAGAAGCTACTCATTCCAGAATCTGTATATAAAAGAAAATGGCCCACAACTATCCAAAGGGAATATGCACTTAGAAAGTTCTCCTTGCTAGAATTCCACCACATAGGCAAATAATTACCATACCACTTATGATACACAAATCAGTAAGGACTGAAATGCTAGCATAAGCTGTTCTAACCATGCTTAATTTTACAATACAAATGTTCCACGATCTTGAGTCACATTCCTTCCTTTTCACAAGGACGTAATACTCAAATCCAACACAGATTCTGCAAAGTAAGACAGCATCAGTAGCTTTAACAGTGTACATTTCCTTTTTCATAATGAAAGAAGAGGAGGAGGAACTTATTTTTTTTAGAAAACCAGGTACTTCAAAGCTTGAAAATTTTAGCAGTTAACTTTTGGAAATCACCACATGGCATTTGGAGCAGGATTGCAGTACAAAACCTTGAATTAGATTTCTATTTGGGGAAGAGAACAGAAGAGGTGTGGGCCTGAATTTCTGACTGGAAAAGTTAGTGACCACATGCACGTTGCACAGAAAGTGCTGCTGCACTGGTTTCTGGCAAATTAAGTTGGGACCCCCGCTCTGCACAACAACACTGGCTGCCATTGCTGTTCTCTCACCCAGTCCTACTGCTGCAAACTGTAACATCTGCCTGGCAATTAAATCCCCAATACAAGATCAAGGAAGATTGTCTGGCTTTGTTTTATATACTACAGAATAAAACGACTAGCTTGGAGTAGGAATTTCAAATTTGTGTCTGATTAAAGCTGGCTAAAGAAATACCTAGGTTTATTTCTTCAGTTGTTTTATTTTCTAGTACTTAATATAAGCTTTGTGACATGGAAGCTTCACTTATTTGGAAGGCTAATTTAAAGTAACATATTTTGAGAGTAATGTAAGGACTCTGACATTTAATAGCTATAGAAAATATGAAGCCACTTACTTCTAAAGAAAAGCTTCTGAAACTATTTTGTTACCAAAAAATATTCCAAATACAACATTACTGATGGAGCTCTTCAGTATACATTTTCAAATGTTCCCAATTCAGGGGAAACCATATGAATGCAGACTTCCCCTGAAAATAAGAAGCCTCTTGTCTTATTCAAACAAACTCATATATTCTATTGCAAGCCTAAATTGTAATGCAAATGCTTATTATGCACATATAAATGCATGAAGCTACTGATTGCTTTCTGTTTTGCTTTATAAATAAGCTTTCATACTTTTGTTAAACAAGTTTTCACAATATTGTGAAATCCACAATCATTAAGTTGTCATTGACATGGCATTTTGTGGAAGCTAAGTAGAAACACACAAGAAGACGACAGGTTGAGTGTATCACATTAATTTGCAATGTCACCCACCCATTCCCTGAGTCGAAGATGACAAGCAATAGAAGACACGCTAAGCCTCTGCAGGTGAAATATTAAAGTCAGAGGAATCATTTGAAAGTGTTAACAGAGAATTCATTGACAAGACAGGGTCATGATGTGTTCAGTCAGTTCCCTAATCCTAAACGCAATTCTGTGCAAAACTTCAGTGTTTACTGTAGCCTCATCAGTTATTGGTTTACATGGAAGTGCCACCACAGTTCAGCTTTTGCGAGAATAATAGATTTAGTCATTCTCATGTGATTTCTCCCTCCCCTTCCACCTCCCCTGCTTCTCTATCTTGTTCTCCTCTCCAGCTGCCTACACCATTATCCCCGACCTTGGTCCCCTTCAAGGGGAAGAGGATCAATGTTTGAAAAGCACTTAGGCTTTATGAAGAGCTAAGCACCCCCACCGAGATGCTCACAGCTTTCCTCTAGACTATTAATTTATTTACTTCAATGCCTGTCCTAACCAAATTTACATTGAGTCTTTCTTGTATACTTATAGCATAAGCCTCCTGCAAAAAGCACGACACTTTAATCTCTAACATGCCAAGCAACAGTTTTTCATTTGACCGTTTAAAAATCTTTACCTAGCACTGGAAGATAAAACTAAATTATTCAATGTTTCATGCAAAATCTCGTATGTTTGCACAGGTGATTATATTACACTTAATCCAATGCCGTTCTACTCTTAGGTGTTATTTGAAGTTCCCAGGTTGAGAGTGTCTCATCTGACCTGCACCTCATTGTTAATGAAATGTAGGCCCAAAATGCAGCTATATTATTGGAATAAAAAAAACAAAACAAAACAAAACCTTTTGAAGAAGTTACATTTCAAACTCATGATCACTGGAAAGATCATCTTGTAAAATGATTGTGCCTAAGATGTTTTTAGTTTTCTAATGGGGCTAAAGAAATTCCACTGCAACAGCAAATCTCCCTTCTCTAAGTTTACTGGAAGAAGGTTACCAAGGGCATTAGAAGATGAATGATACAACTATTGTATCATGAGGCCCCTGCACTGTCAATTAAATAAAAAAAAAAAAGGGCACTTCAGGGTTAAGCACAGTCCCTTCCTGTGCTATTTTTTGAGGAAGAAAGGGAAAACGTTGTAGGGAAAAAAAAAAATCTAATGTTTCTCTATTTTTTTTTTTTAAACAGATACACAGATAAGAATTCATATACAGGCTAAAAATCCATCAGCTGGCAAAGCCTAGATCTTTTTTGGTCGCTTTTTCCTTCAAGCTATACAACAGACAGTTCCTAAGATTCCTCATATTTCAGTTACAACACAGTAAAGAGAATACTTTTATTTCAAGATTTGTGATGCGCACTGGTAAGTCAATAGTTGTAGGGACACTAACAAAAATTGCACGCTAGAGTAATAATCCTGCAGCGCTTACATACGATGGATTTAAATCCTACCTAGAAAGCACAGCATCGATGGCAAATCAAAATCACAGCACTGTAATCTCACTAAAAGGTTACAGTGTAACCATTAACTTCAATAACTGCAAAAATTTTAAGTAAACCTTAAGTGGGCAAACCTACTACTGTATCCAATTCCATGGGCAATTCAGACCATTCATTGCCGACAGATAAATACCCATCAGATAACGTCTAGACATAATCATGCCTAATTTAGGTGAGTAACCTATTTTTTATTACAGATACATGCAATCAAACTGCAAAGCCATTTAATAAGTAAACTGTGGCTTGTTTCAACTTCTCAGTGACTGGTCTAGCAAACAAATAGAACTACTCCAATAACTACATCATCCAGCAACTGTACCGAAAAACCCTTAGCTCAGCCCCAGCAACAGCCTAGCTCCATACAAAGAAACTCTGCTAGGTACTAGGGCTTCAAGGCTGAACTTTGTCAGCAACCAGAACACGCGAAAGAACTGCTAGAGTAGCAAGTATTCAGAAGAACCAGTCCATCAACTACAATCCCAATTTAGCCCTGACAGACTCAACTTTTGCTATCTGTAATTAGAGACATGTGCCCAATTTCAACAACCTGGGAACGCATGTAACAGCGCACACAACTCTGGAAAAGAGCAGCTGAAATAGCTTGCGACGGCAACCCATGATACAACCCCAAAGTATTATTATTAACTTATCCCCAGATCTGTCCCACACCCTCAGTGACACAGCTCATCATCTCTCTAAATCCTTGTTGCTTTTGCTCTAACTTAATATGTTCTGTACCATATTTATCTCATGAATTTCCTGCTTAGGCCTTGTAGCCCTTCTTTGTACTGAGCCGTATCTGCTCTACTGCAGGCACACAGCAACATTTTTACATTGGAAGCACATAATTAATGTGCATTGGAAACATGTAATTAATGTGATGCTTTTTACGTATAAACACCTGGCAACAAATTCAAGAAACAATCTTCAGTAAGTACATATTTAACATAGTCAAGTTTTAAGCCATTGTAATGATTCTCCTTATGCCAGTCTCTTACTAAACAGCAAGTGCCAGGCCACAGGAAGACACTGGAATTGTTTCTTTTCAGCTCTGAAAAGGGGATATGCTTCTTCCAAATAATCTCAGAAAAAGGTTATATAGAAGAAGTACTTAAGCGTAAGTATGGATGTCTTGCTGGGAAGCTCGTCATCTAATTACTTACATCTTTACGCCAGTGGCATCTTTACAAACATCCTCAAAAACAAGCAATGAGAATTCAGGGTAAAACAAGTTATGCAAAATGAAAGAGAAAAAACTACACAATGAAAGAAAAAAACCTACACATTTCTTCAGAACATGTATTTATAAAAGTATTAAAAAGCTTTGCTATCAGCAATAAACCCAACAGATTTGCGATACCAAGTCACTTTTCCATAAGCACGAAAATAACATCCGAGATGTCAGCAAGGTATCTTTTCGGTAACAGATTTTTTTCCCTGCAGATGTGGAAGTCAAAGAAAATACATTTCATGAGACTTCGGTGCCCAGCAAAAATACACGCTATCCGATACACAAAGAGTTCACTGAGCAACAACAGCAAGGACAGAACACTGCTGGATTAAAGAACAACCTTTACTTGAGAGAAGGACGTGAACACAATCTATGGCTGGACTTTGTATCTTACCCCTTTTGGAACAGGGCCACAAACTCAAATTCAGATTAGACTCCAGAAAGCTAGACACTTAAACCAGTATCAGTATTGTTATGTGGAAACCGAAAGTTTTACTCCTTTGCCCACTGCAACTGGATGAATCACATTCTACTTTCGAGTATAATTTCTAATTCTGATTTTTGTATTCATCAATATACGCTATATCCTCACACTCCATTGAAGATAGCTTGGGTATCGCATTTACCGATTGCACTGTGATATCAAGCTGGTAAGCACATTCTTCTGTCAGTTATATACCCATATCCACATGTAATTCTTCCTTCCAGGTTCCAAAAAGTAATGTCATAGACCAAAGCTGAACTATTTTCACTAGCAATTTTCAATATCAATTAAATGAGCGTTAAAGCCTTTGTTTCAATGATTCCTCATATCAGACACATATAAAGCCTCACATTTCCTCTATAGTCTTCATCTTCAGCCTTTCAACTGCTACAGTATTCTTTCAATTTACTTCCCTTAAAAGTTCTGTCTCCATAAAAGGCATAAAAGAAATCCATCAGATGTATACAAAATATACTGCTTTAGAGCGAAACCAAGGAAGTTTGAGAGGGATGAAAAGTATTAACAATTTCTTTTAGCCACAAATAGCTTTCATCTATTTAATCTAAAACTGCTAAAATTTTACATCACTTTCATCTACTAATGAATCAGTACAGCTTTACTTTATCTGTACATTTTCAAAGTCAGAGAGCGTCCACTTCAAAAGATCTAATTTAAGTCTGTTAATGTGAACAGCCACAGTGACTTCAACCTAATTATGTCTTCAGCAAAGCGAACAGTTACATCACTGTAATTCAGCATCCTGATACCATTATACAACTGCATATGTAGTATAGAAAATGGTCAATGATTTCCCAACCCTTTTCTGACGGCACTGATCACATACGTGCTGTGCTGTACGAACCTACCCTCTCGTTTTTCAGAGTGGGAACTATTTGCATTCCCACTTCCTGTAAGCGCTGTTCTTCCCTCCTAGAAATGAGGAAAACCAGCACCACATAAATCAGCAGTACTGCCTAGAGCAAGTGCTAAGACGTTACTGAAAAGCGTGGCGTGTCAAACGGGTGCCCTTCCCTCCCCTTTCAGCTTCCCACGGCGGCAACTGAGACTCTGCAACACAACTGTGCTGGGGCACAGGGACACCTCCTTGTGCTTATTTCCATGGCTGCTGACAGATGAGGGTTTTTTTGTTTGTTTGTTTAACTAACCCGAAAAGAGGCGGGAGCACAGCCAAGACCTAGAAACACCCCAGTAAGAACTGACACCACACAGCAGCAGGGACGGAGCCTGACAGGGCGCCCAGCCCGCCCTGCCCCCGAAGAGGAGGCTGAGCCCCGCTAACCTTCCCCCCTCGTCCTTCGCCGGGGTTCACTGCGCCACCGCGGGCTTTCCCCGCAGGACCGGGCCTCCGCGAGGGCCAGGGGCAGCGCAGGGAAAGCCCTCGGCGGCCGGGCCCGGGGGAGCGGCGGCGGGCGCCCTGAGGGGAACCGGCTCCGTGAGGGGAAGGTGGCCCGGGGAGGGAACGGGGGGTGGATTTACCTTAGCGGCGGCGGCCCCGCTGCCCTCAGAGCTGCGGCTGGCGCCGTGCCGGCGGCGCGGTGGGGCGAGCCGGGGCCGAGCCCCCGCCGCTGGTCCGCCGTGGCCGCCACCGTGCCCGTCGCCGGGCGCTCCGCGGAGCCTCGGACTCCCGGAAGCGGGAAGGGCAGCGCCGCAGGAGGCGGAAGCCTAGCGCCCCGCACTGCGCAGGCGCCGCCTCGGGCGGGGCCGGCCCCTGGGCGCGCTGCGCAGGCGCCCGCCGAGGGAGGCGGGGGGCCGGCTGTGCGCATGCGCGCTCCGCGCGGGACGCCCTTGGCGCCGGCGGCCCGGCCGGGGAGGGTGCGCTGGTGCGCGTGCGTGCGGCGCCGCCGGGGTGCGCGGGTTCGCGTCCCGAGACGGGAGCTGCCTCACGCCATGGAGTCACAGACTCACAGAATCGTTGAGGTCGGAAAAGACCTTTCAGATCATCCAGTCCAACCATCAACCCAACACTGCCAAGTCCACCACTAAACCAGTTAAGGGCAGAGTAGCAATTTCGTGTTTCCTGGCTTGGTGGCTGGAGTATTTATAATGAAAGTAAAAACTGGGAATCACTAAGGTTGGAAAGGATCTCTAAGATCATCAGCCCAACCATCAACCCAACACCACTGTGCCCACTGAACCATGCCCCAAAGTGCCACCTCTGCCCATTTTTTGAACCCCTCCAGGGATGGGGACTCCCCCACCTCTCTGGGCAGCCTGTTCCAATGCTTGACTACCCTTTCTGTGAAGAAATTTTTCCTAATATCCAATCTAAACCTCCCCTGATGCAGCTTGAGGCCATTTCCTCTCGCCCTATCGCTAACTATTTGGGAGATCAACAGCCACCTCGCTATACCCTCCTGTCAGGCAGCTGCAGAGAGCGATGAGGTCTCCCCTCAGCCTCCTCTTCTCCAGGCTGAACACCCCCAGCCCCCTCAGCCGCTCCCCATCAGCCCTGTGCTCCAGACCCTGCCCCAGCTCCGTTGCCCTAACGTCCCCTAACCATGCCCCCTCCGGCCACCTCAGCCAGACGTTTTTCCCCCTCAGGTTTTTCAAATAATCATCTCTCACGTAGCAAGTGATAGGATGAGAGGAAATGGCCTCAAGCTGCGTCAGGGGAGCTTTAGATTGGATGTGAGGAAAAATTTCTTCACGCAAAGGGTAGTCAAGCATTGGAACAGGCTGCCCAGAGAGGTGGTGGAGTCCCCATCCCTGGAGGGGTTCAAAAAATGGGCAGACGTGGCACTTTGGGACATGGTTTAGTGGGCATGGGGGTGTTGGGTTGATGGTTGGACTGATGGTCTTAGAGATCCTTTCCAATCTTAATGATTCCCAGTTTTTACTTTCATTAAAAATAACCCAGCCACCAAGCCAGGAAACATGAAATTGCTACTCTGCCCTTAATTGGTTTAGTGGTGGATTGGCAGTGTTGGGTTAATGGTTGGACTGGATGATCTGAAAGGGCTTTTCCAACCTAAACGATTCCATGATGCTATGATCATGGTTTGAGGATAAAGTTGGATTCATAGGCTCCTGAGGTGATAACCGCCATCGTAACAAGGGGTCACGGAGCGAAGACGTGCGGCCTGCTGACAGGGTGGCCTCGGCCCCATGCTCCGGGCCCTTAGCACGGCCCGTGGCCTGCCCGAAGCCATGGTGTCACTGCTTCCCCCGGGGAGCGGGCACCCCAGGCGCCGTCCTGCCTCCATCCCTTTGAAGTCTTTGCCACCAGCAGCGTGGCCATCCAGCAGCTGCACTTCTGCCTGTGATAACTGAACACAGATCCAGTGGGTTTTATTTCAGTTCTTCCAGGAAGGGGTTTTGCTTTATGTCTACACACGTTTTCGTGATGTTACTTCATTACGGTCCCTCGTTACTTCAGGGAGTCTCAGGAGGGCGATTTGGCACCTAAGTCAAAAGCTGTTCTGTGGCCGTTTACTAAATTTGGTCAATCTAAGCTTCAGTGTCAGTAGTTAAATTAGACAAATTGTTTTACATGGAAATGCTACAGCATGATGCTCATTCAGAATTTTCCACTGAGTATTAGGAAAAATATATACCCAGTTGCTTTGAAAATGAGACGCAAAATAGCAAACCTTGCAGCGTGTGAGCTGATGATACATTTAAAACACATAAAGGTAAAAAAGCTGAAGGATGTGACAAAGAAATGATGACAGCTCAGGCACGCTCCTGCATCCTGTTTTTTTCTTGGAGCATGATCACCATCTAGTGGGACATGGGCAGCAAGCACGTAAGGCGTTGGGTATGCTAAGTGCAATAAAATACAGCTGCCCACGTGTCTATGTGTGTTTCTACTTTTTTTCTTTTTTGCATTTCCTCCTGCTTCTGTGCTGAAATATTAGCGACTTCAGAAAAGCTTGCTTTTGTGTGTAGTCTTCTATTTCCCAACAGCTGGGTTTCACATGCTACCAGAAATTAATCTAAGGCCAATCTCTCTGCTATTCAAATGAAAGTATGTAAATATCTATAGACAAAAAAATCCTTGGAGCTGATCTTTTTCCAAAACTTCCTTCTCCCTCCATGTTTTCCCTTAATATAACTTACATGTCATTTATCCAGGAATAAAAACTAAAGGAAGAAAAGCATTTTTTTCTTGGGTACATACTTACGGTGGCGCAGCGCTGACTATAGTGAGCTTAACCCTTGAGAAAACTGGAACACATTGCCTGCCTTGTGCTTTTATCTCAGGATGGCCGATACGTGACAGTTACCCAGAAGTTCCAAAGAAGTTAGGTACCGTGTTGAGTTTTTTTAACAGGCTCAACTAGACGGGACGCTGTGTGTTGTCACGCCCAGGAGGTTCTACACTCCAGCATTTCCCGCACATGCTTTATCACTGAGAGCTTCTAACTCAGTGGAAGTTTTGCAATTGATTTCGGGGGAACTGATGTTTAACAACTTGTCACCACAGTGCATTTGTCCACTGGATGGTGCATCGCTTATTTCTGCAGCCCTGGGGCAGCCTACATAGTGTTAGTCATGCTTGCCATATGACATTGGCAAACAGCGTTATCTCCAGATGCAAATCCTGGGAGAAAAGGTGTATGGACAAAGCAGTTGTCTGGCAATTTTTTAAAGAAACCTCACATATAATGACACGTAACTTACATATAGACTGAAACGAGGAAATTCTCTCCCAGATCTGAGCTTTCTTGAAGTACAGGCATGTCCAGGTCTCATACTACAGACGTGAGTCTAGCCATCATTTCTGGATGTAGTTCTGAAAATCCAGTTACATCTGCAGCTCTCTGAGGAGGAAAAGCCATGATGCTTTTTTTTTTTTTTTCTCTTGGCTTTGATTTCTGCTCAAACACTGCTAGAGAGTCTGGATAGCTTTGCACAGCAAATACAGTCAGTGCTCACTGCAGTGCAAGGATCTTGAGAACTACTTTGGACCTCAGAGCTACACTTCACCTGATTTTGCAGGCCCTTGATTTCTCAGGGTGCCGAAGTATTTTTTCTGACAGAATATAGTCCTAGCATACCAATTTCCTTTGCCACGCAGCTGGATTTAAAAGAGGCAGTGCTCTTTAAAGTGTTCACTACGCAATGAGAAGTTTGATGGTCAATGTTGCAGATGCTTAAGAGCAAGTTAGCAAATTTATGCTAACCAGAAACTCTGAAATTCAGCTTGCTTTGTTCTCTGTATTTTTAGTGCATCAGTCGCAGGTTCCTCATTTCCTCCTGAACTTAAAACCAAACAAATCAGTTGAATGTTTTCCTCCCCACTTTTTTGCTAAGCGTGTGGAGCAGATCTGAGATTTGTTTTAATATGCACAGTGTTGTTTTTGCCATGCTAAAAACATTACCGGGCATGTCAGGACTTTGGTTCTCCTGCAAGCCCTGCTGGTTTGGAACCCATTTCCACAGCAAGCAATATTGCCAAGATAAATTGTTTGCCAGAGATAACTTCAAGCCCTCAAACAAATTACCTAAGAAACGTTGAAACATAATGCTGCACGAAGCAAATTGTTTCCATGCTTCCTGTCCTCGTAGGAAGGAACGGAGCTTATCTTTGTTACAGATTGCATAGAGACAGCCACAATACCTTAACCGATGCGTTGTTCAGATTATGGGAGTTTTTGAATACTTCACATATTAGAGGAACATATGAAATATTCATGCCCCATTTATGCTGCCCTCAGAAATACAAATACTGACATTCAAATGATTTCTATAAGGGCTCCAGCACTTTGGCAAAGTGCAGTAAAGCTGCTCGTGGATTGCATTAGGAAAAAAGGAAGAGTTTACAAGAATGTCATTTGCCATAGGCCCTTACAACTCAAGCAGACCAGTGCTGCTGAGGGTTTAATTACGCGCATGCTTGTGAAGTCCCAAAGGCTTGTCATTTGTGTGGATTCTTCACATCGAGTATTGCTTTATGTCAATACTGTGTTTAAATTTTAACTAAAAATAAAAGCTGTTTTTCATAATCCATTCCCTTTGCAGCCTTTCTCTGTACTGAACCGTATCTGCTGTGCTGCAGGTGCAGGGTGATAACACTGTGGCACATCTCCTTTTTCTAGACTGTTTTCAGTCCCTCCACGACACAATCTGAAGCAAGAAAATAACCATGTTAGCTCTCTGGCTCTCTGCCTACTCTATGTGGTTAACTTTAAGACGTACCCCTTGAATATTAACTGAAGCAATGGCGATTTGCAGAAATAAATTTCTGAACTTCATTGTCTTAATCTCTGGTGCCTTCTGCTTTTTAGTTCCTGCCCTTCTACTTTTGATTTGATGTGGTCTATGGGTAGCAATAAAGCAATACAGAACAGTTGTGCCTGGTCTCAGAAAAGGGGAACTGCGTAAAAATAAGGAAGCCTTTTGGGAAGAAGGTAAAAGGAACATCTAAGACACTGAAGGGCTTTGAAGGATAGACAGAAACATGATCACAGAGGCAGAGTAAGTGCATATCAGTATCAGAAAAGACTCGACAAAGGGCAAAAAGAAGCAGCAGAGCCAAAAAGATTGTTAAAACTAAGTTGTATTCAAAGAAGAAAATCGAAAGAACCATAAGCACTGATCCATTACACACAAACCGCAGCAGAGGTGGTTTTATAACCAAACTGAGGGACGATTGAGATCAGGCATAAAAATGAACAATAAATGCTTTTTCGAGGAACAGGAAGTCCACTGAGAAGTCTGTAGAGCTAACAGGGAGTCAAAAAGCTCAGAAAACAAAAGCAAACATAGGTTCCGAGAGCCCCATCTTTCTCCAAAGTGAGATCAGCTAGACTTCAACCACTCCTGAGAGGCTGGGTTTATTTTAGTGTAGGGAAATGAGACTAAATGCTTGCTAATTGCAAAAGGAATAAAAAGATCCATTGTGCAGCCAGCCAGAAGCCTTCAAAAATACGGTTCCAGAAATAGTACCTACAAGAGATGCTGATGGGATGCCTGCTGCAATTTTTTTTTTTTTTTTGGTGCCTTGGGTGAAACGTGCTGCCAAGCCTTTTCCCTGCCCGTTGGCTGGAGCCGGCAGCGGGAGCAAGTGAAGGACCCGCTTACGCTGAGAGCCCGAAGAAACAGGGTCAGAAATCTGCAATAGGGACTGCGATCCAAATCGAAGCGCTGGGAACCATGCCAGGTTTGCCACCAAGCCAGGAACCATGAAATTAATTACTCTCCCCTTAATTGGTTTAGTGGTGGACTTGGTAGTGTTAGGTTAATGGTTGGACTGGATGATCTTAAAGGGCTTTACCAACCTAAACAAGATTTAGATTGGATGTGAGGAAAAATTTCTTCACGCAAAGGGTAGTCAAGCATTGGAACAGGCTGCCCAGAGAGGTGGTGGAGTCCCCATCCCTGGAGGGGTTCAAAAAATGGGCAGACGTGGCACTTTGGGACATGGTTTAGTGGGCATGGGGGTGTTGGGTTGATGGTTGGACTGATGGTCTTAGAGATCCTTTCCAATCTTAATGATTCCCAGTTTTTACTTTCATTAAAAATACTCCAGCCACCAAGCCAGGAAACATGAAATTGCTACTCTGCCCTTAACTGGTTTAGTGGTGGATTGGCAGTGTTGAGTTAATGGTTGGACTGGATGATCTGAAAGGGCTTTTCCAACCTAAACGATTCCATGATCCTATGAACACCCACAACTTTCAGCTGCGGGGAAGAGCCGCTGATGTTGCTCCCGTATCCCCCCGATAGTCCCGGGGGGGGAGGCCCCCAAACCCGCCTCTCCTGCCCCACCGCACTTATCCCGGAGGATTTCCTCGAAACTCGGCTGCGCCTCTCCGGGGGACCCGCCTGAACTTCCCTTTGAGCGCGTCCATCCAGCTGGGCGAAACGCCGAGACGGCGTTTCTCGGGAGAAAAAGTTAAAAAAAAAAATTAAAGAAGAAAAAAAGAAAACTTAAAAGGAGCAAATGCAACTTTCCCAGAGCGACCCCAGCCCGCCGACAGCCGGGGCAAAGCCCCCGCGGAAATGCCCGCCCCGGCGCCGGGCGGCCCCGCTCCGCGGCCCCGAGGCGGGGTTTGGCGGCGGCCGGAGCCAGCGCCGAGCTCCGCGGCCCTCGCACCGCCCCGCTCCGCGATGCCGGGGCTGCCGGCGCTGCCGGGGCCGCCGGGGCTCCTGGGGCTGCCGGGGCTGCTGGCGGCGGCGCTGCGGGCGCTGCTCGGGGGGCGGCGGGCGGCCGCGCCCGGCGCCTGGGCCCCGCTGAAGCGCTGGGCCCTGGGCTGCCTCCTGCTCTTGCACGGCGCCTGGAGGCAGCGGGCGGCCGGCGGAGGGCCCGCCGAGACACGGCGGCCGCGACCGCTCCGTCCCGACCCCCACGTGAGTGTCCCGGCGCGCCCCTGGCTCCCCAAATCCTGGCACAGCCTTCCCCGGCGGCGCCTTCCCCGCGACCCCCTTCCGTGACACCCCCTTCCTTCCCCGGCACCCCTGGCTCCCCCACCCCTGGCACCCCAACTCCCTGCACCCCGGCACCCCCCTGTTCCCCTGGCACCCCACCCGCAGCACCCCCACCTCCCTATCCCTGGAACCCCCGTCCCCTGGGACCCACGTTCCCCCACAACTCCCATTCCCCTTGGACCCGTATCCCCCTGCACCCACACCACCTCCATCTGCAGAGCCCACATCCCGCAGGGATCTGCACCCCCGCACCCTGCATCCCCCTGGGACCTGCATCCCTTAGGAACCCCCGTCGCCTGCACCCTGGCACCCCCCCACCGCCTGAGCCCCGAAGCCTCGGGACCCGCATCCATCCCCCCACCCTCAGCACATCCCAGGGAGGGCAGGGTGGGGATGGATGTCGCCTCGGCTGTCCCTTGCAGGGAGCGGGATTGCCCCAAATCAGACCAGCTGATAGCAGTGGGAAAAAGCAGACGCACTGTGGGACACACAAGACTTTTATTTTCGCACGCTTGCTGAATTGAATCTAGTTTTCCAGGTGTACTCGTCTGCTTAATAAATAATAAACCCTCCATCTACAACCTGTACCTTGCCTGCGTTCATGTACCATCCTGTCAAAATACTGTGCCTGGCAGGGAGGTTTGGGTGGGCTTTGCTGTATTATGTGGTGAGAGGGAGGAGCAGAAAGGCTGAGGAGACAGGATTTCCCTAGGTTTTCCTTGCCTCATCAAGATTTGGCTTGCAGATGCCAACTGAGATTTTGGACCATAAGTCATTTTTCTGAAAAATCAACTTCTTGCTATCGTTTCCTGGAGCCTTCTGGGAATCCTGAAGTCATATTATTTAACAAATGCTTTGAAGCTTCTGCTTAGCCTTTTAAAAAAGAGGCTGTATTCCCTAGCATCTCCTTTCTACTAATTAAGCTACTGCTTGGAGCGTTTTGAAGTGTTTTGCCAATCTTGCCCAAATTTGATAGGGCAGGAGTGGCACCATCTTCCAAATCAAACTCACATCCACATCACGCTGGCTTGAGATATAGCCAAGGGGTCTGTGGTTTCCTCTCTGCTCCCTCAAGCAGCAGCACTGGAGCAACGCTTCCAAGAGAGCTCTGAAAAGAGATTTAGAAAATACTTCCAGAAATGATGTCTCTGAATTTTTGCATTGGCGTCCAATAGGCACACTCTGTGTGCATTTCCAGACTCTGTGCCCTCAAAATCCCCCCTTATCTGTATGCACAAGGGCAATAATAATCTGATTTTAGTATTTTTTTGCATTTTACGATGAATAATTTTCAAAAGCAGAGCTTCATTGCTGCCCAGAAATGCATACATAAACCTTAATTTCTACTTTCCAGCTTTTAAAACTTCACTTTGAGTGAGTTCTGCACAAATACGTGAAAATATACATCTGATTTGAAGTTGTGGACTTTTGTGCCTAACAATTTTTTAGGTTTGAGATGTTAACTGGCCCTGCACCAGTCCAGCTGCTAATCATGTTAGTAAAGTGCTGGGTTTCCTATGACTTACTTTCTTTCTCTTCCTTTTTCCTTTTCAGTTCTATGTTTCCCCTAAGTATAAGTTGTCCTACATACAATTTGGAGCTAGATGGGGAAACAGCATGTTTGTGGCTCCATTTGTTCCTTGCAGGCACTCTTTTTGAGGAAACATTTCATAAGTATTCTGGTCAAGGGAACTTCTCGTTGCAAAATAATCATCTTAATTCAGGATAATATTTTACCTTGTCCATGGCTATCATGCAATAATTATGTTCCCTCTCTAAAACTGCTTCTCATCTGCTCCCTCTCTGTGTCTGCCCTGATGAGGAAATGGGCAAACAAGAAAGGAAAAGTGCTTTTGTGTCAATGAATGATGTGAATGTTGTGTGCCACATTAACTAAATGTTTTCTGAGCACATGAGCTGTCCTGTCTTAGGAATGAGGCTTCACTGCTGCTAGCAAAACTCTCTGGCTGTTTGCTGTGGTGCCTGCTATTAAATATACAAAGTGAAAGTAAAATTTCATTCCTGAGAAGAAACCTACGGAAAACAAGGATTACTCATCTTCTCCCCCTCCTTTCCTGCCTCTAGCTGGAGCTGAAACCCATTTCCCTTTCCCTAGGCGCTTGATTCGGTTTACTTCACCGGCTTTGCAGAGACCAACAAGACCTTTGTGATTGCTCGTCTTGCCAAACGTCCTAATGGGATCTGTGAGATGTGGCTCTTCCTGAGGGTGGATGGAATAGGAGAGTTTGAAGTAAGTGGTGGATGTGGGGTGACACTCAAAAGCAATGCTTAACTCCTGTCTTGAACCTGTGTTAGGACCCCAAGCAAAAATTAATGTTTTCTGCATCTTCACTACATTAATATCCTAACAGTAAGACATTGGTGCTGTGACTAAAGACAGTGGTAGAACTGGCCAGTTTACTGGTTATGTCTAATTTTTTGAGTAGGTATCTGACACTCATTCCCTTTTTCTCATGATGTGCATAAAACAGTGTTTTTTCTAAAAAATGTCTTGTAAGTCTCCCAGGAAGAATTTGAGCATTCAGTCTTTCTGATAATGTGCAGCATGTGGTTAATAAATTAATGTTGCATGGTTAAGGTTGGTTTTTTCCCTCTTTTTTAATGAGCGAATGCTATAAAAAACGTTGTGGAAATGTCTCTTTTCAAAGAGACAGGAAAGCTTTTAGCGAGTTACATGTACATCTGTTTCATTCTTGCTAAAAGGAAGACAGTATTAGGGGCCGTGTAGGGGGGCTGGGGGGGATATAGGGGGTGTTGGGGGGTCATAGGGTCAGTATAGGGGGTCTGGGGGGTCTGGGGTGGCTCTATATAGTCATATATTTTGCCTGTGGTTTTTCTTTTTTGTTAATAGCTGACTATGTAGTAAAGAAGGAGGGACAATCTGACATAAATCCCTTTGCACTCAACTATCTTTACGTTCACAAATTTGTTTTGCTAAGTAGTCGTGACCAGAAAAAGTAGGAGATGTCCTATTTGCAGAAAACCAAACCAGAGAAGATTGATGTGCATTATTTGGTTTTCTAGAAATATTTAGTATATCAATATCAATATTTAGTATAACAATACTACTTTGTATTTGTATGTGGCTTTGTCATTTCGAACTGCCAGACAAGTTCAGGACCTTCTTGGATCCTTCCCTACAGCAACAGGCATAAGCTCTCTTTCAGAAAGGTGGCAGCTTTAGGAAACAAGACATATTTTTCAAAGGGCAGCTGAAGAGTTTTCGGAGCTTGCATGCACTAGAAATTTAAATCATTTTAGAGGTTGATCAAATTCAGTCTAAAAATAAATTTACCCCCAAAGCCCGGCATCAGCTTGGCCTTAAACTTGACAGAGTCACTAGGTTAAGGAGCTAAGCCCTTGCAGTCACCTCCCTTCACAAGTAATTCAGTTGTATTATCTGAAACAATGATGTATTCTCTTACAACTCGGGTGTTTTAGATGCAATTTTCCTTCTCTGATAATCTGATTACCAGAAGCAGGTAGAACTGAAAAGTTAATTCAACCCAATGTTCCTCCCGCAGAGGACCATCAGAGCAGGAATTCACCTATGTTGCATCCCCATAATTGAATTAAGGAAATGTTTTCCTTAAATGTCTTTTTAGCACCCACAACATCCAAACATGATGGTGAGTGATGAATCTGAAGAGATTTGGAGTGGAGGAGGACTCACTATTGAATATGTAGAGCCCCAAAGACGCTGGAAAATAAGTTTCAATGGATTACTCAGGTATTGCAGCAGTCTATAGTTTCATTTATCTACACTTAAGACCAAGGCTTTTTGAACACTATCTGGAAATACATTTAACTGACTTGAACCGAAAGCTATTTGGTAGCAGTAGCACACATTGATTTTTATGGAATGAAAATACAGCTAGTAGTATCTGTGTCCAGTGTGGAGTTGTAATAGCATTACTGTTCTACTTTAGCACACAGTAGCGTCATTATTCTGCAGTGTCTCCTACTGCATCCACTTCCAAACATGTAAGAAACATTTTGCTCTTTGTTGAGGAGTGGTACAAAATTGTAGTGCTTTACCTTACAGAAAAGGACCCTACCGACAGCAGTGGAGTGAAGAGGAAGGCGAACTTGTAGCAGTTAAATTCTCTTTCCAGTAAGAGCCTTTCACTTTTGCTTTGGGATGTGTAGTGAGTTCATGGTTACAGATTTGGTTACTGTTTTCAAAGGGTCATGTGCACAAAGTGACGCCTGAAGCCCTTGCCTCTGCATTCTGTTTATGGACTCGATTTGTCTGATAAAAAATGATTTGCTGTCAAAGTAGCACAGCATTTCTGGAGTAATGCTGCATTTGAACCTCTGAACAGGCTACATGAGAGAAAGCAGCACGGCTTTGCGTGCTCTGCCCTGGCAGCTTCCCTTCCTAGGAAATCTGTTGACTCTTGCAGGCCGTTGCTGCTCTTCCCAGTTTCCTTTTGTTTGCTTCCGTGAAAAGTAGCAACATATTTAAAATGACGAAAAATGAGAATTTTCCAATGACAAAAACCAAAGATTGCCATTGTCAGAATAGCAAGTACGCAGCTTGGCCTAGTATGACCTGAAAGCTATAATGTCTTTTATTTTTTTCCCCTCTTTTCCTAGTTGGGAGAACTTCACAGAAGTCTTTAACTTTAGTGTCGACAGTCACCCCAGCACATTTGCACGTGCTTTTGCCCAGGAGCCATGGACCATCGAGTTCTTCCAGAGGGTCAAAAAGTGAGAGGCAAGATTAATTTCTTCTGGGGTTAATAGTAATTTTTCTACAGATCTCTTCAGGGTCTGTCGTGTGTTGTTTTAGGTGGTTTTAGAAGGCGGGTTCAATTTGACATGAGCTAATAAAGGGCATGGCTCCTGTCAGGTGTCTCCTGGTTTCATTACTACATCAGACCTGGCAACCTCTAAGGAGGATCCTGCACACACATGGGGTCTTCCTGATATGTGGGTGGAGGGACCTGCCCACAGTTTTGGTCTGTAAAACCTTGAGCATTAGGAATATTTCTTACTCTGTCTTTTTTCATTGCTAATAACCTGATTTAGGCCTCTTCCAAAACCAGTGGTGCAGTTATATCTAAGCAAAGGATTGAATATAATCGTGTGAAAGGAGGTCTAAAGTGGGCATTTCAATTACTACACAAGCTTCAGAGAGCTGAAAATACACAAACAAAATATGAGTCTCAATAGTGTATTGTTTAGTACAAGCGGAAAATATGTATATCAATAGTGGTTTGTCTTTGGTGATACCTGCTGACTTGTAAGCAGCAACTGTTTGGTAGTACAGCATTTTTTTTCAAACAAAGGGCATTTTTGTAGTCTGTCAGGGTGGGAATTTGCTGCTGTTTCATTCTCAGGTGTCTCATAGACATTATATAGAAATAACTGGGAAATGTAAAAGTGGTTGCTAATGTGTAGAATCTGGCATAGCCATGATCCAGATGCTCTGAAATCTCTCCTTCATTTTGGGATATACGTCTGTCGGATTGGCATTGAGGCTGCCTTGATTTTGCCTTGTAGATTTTGTTTGTGTCGATTCACCCTTTTCTTTCTCCCAGACAAAGGGAACAACATTTCCGACATGAGCAGTGGGGCCAGTCTGTTGGAGAAATTGAAATAGAAAATCATGAGAAAACTGAACTTTCCCTCAAAGGCGTTCGGAGCCACTCTTACGGTAACAGCACCAGAAACAGTTCGCTCACTCTGCTGCCTTCACTATAGATGGTACTGGCAGGACAGTGGGACTAAAGATTATCTTTAAAAATAACCAATTTTGTGACTGGGCATGAAGTTAAGACATTTCAGAGGAAATACCATTCTTATGACTGAACTCCACATGTTGTAACGCTCTGAATTGAGACCTTGCAACTACAGTTTCTAAATGAAGAAGATACATGACAGCTTGTTCCTAAGACACCCCCAGTCCTGGGATCACTCCCTCTTGCTCTTACAGCCCCGAAAACTGAGCGACTGTGGCATAGGGGCTGAGGACCAAACAATTTGCCTTTCCAAGTGCTGAGAGCCTATCTGAGCAAAGAGCTCATTTTATCCTTGTTATCCACCAAAGGGTAGATACCAGGGTACCTAGACCCAAGTAGGCAGGAAGTCTCCCTGAACCACAAATCTCACCTTCCTCTCTCCACCTCATTAAAGGTTGATGCTCCTCAAGGCAGCAATATTCCTGTACAGGGGCAGATGGGATATAAGCTCACAGCTGGGCCAGATGAGTGCAGAGATTCATGATCGAGAGAATTTGGTCCATTCATGTCTGGTGAGCTGCTGCAAAGGCAATGACACATTCAGAGCTGTTAAAATGTTTTGTGATATTTTCCTGGATTTGGCCAGTACGTAGACCTGTTGTCAGTCTGACTTGACGTATTACTCTGCTTCCCTTTCCATTAGGCCTTGAACTAATGGAAAAAGAGGAACAATTCCATAATTGGTTTGGAGACATGCTTTGCCTGTTGTCAGTTACTGGAGAATTTCTTTACTCAAAGTTAATGTCAAGTCAGGTACCATTATTTCACGTTTTCCAGCAATGGTTAATTTTAGGTTGGGTGATTTTGTTCTTTTTTGCAGGTATCAGGAACTGGTCTGAGATTTACCGGTATGTCATGATTTTGGCACGCTTTGAGGTAGGTGTTAACATGCCAGTATGCTACTTAACCACGAAAATGGAGGTGTTCTGAACACCTCATATTTAAATATCCAGAAGTAAGGCATTGGGATCATCCACGGTGTGCAATCAGCAGTGCTAACTGGTGCCATCATTAGCACATATCAATGTTGGAAGCAGCTCTCAAAAGCAGAGCCGTGTGTGTAAAAACTGAGATTTTGCTGCACTGGTTGAACCAAAAGTTGTTTTGGTAACTTGAAACTGTTTGTTTTGGCTTTTTTTAACAAAAAAGTAGATAGGCAGCGTTACAGAACAGATTTCTCGGCTGCAGCAGATACCCAGTGCTCCATGGAGTTGATGTAGTGCTGATTCACACTAATTGAGAGCCTGATGTGTTTGGAGGCATCCTAAGCCTTCATGACAGCAGTCAGCAAGTATTTCTGCCTGTGCTCAGCTCTAATCTCTTCTTTGCCCTTGTGGCTCTGCGGGAGTGTCTGCACTGTGGCTGCTGGGAGCACACAGCCTGGGGAGGTGCTGAATGCTGGCATTACGAGCTGGCATGCAACCCGAACAGATGCTCCTGAAAAGGCATTTCCTTTGCCAACACAGGCATAAAGAAATCTAAACTCTGTGTTACAGGCAGCATTACAGGAGTTAAGACTGAATTCAGAACAAAAGTTCTTTTCCCAGATATATGTTGGCCAGCACAAAAAAACACCTTGGAAAATCCCACATGTGTGCAGATCCAGTAGCTGCTGTGATTTAACATATGCCTGTGTTGTTTTTTTTTTTTTTATAAGACTCTGCTTTTGCACTGTAATCTGTATAGTCAGGTAGTAACCTCTCCCTTTTCTTCATAGTTATTCAGGACTCAAAATAACTGTGTCTCTTCCTCTCCTAATTAAAAGCCACCTGACTGTTTGTTAAGAAGGAATTAAAGTTTACCACTGATCGAAATTTGGAGTCCTCATACCCTGAGTGTCTGTACATATATAACATGACAGCGTAGGCTTATATTTGCCTCAGAGCAGCCCAAGTGGAGCTTGAAGGGTTTCAGACTCAAGGATGGAAGAGAAATGAATAATACATGAGATTTCAGTTCCTTCTTATTTAACATTTTTCCCATATGCTGCTCTCAGGCATAAAATAATATAGGTTAGAAGAGATGTCTGGTCAAAGCAGGGCCAACTTTGATAGGTTGCCCATGAGTTTTGAACATGGCTAGCTGACATCTCTGTATGTATTGTTTCCCTCCTCCTCTTATGTCTGCTTGCTGTGGACTTTCTGTTGACCTTATGTCCTTAATTTGTCCTTAATGTGTCTGGTTTATATTCTTGGACTCTCATTTGCAGCCAGATTTTCATGGAAGAGATGTATTGAGAAGATTTAAAAGTATAAAGTGATAGCACACTGCATAACCTGAGTTATATCCAGTGTTTTCTTGGTCAAGTCAGCATACGATCCACACAAATGAACCCGCACAAATTAGACTGCTTTTTCTTTATTGCTGTCTTACAGGATGGGACTGCGGCACATTTAACAGTAATTAATATGCCAGCTACCACAACTAAGTAAGTAACCAAGGAAGGTTATGCTGCTAAAAACATACGTCTTAAAGTTGGCAGAAGTTGCTCTGCGGGATGCCTATATGCACATTCTTGCTTTGAACTTGTGTAGCCCAATTTCCATCCACACCCTCTTGCTCTCTACTCCCTCCACCCAATTTTCCATTTGCAGTTAGTCACAAGGACAGCTTTTACCTTCAATTACTTCCTTCCCATTCAATTACTGTTTGGCTGATGCAGCTGCCTGTCTTGCTGTCTAGATGATTTAGAGGTACAAACTGCGCACTTCCAGCTATTTAAGAAGGTGTGTCTGTCTGTAATGGAGCACTACACAGGGAGCCCCGCTTTGTTGACTGGCGCTGTCTGCATCCAGAAGTTTAAAGACCACTGTTCATGGCCCTGTGACCAAGTGGGACCAAGTGACCTGCCTGTCCCACCTGCCCACCGCAATCCATCCTGCAAGCCTCATCGCCTTTCCTGGATACATGGCTTCCCCGCTCAGCATTTGCAATATCCCACAATATAACCTTTTTTATTTATTTCTGCTGTGTGCCAGGGATGAAGGCCATGCTCAACGTTGAGCTCCCCTGGAAAGCCAATGTGCTGGTCCATTTGAGCTTTCGTTGAACTTGAATTCTGCTCCATTTCTTTCCCCTTCAGCCTCACTGTAGGTTATGTCTTTTTCCCCGATGGGAGGAAGGCTGGCATTGAGTGGTCCAATGCCTCGCTGACTGAGATGGCTGATGATGGTGTTATCAAGGATGAATATGGAGTCAGTTTTACTGCCGGTAAGCTAAATGTAGCCCACCTATATCTGCCTTCAGCTTTTTGGCATGCAGTTAATTTAGTGGAGGAAAGACTGTTCAGTGAAATTCCATGTGATCCTTGGAACAATTTTGAAAGCTAAATGCATCATCTTACACCCTGAAAATATAAAATTTACTTCTGTGCTTAAGTGATATGTGTGGGGTGTCATCAGTGAAATGGTGCGTGTGTCCACTGCAGGATCAGGGCCACAGGCAGCTGTATCAGAGGGACAGTTACAGCTTCTATTTGTCGTGACTGGTGCTTATGCTAATCCAGATAAATGATGTGATTTTCACTTTTTGGGTGTCGCAACGTATGTCATGAGGTGGATTCAGCTGCTTTGAAAATATGGCTTGATCAAAGATTTTACTTAATTTATGAAGCAGACAGGAAAACTATTGCTCTTCAGAAAAGCATAAGAAGAAACCATAAGCAAAAATAATAGATCTTGGGATTTTTTGAGATAAAATACTACTGAAGGTTGGAGACATTCTTCCCTTTTTACTCTTATCAAAGGTGGCAAGTGCTTTGATGTTTCTGCAACACTGGATAAGCAGGCGTGCCCCGTGGTGTATAACGGCCTGACTGGAAGCGGTGTTTTCCACGAGTGCATTGCAGATTTCCGACTGAACGGGTTAACACAAGGCTGGGGCTTGGTTGAATTTTATTACAGGTAAAATAATGACAGGCAAGAAGAGGTAAAGAATTCCCATCCTCCTATATTAACCTATGTGGCTACAGCTCCATAGGTATTTTGAAGCATAAATGCACAGATTTTTTATCTGATGTAAAGAAATGTTGTTCATTTAATGCTTAATGTGTTTATTAAATTGACAAACAAGATATATGTTATTTGAAAAAGAATGATTGTGCAAGCACTTCATACATGCAGACAAACCATGGGCACTTGTTCAGTTGTTTATTACATAGGTTTAGTAGGATCTTATATAGATCTCCATATAGGTTTATGAGTTGGTGGATGGTCCATTCTGGAAACTGTCTTATTTAGGCAATCTGTCACATTATAAAAATAATGAGTCCTCTACCCCAAACAGCAGGCTAACCGTTTACAGAGTGAAATTTGCTCACACAAGTATTTATCAGACTAGAGCACAGAAGAGATAAATGTTCAGAAAATCGATACAGGAATGCTTCTTCTAGGGGAAAGGATTATATTAACAAAATATGTGCTTCTTAGTGAAGTGCTGTTTCTCCTGCCACATGATTGTCACAGGCTTTTACTGGAGCCTTTTCCCTATTGAGTCTTTTCTCTCATGAAAAAAAAGGCAAGTTTGATTGTTTGCATTTAGTTTGCTTTTTAAAATAAACACTAATTCTTGGCTGTCAGAGGAAATGCCATAGATGACTTTCAGAAGACTGAGAGCTCAGCTTCTTCTGAAAACCAGATGTATTTAAAGCACATAAAATAGTCCACTAAACCCCCAAACACCCACTGGTTGAACCTGAAAACCTTGGCCTGTAGCTGCTGCCAGGTACCTGCTCCACTACCTTCACTGGCTGCCGAAACCTTCATGGTGGAGGAAATGACCCAGCACAGAAAGTCTGCGCTAAAACCCAGACAAGGCACCCTCTGCAAGTCTGGACAATCCTGGACATTTCTAGATCCGCCCCAGGAACGCTTAATTTGGCAACGCTGACAAAATTCGCGTAGGCTCCCATCTCATACCTGCTTCCAAATCAAAACCGCGTAAGAAATTAAAGGGTGGGTGTCTGGTTGGTCCCCCTCGCCGCAGAACGCCAACTCAGCATCGCTGCTCTTCTTGCAGGGACGAAGCCTCCCAGCCGGTTCCAGATTTGCAGCTTGGTTCAAAAACCGAAGGACCGGACCTGTCCTCCTGGTGCCCTGCAACCAATGGCTCTCCCCCATGAGCGTTTGCAAGCTTGTCCCAGCGACGTTAACAAGCAGCAGCTTTCAAAAAAAATGTTATTCCCCGCAAAATGCAGAGTCTTGAGCGTGGAACTCATTGTCACAGGATGCTGTGGAGGTCGAGGGTATAAAAGGATTTGGAGAGAAAGGAGATACATTTTAGTTGTGCAGCTCTTAGTGGTTGTTAATCATGGTGGTCTGGAGGCAATTTAAAGGAAACCTGAACAGCTGATTGCAGGAAAAGTGCACTAGGTGGGATCGCTCTACGCTCTGTCTTTTGGTATTTTTACTAAACTGCCAGCTGCTCCCCACCACGAAGACCAGGACTCTGGGCTATGTGGATCTCTGACCCAATTTAGCAGTTCCTGTGTTCTTTCAGATTTGGTTTTGAAATAAAAGCTCTATCTTTCTGAACCCTCTGGTTGTTATAGTCGTTAAAACATGGGAAAAAGCTGTTACAGGAAATGGCACTGATTTGATAGTCTTGCCTATAACTGTGTGAGAGCTGAACTGGAAGAAGTAGGAGAAAGCACATCTAAATGAGGTGTCCTCTAGGAATAGCATTAAAGGCCAATGAAATAAGTGATAGAAACACATTTTTCACTTGTCTGAAGGAAAGCCAGGGTCTGGTAGTCTGATATAAAAGACATTCTGAATTTCTCATCATTCTCTTGAACTTAGATGCCATATTAATCACAACATCCATGGTAGTCACTGATAGCTGCTGGCCCAAGGTAACCTACAGTGTATTTCCTACCTAGATGCATCTTGCTGTTAAGTACTGAAAATTAAACATAGTTAAGATATGTCAAGAAAAAATAGTTATGGAGAAGCTCTGGACAGAAGGAATTAAGGAAAGATGCCTTATTCTTTACACCAGGCAGCCATACTATGCAACTGCTGGGAGCATCATAAGGGTATGTTATCATCGTAATGTATAATCGTACCTTCACCCCCGTTTAAGATTACAGTAGTGAAATATATTTATAATTTCTCCTTAGGTTGACACTGGAGGGGACTAACAGACTTTAAAGATGACTTTCTCCTTTCTGAAATAGTTCTTACACTTACTAATATAACTTATATGCAGAATAGGTGCATGAAGGTAAAATTATTCAGCCTACATATACCACGGCAGTGATTGCATGTTCAAATTTGGGATGCATTACTGAACAAGCCTGGGATGATGCAAGCAACAGCCTGATATGATATAACAGGCTGATTTTATCAGCAGTCTCTTCCGCAGCAGTGCAGTAGGGTAGAGAGATTCCCACTCCCTAATTTATAACATTGTCCCTGGTCTGCATTTGTGCCTGTGATCTGTACCCCACCCAACGCACAGATTTGTAGTGCAAGTGCCGTGCCCCTCCTTGCACCCCAAACCATCAGCTCTATGTGCGAAGCAGACATCTGATTGCATTTCTTTGGGGATAGTCGTTGATTCAGAGCTTTGGGGTTTAGCTGGACTTCTCCTATAAATACTTCTCTAGTTACAGTGGTATTAAGAAATGCATTCTTGTGAGTCTTGCACAAATTTAAAGATGTCTTAAATCTGTCTGTGTGCTGGAAGTCTCAATGCACCGAAACAGGGAGCTTCTAAATCACTCGAGACAATGGTACTTTGACAGAAGGGAAGGCCTTATGCCTCTTTTTACACATAAGAAATCAGTCAAATAGGTAATTTTAGAAAGGTTAGAAAAATAGCTATATTATACGTCACAGTTTATTCCTACTAAGTATGTGGCTTGCTTTGCTATGATCTCCGGAACATCTGTTCCTTTTCTGTGGAGTTTTTTGTCATCTCTTTCCTTTTTTTTTTTTTTTTTTTTCCTTGAAGACTAAAACATTAACATTTAGAAGAAGGAATACAGGCGCATAATCAAGCAAGGTCTTTGGGTCTTTGGAGGTGTCGGAGAATGTAGATAATGAAAAAAATGTTAATTATTACTCTGGAATGGTAGAGAAATTCCTGTAAAAAGTCCAGGTCAAAAATTAAAAATCCATCCCATCAAGGAAGGCATTGGTCTGGCTGGTTTTGACTTGCAGAAACTGAGCTACAACTAGGGTTGCAAATGGCAAGTGTCTCCCCTGACTTGCAGTCTCTTAAGTTCATGTTCCCGCAGTGGAGGAGGCAGAGGAGGATGACGTAGCCTTCATCTCTCTCCTTTTGTCCTCTTTACTTGTTTCTTTTGGTACCAGTGGATGGAGAATTAGAGCACTCAGGAGCTCAGTTTGGAAAAGTTCAAGCAGGGTACAGAAAATGATTAATAAAGTTTTGAGCTGGCAGGTTTATTTGCCAGGTGATGAACTACTGGTACGGTATTTCATCTTGAAGGACTGAAAAATTGACTGTCGGGGGTTTTCTCCCTGGATTTCAAATTAGTTTATAGTGAGCTTGTGTCCAGGACACATGGAATAACTTATTTAATTTAAAATAAATCTACCAAGCCCCACGCTTTGACCATATGAAGTGGTCCTTCTCTTGCGGCTCCTTTCTCAGTGGAAAAATCCATCTTGGGAAATGCTTCTGCAGCCCAAAAGCATTAATTTTGAGCAAAAAAGCAGTAAATGGAGGTAAGTCCTGGCCAGAAGTGAAATGTAGCATGTGATCTGCTCTCGTCCGGCATGAAGGGAGGCAGCTGGAGCCTCATCGGGATGAGCTGCTTTCCAGCATCTGCGTTTTGCACGTCTGGGAGGAACTGAACACCTGTAATTCCTGCTGCTGTCAATGGGCCAGCGCCTGACACGGCAAAATACTTGCATAAAATACTTGCACGTCCCACTGGAGCTCACATGCATGTTGAATTTCAACATTCAGGCACTTGTAAAGAGGTCATTTAAAGGCTGTCAGCCCCAAACTAAGCATTTCCCATCGATCTGGCCTCGGCTACTGATGTCTAGAATGGTAAATATTTTACTAGGCTAATTTATTCTCCTTCCTTTTTGCAATCTTTCATGTATTCATAGTATAGATATAAAGGCCATTTTCAGTGACATTGTATTTCACTGGCAGAGGAAAGAAAGAAAAAAATCTTTTTTCTGTTTGGATTTATGTCCTAGCTTTACAGTTGGTGAAGCAAAGTGTAGTCCAGGGAGTTCTATAATTTATCAAAAAAACGCACTCTATGGCTGAATTATCTCTGCAAAGCAACCAATTATTTCAAAAGTAGACCATTCCCTCCATAAGAACAAGCTCAGCAGCCAAAGGACTCAAAGACTTTCCAGACAGAATGACTGATCACCACCCACTCCCTTCTCCCATTTACTGGAACCTTGACTGCCTCACGCTCCCTCTTGTTTACCATAAGAAGCCACATCAGTCTTTCTCCATCCGAAATTGCTCTTCCCTAAACTGTGGCTTTTTTATTGTTGCTCTCCTATCATACTTAGACTCAGAGCTCAGGCGTCTGAAGCAGGGGCTCCAAAGGAATCTATTCTGGGGGACTTTTTGGGTCCTCCCCCCCATTTTTAGATATTTTCCTTTCCTGGTTGAGGCTGTAATTAGTTACAGCATTGATTTTTGCTTTTATTCAGCACAAAAAAAACTTACTAAAAACACAGTGCAAGTGAAGTTCATTCTAATCTGGCCATAAAATTTTATGAGGGATGTAAATCAAAGGGAGGAGTGGCAGCTAATGCTCTGGAACAGTTGAGCCCTGTTCAAACTTTCTCAATAGCGTTAAATCCCTCCAGGAGCAATTAGCCTAACAAGCTGTTTCGTCCACTTATAAATAACGTCACCGATGGAGACGTCTGGAGGTGTCTGCTCTGTGCACAAGAGACTTTCCAAATATGCTGAGTGGTGAATGACTTTTTTTTCTTAATCCACAGCAGGGGGGTGGAGATGCATATCTGACATGTCCCAACAGCTTCGCTCACATATTTACCATGTTTTCCAGGAAAGATATAGAGGGGAAAGTAGGAGTGCCATGCTCTTCTGGTGTGTCCTCCTACATTGCTTGGTAGGTGTGCGTGGGACAGCATGTCTTAAGTGCTGACCCCAAATGCATTGGTCAAAGTAACTTAGAAATGGCCCTGTGCCCAATAAACCTGGGAATGTTCATGGCCGAAGTCCTTGTCACATCCCCTGCGACATCTGAGAGTGGTGAGGGACTTCTGGTTGCTATAGGTGTTAGAAAAGTGATTTGCAGAAGGAGGTCCACCAGATGCCATCTGAGCAAGAAGACGTTGACAGGAGTGAGGGTCTGGGTGCAGCCCATGGCTGTGCCAGCCCTGGAGGGCTGGGGCATGATGGAGAGAAGTTTTACCTCTATAGAATGTCTTTTCTGCTGTTACTTGTTTGGAGGAGAGAAAATGGAGATTTCTTTTGCATGTGACTTTGGTTTGTGCATTCAGGGGCATCTCTGGCACATCTGGGCCCCATCACCTCAACTAACTATGGCCTCGTTTTTCCCTTCTGCTTGAGAGCTGGCCTTAGTTTTCCCACCCGTCCCATTGGCTTGAGGCATCTTCTTGGCTTTGGGGTTTTTTTTAATTGTCGTCTGTTTGTCTTTCCTTTTTCTAAAATATGTTGTAAATTTCTAACCTTTGTGGTCTTATGATTATGGAGGAACCTTCTGCAACACGTAGACAGCTCACCCCATAAAACTGGCTTTATAAAATGCGAATTAGATGTTTTCAATTGCAAGGGTAAATAACTGCCTATATCCCTTTAAAGTCTGACTTTTCAAAATAAGGCTTAAAGGGGCTCTTAGCCAATCTCTGCCAAAGCATGAAGTCCACCATTGGTGAAAAAAACACCCACACAAGGAGAAAACAACACTGAATAATTACAGTAGCCTTAAAGTGGTGCCTTGAACCATCAAAAATGGAGACTTTCATAAGCAAATAAACCTCGGCACAGATGCTGCCTTTGTTTCAACTCTCATATGACTCTGTTGTTTGAGTTTGTTCACCGAACTCAGCAAATTTCCATGTGTCAGGAGGCATGAGGGCTTTTGAATGAGAGGATGAAAAGGTTGGGAAAAGGATGAAAGGCCTTTGGTCTCATCCTGTTTTCACCTTGAAGGGACAGACCTGCATTCTGCATATTGCATCCAGTGCAGAAAAAGTGCTGTTGTGGGCAACTAAATATGCTGATATCTGGGTGCGAGTGAAAATGGTGGTTATCTCTTTCAGAAGGAGTTCCATCATGAAATCCAAGTTGATTGAGGCCAGGTTTGGTCAGGTCCCATGGCTAGGGGGATAGAATAGAAGACATCCAGACAGGACTATGCAGCTCAGCACCAGTAGGATAAAAGTTGGCCTGCCCAGAAAGCCCAGTGAGCCGAGGTGCCAGGGCGGGGCCAAGAGCAATGTCATGGTTGAAGGCATGGTGCCAAGCACACATCTGTGGTGACATCGGCCGGTATTGTGTGTGTATCTATAAACAGAGACAAAGTGACCATGAGGACATGTGGGAGCTGACTTACACCTTTGTGCAGCTCAAAAATGCTATTCATATTTTTTCTCTACTTTTAAGGCCAGGAAAGTAGTAACTATTCAGGCAAAGAGACAATGATGGGTTTTACTCCCATCATCCCTTTTCCTTGGAAACTGCAATTTTTTCCTTCTGCAAAACAACCCAAATTTTGCACGCTTGATACATTTTTATTAACTTTTTAAACCTTCCTTTTGGATGAAGCATGGCAAATTCCACGGTTTGTTGCTTTTGTTGTCAATCCTAAATGTCCTTCGAGTAAGGGCTGGCTAATCAGTTGATAAGGGATTTAAAAAATTAATAACAGGCTCCCAAAGTTTAAGAATATTTAATAGCCCTTTGCAGAGATGAGGAGTGGGAAAAGATTTGAGGTTACACAATGTGCTGTGCTGCGCCGCTGGTTGTCTTTACTAAAGCATCCAGATCTCAATGTTTCCTTTCCCAGTCTTGTTTCTGCTGTTATTCTAAGGCATGTAGGCTTCTACCACATGTTTATAAGCTGATAAAACCATAATGCCAGGAATGTTTTCCTTCCTCTATTAGATTAACAAAATAAGTGACTTTTCAGATACAGCCCTGTTTACCATACTCCCCACACCAAAACAATAGTTGTGAATAAATGTTGTAACTCACAGAGTGGTGAGAAGATAAGGGTCATTCGGCGTAAACGCCGATGTAAGTTGTAGCTGTGCATCTCACTGCTGATGAGAAATGCTCTGCTCTCCTGACGTGCTCTCCTCGCGGGAGCTGCGGTACTGCACCATTGCTTTGCTGGGCTGGCAACCCTCAGCTGTGACAGGAGGGATGACATAATGTTTAGTCCAAATATCTCAGAATAAGTCCCATCAGACATGACTGAGTTCTTCTGCAGCCGCTGTTGAGCAATTCATATTTGTACATGTCAGGCAGCTTTCTGATGACATGGGGTTTGGCTGCGATTAAGACAAAACAGCCACACAAAACATTTTTCATAATGAAGGAGTATTTTAAATGATCTGTAATGAGCTTTTCCCAAAGCCACAAATACACTGCTCTTGATCTGCCATGTACTTAGTACAGCTGTGTGCTGTGTGAGGCTTTCAGAACAAACACCGACATAAAGAAGTTTTGGGGATAGGGAAGAGCCTTGAGCCATCAAAGCCAATTACGCTAAACTCCCAAAATACATAAAATATTTCACCAAGGGAGATCAAAGTGTCTTTCATGGGAAGGAAGAGCTATGGTCTGTCTTTTACCCATAGGAAAACTCTGGGGAAGGAATTGTCTGGCCAATTCTATAGCAGCATTCTTTAAATGTTAACCCGAGAGTTTGCTTTACATTTGTTGCAGCTTCCCAGACGCCCTCACAGCCTCTTGTGAGCTCTGCCCAGACCTACAGCAGCCTTTACGCATTTTGGGGTGGGACATAGAGCAGACAAGATGAAGAAGAGGGGAAAGTCTGCAGAAGAAACAAAACACAGTCAAACCCATGAACAAAACAAGGTAGCACCCACTGTAGATACCTGATGTGTGTTGCATCACATAAAAACTGTGCAATCACCTCCAGTAAAATAGTTAAAATGGTGACTGAAAAGAATGATGACATATTTTTGCAAAAGTTGTGGTTGGAAATTGTTGCTTTGGACTGTGAAGAGCCCAATGGCTATGAAGAATCCTCAGTTTTAATATACATTATGAATATACCATGATGATAATGCCAAGGTTTTTCCTTTACATCACTGCCAGTCTTTGGGTTTCATAGTGATGACTGGATCAGCTCAAGCAGCACAGTTAGCATTATTTGGATATTTAGTGGAGCACCTTGGTCCTGGGTAATTCGTTATTCTGGAAATTATGGAAAAGCACTGAAATGAGTGATGATTAACTCAGTTATCCCTCACCTTCATGAACTGTGGATAAAATGTTCCTTAACCATTATTTCCATGTTTTCACATTTGTTCCAGAGAGAAAAGGACATAGCGGCAAAGCATGCAAAAGTCCAGCTCCACACACAAACAGACAGGCATGGAGTGATGCTCACAAGAAGACTCAGGTCTGCATTCACACTTATGATCTCCAAAACATGGTAGTTTCCCATGGACAAGCCAGTCCGGATATAACAAGAATACTAAATATTTCTGCTGTGGGAAGTGGTTATGGAGTTTGGTTTCAGCTCTTGGATCCTGACTTTGGCCAACGCTAAGCCCTTCATGTAAGCTCATGTAACATTTGGGAAGTGCTGGAGCACAGAGAAGCTCTCCTGATGTTTGAGGCTCTTCTGTAACTGGTGTAAGCTGGATGATGAAGACCCATTTCTAACCATCTCTTTCTCCCTCAGGCTTTCTCAGCTTCATTTATGAGCTGTGATTCTATACCCTCTTTTACATGGACTTGACTAAGTCTGTGTTGAGGAAAAAATATCAAATCATTACATGGAGATCCTTTTCTGCATTTATTTCATTTAAGTCCTTCCTCACTCACACCAGACATCTTATTTAAATGCTATTTGTTAGCATTATTTAGCAATATTTTGTAGAAAATAGTATAGTTTATGGCACTTTATTAGTTCACACTGACTGAGGAGCAAGGCCCCCGGGCAATTTTGTGCAAGTACATGGATGAACTTGTGCCAGGAACGGGAAAGCACCCAGATGTGTTTGTTGCCTTCCATGTTAGCTGGAGCTGTGTTGACACAGCATGGTCACTCCTGGTGGAAAGCTCCTCTGCATCTATCAGTGATGCAGTCCCGCAGAAAAACATCACCCTGGCCGCCTCTTCTTGCTTCACGTTGCTGCTTTCTCCTTTCATGAGTTTGGGATGGTTTTGCTGTCACTCCCCCTTCAGTCTGCTGGGGCTTGCACTTCCAATTTGTCTTCTCGAACGACTCCGGAGGGTGTTTCCGGAAGGACCTTGTCTCTTGAATTTGTTTCCCCTGTCTGATTCACATAGCCTGAGCTTGTTTGATCTCCCAGGGCTGGCGTTTCCAGCAGCTCTCTGGGGCTCCATGAAAGGGGAGTAAGGAAGAAGAGTTCACATATGCTACGCAGAAATCTCCATATTTTAAAGGGTATCCTGTATCCCTGCTGGAACATTTTTAATGGTCCACAAATCAGAAAAAAAAAAAAAAAAAGTTGAAACCCACACTTAAGGCATTCATTGTTCAAAGCCCAGATCTTCTGGGGGCTGCCGTCTTTGTGACAGCTCCACGGGGCCATGATCTGAGGAAGTTTGTGCTGAGATCCGACTCTGAGACCCCACTCGCCCGGGGCTGGATGGGGGTGCCGAGTGTATGCTCTCAGGCACACAGTGTTTGTCTTTCAGGGAAATGTTTCCATTTTTGGTAAAGGAAGCAAGCAAAAATATTTCCAAGGAAGAATATGCAAAGGTATTAGCGATGGAGATTTATGCCCTGCTTATGACAGCCAATGGGGATTTGGTGAAATGTGTGTTAGAAGAGGTAAAGACTTATTTTGTTCCTCTTTAAAACTCCTAGAGCAGAATTCTGCTCTCCTCATGACATCCTCTGATGAGACCTAACAGTTACCAAGCTGGCCAAGCCAAAAATGTTTGCTGAGATTTTCAAAAGTGCTTGGTAAAACCAGCGTTAATTCAGTGTGTTGCAGCTTCTGTCTTCCCTTCATGTTCTCCATTTGTACCCTCTGCAAATTCCAGTCACTGTGATGAACACAGAAGAATGAAGAGCTCCAAAAATAAAGTCTGCTGTCTTTAAGTGAGCTGTTTAATACGTGTCTTCTGCTTTAGTCCTTGGTCACAGGGTGGTAAGAGGAATCGCCAGGTGCTGAGAATGCTCCAGCTCTTCAGCAAGGAGATATGTTTTGTGGGACCAATATATATAGACTGGGTTTTGCTCTTACCTGTACTCAGAAGAGAAGTTACCGAGACTGAAGAAACAGTATCCCACAGGAAGCAAACGATGGGACTGGCCAACAATTTGCAACTTATCTTTTAGACCAACGGAAAGAAACATAATCTTTTCTTGTGAAATTGTGAGAATAGATTCTCCAAATGTGTCCACTATCATCTATAAATGCTTTCAGAATATGTTTGTTCTGCAAAGTCTTCCTGGAATGGGTTGTATACATAAAAGTGTTTGCGCTGTAAACATTTGGTAATTCTTCTGCTTCCTGGTCAGTAACTGACTAAAGCAGAAATAGTTGGTAATTATACAACCAAAATGTAATTTCATTTGTTTCCTGAATGTTCCAAATCAAGATGTACTTGTTATAACTATTCTGCAAGAATAGGAAAAATATTTGTAAGGAGGTCAAAAATCGATATTAATGTTTCAATAGTAAAGTGGTGCAAACTCTTAAAAATGTTGGCAATCTAGAAAGGTCAACAGCCTGTAGGGAATTCCCATTATTTCAGCAGAGAAATTGCTAAAGTAACTGCTCATTTGCTAAGATAGCATCTTTTGCAAATATCCTCCAGCATATTAGAGGTCTCCAGTTAAAACTATTAAAAAAGGACTTGACACTTTTCCCATACTCTCCCCAGCTTGCAGTGCCAGCAGTGCCAGCAGTGCCACCAGTGACTGACCGGTTGCTTGGTACTAGATAAGATGTTTTCACAAGGAAGAATACCGTTTCCCCTGTTTATCTACAGGACAAGCAAGCAATACCTGCTCTTTTCCTTAGCTGCTCTCATAAGCCATGGGCTAATGTATATTTTTTCTGCCTAGGGAGAGTGCGGATGCAACCCCTCTTGCTGCCACAAATTATTTCTTTCTCTCCTTTGGAGGCATTTGCCCATCCCTCCTGCAGATAGCCCATCCATCCTCCTCCTCCTCCTGGTTGAGGAAGGTCAAAAAGTGCCGGATCCAGAGGGGGCACACATGGGGGTACCCATGAATTGGTGAGGGGACATGAGCATCCGAACATCCATCTCATTGCAAAGCAGAAGAGGATTACATGGAAATATCCTGTGATTATACAGGGCTCTAGAGACCTCTCGTGGACAAACACTTTTGTTTCCTTCATGTTACACGTTTTCATTAGAGATAGGTGGCATCCATTTCCCCAGCCTTAACCAGTTTGGTATTACTAGCAGTCCATGGTGATGCAAAGGCTGATTCTGGTCCTAGAGTGATGATCAAGCAAATAACATTTTGAATATTTTTTATCGACTTTCTCACTTCGCCTTGTTCTGCAATTTATTTTTATGTTATGATCTTTGTATTCTGAAGTGGTATATGGCAATGAAAATCATTCACATTCACATAGCTGCCTTATTGCTCTTGACCAAAATGGGTTTGTTTTTTTCTTAATATTTTTACTTGTTAGACAATACAGATGCTACAGGAGGAAGAATTAAGACAGCGATGCTAAATTTTATTCCTATGTACTTATTGTTGACCAGAAATTATTTGGAATGTGCTATTTTTTTCTCATCCTTAAAACCTATCAAGATTCATTGATTTTGTTGACTTCCGTCCCTCCCCATTTTTTGTTGACAATTTTTCCTCTGTCACAAAGCAGAAAATTTCCATCAACCAGGGAGAAATCTGGGGGTACTGAGCATTTCTCAGGCTGGCAGGAGGTGTTCGATGGTTGAAAACCACCACTTTTAAACAAGAAATAAATCAGCCATTGAATTTTTACTTACTGACAAAAAAAAAATCCATTTTTTTCCCTGAGAAATGTGTTAACCTGGCTGGGTCCAGGCCCTAGAAGGTGCCTCCTATGAGATGACTGTTATATCAAAATCCACATGTCTGTACCCATCTGCCAGTGCAGGGATAAATTGCTTTTTCTCTAGGGATTATTTGTTTTTTTCCATGATCTGCCTCATTTTCCAGTTCCCTCCTTTCCTCACTTAGGTGAATTATTGGTGACCCTTGATGTTTTCACTTAACGAAAAGCATAAGGAGAAATGGCTGTTTTCTTCACTGCCCTGGCTTTGCATGAAAGTGCCGTAAAATTAAAGGCAGACAAAAAGTTTTATATTAAGGAGTATAATTAAAGAGTGCACTCAGTTCTCAGTGCTTATCGCCAGGCTCTGTGAGCAGCCCACTGTGTGGAAGTCAAAGGCAAGGTAATTTTTCTTTTTAACATTGCAATAACTCTAAGCTATTTTAGGAGAAAATCTGCTGACAATTTTGGACAGAAAGCTACATTTCAAAAATAAATTAAAATCTTGGCAGGGAGCGCCTGATTTCACAGGAAAAATTTTGATGTATCGGAGAGCTGAAAACCAAACTAGTGGGACATATTTCACCTGAATATGCTTTGATTTTTGCCAGGGCAAAAATACAGCTTGGGTGCTTCCGGTTTAATTCTTGTCTGCCATTTTTCTGCAGGGGAACGGACCCGGCAATATTTTTTCATCGTCCTTCGTGGCTTTGGTTGTAGGTGCAAAGCTCTAAAAGGGAAATTGAGAAGAGGATAAAGCTGTTGAAGTTCAGAGCTAGCTCTCCTTTTCCCAAACTGTGCTAGGAATACTTTATAAACTGTGCTCTAAGCAGATTTTAAGTGGATTTTTAAGTGGATTTTAGAGGAAATTTCTCTCTTCAGCAGGTTGCTCTTCTCAGCTCCTACACCTGTGTAATTTTAACACCACTTCTTAATTTATTCTTGTCCTTGTGCAGACAGAAAACCAGCATATTCTTGCAATAAATTTCTGGGTATTTTTCAGACATCAGGGAAAGACTGGAGCAATATGGTAGTGGTGTTTTTAAATATTTTTTTTCTGTTTTTTCTCCCTTTTATTGCAATCCTGGATATCAGCTGTATCCAGGCCAAACACGGATCTGGAATCCCAAGTTCTTGCCCCATTTTGCTCTCTATCTTTGCCTAAAGCTTTGTCATTTCAGTTTGACAAACCACCAAGAAGTTTGAGTCTGGATATTATTCTTTGTGGTACATCTTATCGGCCAATTAGTGTTTTAATTTAAATGTACAAGTGCCTATCTCTCCGTTCACAGTTATTCTGCCTGATATAAAACAATTGTTTGGTTACAGACTTCATGAATCAATGTTATCACGACTCGTGAAGTATCTTATTTGCTTTGTGATATGAATGTTTAGCGTATTTTTAAATTCTATTTTCTTGGTTTTTACTTTTATGTGCCATGAAAACCAGAGTGATCTCAGCAGGCTATTTTCCTGTTGTTAAGCCCTGAACCCTAATCTGAAGGAAACAAACCCAGCTCCTCTTATTTTCAAACAGATAAGATTTGCGAGGTTATTAATCACAGGTTCAAATGGCTACACTGGGAATTGAAAATGATATACAGTTTTATATAAAACTTGTCAACATTTATTACAGAGACGGACCATCCGTCCATTGGGAGCCTTAGAAAGTCATTATGTGTCTGGTGTATGATAAAGAGCGATTTAACTGCATAAACAGCCATGACATCACGCTGAACTTACATGTTCTTTCATCTGCCCCTAAATGATACCATTTCTTTTTGGCTATTACCATGAGCTTTGATTTCGGATGGGGGAGTTCTTTCTTCTCCCATGTATCATTTAATCTATTTATCCCTTTTTTTTTTTTTTTTAATAGAGCAGATAGCTGTTGTTTATTTTATTTTTCTCAAAGATCTGAAAAAGCTTTCTGACTGGATTCAGAGGATTAGCTCCTGGGCAGGTGTAAATCAACATTATCCCACAGACGTTGGCTTCCGTCAGCAAGGGTTTAGCTAATGGTGTTTAATCTCAGTGAATATGTAAGCTGAAAAACATGAAATTGTATCCTCCCCCACATAAAGAGATCCTGGTAGGCACTGAACACATTGAAGATAATTTTCAGATTGCTTTATTCCCTTCCTCAGCATTGCTCCTCAGACATTAGACCTATTTCGTGGGTGACGGATACATTAGGGCTACCCAACCTACTGGCTGTGTTGACAATTAATGACACAGGTAACTTAAAAAGATGACTTTCTTTTTGCTGTAGCTGCCATAAGCATTATGAGTGCTGAACAGTCTTTAGCTGGAAGGGCTTTCAGCATGATGTGTAACGTCACCATTACTATGACAGAGTGGGTTAAAGCCCTCATAAATATCCCATCAAAATCTTCCAGTGACCATTTGGTGCTGAAATAAACCACCAACATTGCTTGGGAAGGATGGTGTATATATACACATGTAGGCGCAGAGGTACTTTGCAGAAGCTCGTGGTGGGAAGGGGCCCCTTGCATGGGTGCCACGGTGCAATCACAGCCACTGCAGGATGCCCCGGACGCCCTCCCCATTTACTGCTAAGGACTGTGCTGGAGTAGCTGGTGATAAGATCACAGTGTGCAATAAACCACCCAAGTCCCTTCCAAGGGATAAAAGATGGGAAGCGAAGTGTTTTAAGTGCAGCCAGATTGCTGTCCTAGGCTGGGGAGAAAAAAGAAAACCCAGTGAAACTGGAATTTGGAAAAGTGGTCTCTGCACAGTGTAAAATTGTGTTGGGCATTAACAAATTAAGTTATGTGAAGGCTAGTAAATATAGCTTTTTGCAACTGGTGCTGCAGCCTTGGACTGGCATCCCTGGAGCTGCAGATGGAGAAACCAAGATAGGAATCTTGCTGAATGACAAGGATTTCTCCTGTTCCTTTCTGTGATTCCTCACTCCAAGAGGACAAAGTGCAGGAAGACTGCTAGAGAATTGATGGATTTTCCCTCCTGCGTACAAAAAGGTGGTGGTTAGAGCAGAGGGGAAGAGCAATGTGCCTTACAACAAAGGTGTTAGGGTGTTTTTTGCAAATTCACAAAGGAAAAATAATAACAGGTTTTTTTTTTTTTTAAATCCCCTATTTAAAAAAATAGTCTCCCTGACCACCAGCCCTTATGTGTGTGCTTAGTAAATACTGTTTAAATTGCTGCTTGGAGCTCCGGTACTCCACTCCCATCCCTAATAGGGCTTGTGTCACTTCTAAGTAGAAACTTTTTCAGAAATCATCTGTAACATCCTTCAGAGCAAAGGATAGTCTCCATTTTCCATTTTTTTTCTGGAGAAAACAAAGTGTTTTCCATTGCCCTCTGAACCTAATGAGCACCTAGTCCCTCTTCCCTGCAAACCTGCTGCAATGGCAGTATGGTTGACTATAACCTGGCAGAAAACATCCCCAGTCTTTAAAAATCTCAAAATATCAATAAAAACAATGCAAGGAGAAGAAAGAAGATCTTACTGAAAATGGGATTTCCACAGGGCATTTCTCTGTCTTCCAAGAGGTGGATGCTCAAGTCCTCTGAAATCACAGTCACAGAAGAAGTCCTTGGGATGTGACCATGGTGTAGTTAGCCGTACTTGTGTCAGCTTTGAACTGGTCACTAGCTAAACTCCAGAATATGTACCCCACATCTCAGAGGAGTTTTAAAGCCTGCCCTGAGCTTCACATTGCCGTAGCTAAGTATAGCTGAACTCCAGGTGTGAAACACTAGCGTAAAACAGTGACAGCAGAGTAGCTCTTCCCTGCAGCATGGATATTCAGTGTAGATAATCCTCCCTGCAGCCATCAGCTGAGTCTTTCCTGTTACCACTGTTGTTAAAGTATTATACTTGCTGTTATTTGGAAGAAGACATTTTCATGAGCTGACTGCTCATCAAGTCCCTGGTGGTCATAAGTAGCTGAGACGGCTGTATCTGAGGACAACATTTTTGGGGAATAGGAGTGATTTGCATGAGTAAAGCATCTACAAATGGGTTTTATCACAGTCCACAGACAGCGTTTAAAGGGAAAAGCATGTGTGTGGGAAGAGACATTTTGTTAAGGCTTTCTGTTACTGTTTTAGTCTTACTGTAGGTATTTTCTGCTGAAATGTGCATATATTTCTGAATTTCAAGATTTTTGTAATGCAAAAGACAACTTCATTATTGGCTAAAGCTGGTGCTGTAAAATGCTCTGGTCTTTGGTAGAAAAAGTTCACTGTTTATGCAATTCTAAATTCTTCCTTTTAAAATAAAATTTACAGCCTCCTGAAATGGCTTGCACAGACCTCCCAGGCTTTGATTTCTCACAGAGTTTTTGAAATGCATATTAACCCTGAGACTGGTAACAGACTGAAATAATTATACTCAATGGTAGGTGTTAATGTCTTTGACATTGCCTGCCAGTTGTCTTCATGCTTGTGAGAAATTTATGTACCAACTGCCCAGCATTTTACTGCCACACTGTATTCTTTCCATTCCTCTTAGGGATTACCCTCCACGCCGTGAATCTACTTGTTCATTTATCATAGCAAGTCTTCAAGCCAGATTTATTTCAAAGAAGAAAACAAGGCATGGGCTACAAATTGCTCAAATTGTGGCAAGGTCTTCAGAGAAGGTTAATGCACAGCACTGGGCACCCTGCATGGGCGTGGCATTGTCTCATGCATTTGCTGTGCATTGATTGCAGGACAGAGGAAAAGCTGGTGAAGATAGCTGGTGTGTGCTGTAACTTTGGGCAACGTGCTGAAAAGCAGCCTCCAGATCTGCCGAGACATGGATTTGGGAGGACATCAAACAACAACAGCTTGGTAAACCTCCACCTCTCAGTCTTTGTCTTGGCTAGGGAAGATGGTGTCATTGGGTTTCCAATCCCCTGGGTTAAACATTAGCTGTCCCACTGCAAAAACATAATTGGGATGAGAAAATTCAGTCATTCTGTGGAGTAAACTCAACTATGGTGGCACTCGTTCCATCTCCCGGATGGACCTCAGTCAGCACACCTGGAGCCTCACCTCTCCTCACTTGGTCTTATGAAATCCATTTCTTCTCTCCACAAACCCTACCTCCATTTCAGACTTTACGGCGTGATAACGCATGTGTTATCTCAGTGCTTAAAACCAAAACAGATCAAGAGGAGGCTCAAATCCCTGTGCCAACACACGATGGTCTAGCTGTGTCTCTTCCTTGTGGGATCCTCCGCCCCCAGAGCCTCGCACTAAGAACTGGGGAATGTGCAGCTGAAGACAACTCAGAAATCAGCTTTTGCCAGCTTTTCAAATGCTGGAGCCTAAACCTGCCTCTTGGAGGTCTTCTGTGGCCTTTGGAGAGGGGATGGGGAAGGACAGCCTGGAGGGAGGCAGCAGGGGGACAGGTAACGGATTGAAACCTCCACCCCAGCCAGGCTGTGCATTCATGGGCAGCGTTGACTTCCTCCCCTCTCAGCTCGGCGCCAGGTCTGTGGTAGCTTTGTAAAGACAAAACGATGAGGATGTACTTCCTAAGGTGCAGGTTGTGCTCATTGCCTGTGCTTTATCGGGTTTTCATCCAGGCTTTAGGTAAGAGGTGGATCCAAGTTGCCACTGCTGTGTGTCCTCTACCCACCGCTCCCAGTGATGCACTGTGGCAGGAGGTGACATCAATCACAGCACATCCCAGGCACAGATACTGCTGTGGTTTTATAGCAGGGTGGGACCACACATCCTCTCTGATGTCTAGGAGTGCCGAGCCAAAATGTCATGACACGAAGCTGTATGATTTCACCACCCTGGCGCACGAGTGTGTGCGCCATGGTGCAGGAGCGTGTTTAAACTGTGCATGTTGGGAGATTTGATTCTCTTCCTGGTGCTCTCACGGTGGCTTTGCTTCCAAAAGGCAACATGCAACTGCACTGGAGTAATTTCCAGTTTGATCATCTAAATAAGGGCAGGGAAGTGATGTGTTCACATTCAATAAATGACTTGGAAGGGAGGATTGTTCATGCAGGTAACTGACCTTCAGCATAGACAAGTCACCTCATTTGGAGAGATCAGAGGTTGATGAGGTTTTGCATTGCATCCTGATTCCAGAAGAGTTGAAAAAGCTGCTTTTTAGTCCATGAAAACCAGTACTGAGGTGTGGCAGCATCTGCCATCCTGTGTGCCAGCACTGCAGAGTGCAGCATGAGGCACTAATATCTCTGCAGGAAATGCCAATTTGTGCTGGGCGGGTTGGGTCTGGGCTTTATCTTTCCAGGTGTTTGCGCAAGAGGCTGATTCTGTACATCGTGGTGATGAATGCAGCAATTTTCCTATCATGTTCTGACATGTTAAACTCTTCTGGGTGATGCTGAGGAGACTACAAGAGGATTTAAACACCTAAACAATTATAATTATCTGCAGCCAACACACTGGTCTGTTGATACCAATGCTCAAAGCTAAAGTGTTGAGTGAGAACTGAGTGACAAGTAGCAAGAAAAAGAGGCATGGAGAAGGAGGAGCAACATCTCCATGCTTTCTGTACTTAGCAGAAGGGATTTGTTGGGCATATGTGCAGTGTCCCGTAAAGCAGCATCTGCAGCCCAGGTTTGTTGCTGTGGTGTGTTTGAGGACGCGCTCTCCAGGAGCCGGGCTGGCCTCAGGGCGGCTGTGTGCAGCGCACACAAACTAGCTGCAAGGCTGGAAAATAAATACAGCACGGCGGAGCATTTGTCACCTTCCACAAGTGTTTCACCAACTGCCTTACGCCTTGGTGACATCTTGTTTTGACCATTAGCTTAAAGAAACCTGATGCCTCGTGAACTGCTCTCCAGGGGTACACTGGTTCTCTTTTATCTTTTTTTCCTGTAAAGAGACTTTTCTAGTCACCCCGGGATTTAGTTATTTCAGTGTCTACTGTTCACGTACCATAGGTAACCCAAACAATCTTTTCGTAGACTATTTCCAGAACTTCAGGTTCATTTTGAAGTCCAAAAAAATTGATAACAAGTATTTCATAACTCTTGCTTTTGAATTCATCAGAAGTGAGGAAAGGGAAGATTGGTGGAAAGCTATTTTCTTCTTGGTCCAGGGAACTTGGAGGAGTTTTGCTAAAACAGTAGAGTACTTTAATAATGTTTTCAGCTATACTCCATCAAATAGTGAGGCTAAACAGGGAAATGGCCAGACCTTTGAACTATTTCTGTGGCTCCTCATCACTCACTTCTGCGCAGAACTCCCTCATAACAATGATCCCGAATAGAAAGGCAAGAGGCATACTTAATACATGAACAGAGTTTCCTGCCAGACATCAGCTGATCTCAAAGAAACTGTAAATGATCTACATCTAGGCAGAACCATGGGTTGCATTGCAGTCATTTTATTTTCATTAATACCTTAGTTGGGTGTAAACCCTGAGGAGGTCCTTTGGCCTAGACCTCTGTGGAGGATGCGATACAGATGAAGCCTCCCTATGGGTTGAAAGAGACCCTGTGAACCAAAAGCTATGGGTTTTATGTTAAAAAAATGAGAACTATCCTCAGACTCATTTATCTCCCTCTGCAGTGAAAGTGCCACAGGGATTCGGTTCCTTTGAAGTCTGAGTTAAGAGAGGAGCGGGGAGGTTGATATCTGGGGGAAGGCATTGCTCCAAAGAGCGGTGTGTCCTGGGTTAAGAACAAAATAGCAATGGGTGAGCTGGTAAGAAGCAGCTCTTTTTGGACATGGGGCCCACAGGGTGGTCATGCAGAGCTGAGAGGTCTCCAGACCTCCCATCTTACTGTGCAGGAAGCTTGTGTGGAAAACCATGGTGTCCCAGCGTCCACCTTCCACCTCCCCTGACAACTTAGCACCAAACTACCTGTAAGCCTTCCTGGACAAAGGAGATCCAACATATTAATGAGCCTTTAGCTGAGTTTACAGTCCTCATCCTGAGGTTGGGAGATGCGAGTCCCCTTTTGGGCAGGTGGGAGCTGGAGGGTGGCCGCAGCCACGCTGATGGCAGACTGAGCACAGCCCCGGCTGTGGCTGGGTGTTTTGGGTCCGGTTGTTGGGCAGGGGTGGGAAACTGCGTCTCTCTTTCATATGAGATAATCAGCTCTTGTGGGACGCAGGCTAGCAGGGCTGAGCCGAGAGCAGCAGTCGGCACCGCTGTGGCATATTTCCTCTTGCAGATTAAAAGCCCTTTCTATAACCTCAGCAACACCCGCTGCCAAAAGCATTGTTTTACAGAGTGCTGTAGATGCTGCCCATTAAACAGCAATTAGTCTGCGCTGGATGCGTAGCCCACTCTCTCTCCCAGATGGCTAGTTATTAAGATATTTATGGTTAATATGAATTTCCCCTGCCATAAATCACCGGCCTTTATACCTGCAGGGAAGTCGTGGCAATCAGCGACCCCACTCAGTCGGCCTGGCCAGTGAGCGCTGTCTTGTAAAATAAAGATTGTAACAACTTATCGTCATCGTAAAAACAACAGGAGAGGGAAAAATCCCAGTGCTGGTATCTGATAACGTGCTGTAATCAAGTGCTTGCACATCCTCTTTGAGGAGGCTGGTAAATGGAAAGTTACACAGATTCATTTGTCACTCGGGGACTTCTGGACAAGGAGCCAAAGCCTGTTGCAATTAGGCGGGTGGGAGGGTGAGGGAGCAGCCATGCGGACCTCTTGCAGGAGGACCGCGTGCCGGCAGGCGTGGGGTGCACCTAACCCAGCGTGGGGAGATGCGGGAAACGTTGGGTTTAAGGAACTCTGCTGGGAACTGGGACACCGCCCTCTGCGACGTGCTACCGCAGGTGCTGCAAGCTGAAGTTATTCCCAAATCAAGGTTGTCCTGAGATGTGGACGTGTTTTCTCTGCAGTTTATATGCTTTGAAATCTTGAGTTATACGTATATCTCAAAATAAACCCCTGTCAGCGGTATTAGGTACGCACGTGGCACGTTGCTTTTCTCTCATGATTGGCATTTGGGTGTAGAGTGGTTATGAGCAGCGTGAAAATATGCAGAGTATTTCTACCTTTGGGGCTGATCTCATTTTTACCCTGTGACTTTGGTGTTATCAGAAATTAATGTTGGTATCAACACTGCCCGGTTCTAACCACAGATCTCCAAACCAGGGAAATCACGCTCCCTTTCCTCTTTTTTTTTTTTTTTTTTTTACCCTATCTGGGAAACGTTAACTCTGTGAAGTAACTTTCCCTGAAGTGCATTAACTGACAGTGGATGGCAGGAGACGACACATCCTCCTCCGCAGGTGTGCGGCTCACAAGCAGGATTTTTTTCCCCGTATTTAAGACACCGGTGGCCCCGCTCATGTTACTGCCGCAAGCCACATCGCTTTGTCTCTGGTCCTTCCTTTCAGGTGTTTCCTCTTGTCTTAAATAACGTGACAAGGGATTTCTTGTGCACCTCACACAACATGTCTTTTTCACGGGCACTTTTGTGCGTTTGCTGAAGACGACTAACCATCCTTGCATTCCCCATTACACCTTCCTGCGTTTTGCAGAGGAAAATCCAGACCTGCATGATGTATTTGCCTTGTTATCAGGGTCTCTGGAGTGACACCAGTAGGTTCAATCCCTTGCAACAGCCCTGCTAGCACTAGTATATTTTCTTCTAGTATCAGTTTACAGCTGCTTTAGTACCATCTGAGTAGCATGCTCCAGGTAGAGCATTAGTTCAGTGATGAAGGGATAGAAAAATCAGCTTTCAAGGTCTAGTGCTGGGTACACAGGAGTTGTTTCAACCGTCTGGGGAGAGTATTAAAATGCAATGTCAGTAGATGGCACTATTTTATACTTTATGAGGACACAGCACAGGTAGGGAGGGAGCGGTAAAACTCAGGAGATGTTGTAAACACAGATTTCCTCTTTCTCACTCAGCACAGAAGTGCTCCACCAGGATCAGTGCAGAAGAGGTGAGAGGCTTGCTCCCCGTGATTTCCTCTCTTCCCTTTGCTTGTCCTGAGCCTTGTGAAAAGTTTAAGGTTTAAGGACAATCTCTGCCATTTATGGTTCTCGGGATGGTAAGCTCCCATTGCCACGTGAAGGCACAGATATCCTTGTGTGCTTATGAAACATCTCTAGCTAACCCTGCTCTGAAAATATTCAGATCACTGCAAACCACTGCGGATGGTCTCGTTTGCTCCCAGAAACTTGCTAAAAGCGGGCTAAAAGGGGTGACATTTGTACCCTGAGGCCCAGAGCTGCTTATGGAGTGACTGAGAACAGCTTTTTTTCAGCAGGGCAGGATTTAAAGGTCTCTCTAATGTAAAGTGGCTCTGGGTGTTTTATACCTTGACATAAAGTATTCTGCGATTAATATTGTGTTGTAACCTCACTGGGGCAAACTGGAGGAGGGAGGAAAGGTGCAAATTGGGGCAAAATGTGACTTTTCTGGTATCCATTGTAAAGCAGAGATACTAACAGTCTGTCTCCCCAGCCTAATTCTTTCACCCACTGCCATCATGCTGGGATAATCCTGGAAAAATCCACTGGGTGACTCCAGTTGGAGGCTGGCACACAGGAGCAGAGTTTGGCCGCTGTCTGTCTGTCTGTCTGTCCACAGGAGCCGCTGCCACCACGGTGGCGCTGGATGCAGCCAAATGATGCCACGGGTGTGCGGCCGAAGCCACCCGAGGGGCCGACTCTGCTGTTTGCTGCCATTTCTTTGGAGTGGGCCGGGGTTTATTTTGGAGGCTTTAAAGGTCAGAGAGTTCAAAGTTCAGAAATGCTCATCAGAGTTAACATGTATTTTGCCTTTAAGTTAAAAAAAAAAAAAAGGAATCTGCCCTTCACTGCTAAATCCCTTATATTAGGAATTCCTGTCATCCTCTGACAGTGACATTTTTATTCCCTTTAGCAACTGATTTTTTTTTTTCCTTTCTCCAGAGCCTCCCTTGTTTTGATTCTTGCCATTTATTACTTTTCTTTTTACTTGGCATCTCGAGAACTGTCGCCATTCCACTAGTGTGCTACTCCGTCCCTTCCTACATATGTTGTCTCTTTTGCTGTGCTGAAAACAAGTGAAAGACATGCCTGAAGAGCAGTAAAACCTCCTGGTCTCTGCTAATGCTGCTCAGCAGAAAGACTAAACTGTGCCCATTTACACCCAAGTCGTTTCCCCCTCTCTGCCCTCCCACCTGGTTCCTTTCCATTGCTGATGCAATGCTAGATTTGTAAAAAATCCTGACTACTATACTGTTTTTATCTTGAGGAACATCTAAATCACTTAGAAGTCTGTTGGCTGAACTCAATAAATAAATAGCAGAAAGCTCCCTAGTAGCAGTGAGTTATGGCTTTTCTGTCACTGCTACGTGGGGTTGTATACGGCAGCTGCACTAACGGCAACCCCTTCTATTAGCATATGTTTCTTTTAATCCAGTTCAGAAGAATTAAAGCAGTGTTCCCCGCATTGGGGAGCGTGGCGTTTTATAAACTACCCAGATTAAGGTCTGCCCAGGCGGCGTTTTGCTGCCGGTAAATGGTCACAAGGGTTTGTCCGTGGTCCCCTCTTGCTGCGTGCAGAAGAGGTGCTCAGACCTAATCACACGTGCAGCCCCGCTTTGATTTGACGGAGAACATCGTCTGTTATCGTGGAAATCTCCAAGGAGTTGGCAAAGCCCAAACCGAACCAGAAAGTAAGCAATGCCCTCTCCTGCCCAGGTTCATGAGAAACGGAAAGCAGAGTCACGCCTGATGCTCTGAATTTCTTTCCATGTCTCTGTACGTGTGTGTGTATAGTCATATAGGTGAAAATGTCGGTACAGATGTCATTAAGTCTGTAGCATCAAGTGAGCACAACACATATTTATTCCCACTACGACAGTAAGCACAATTAGATTATATAAAAATAGGTATGATCTCTATCCTAGCACATCCACCACACGTATTAACTCGATCGTATCTTTACAAGTCGTTCTGTACATGTCTATATATGACAGAGATCTAGTGCAATGTACGTTTGTGTTATATATTGTGTCAAAAGTACACATGACATCTGTGAGTTAAGGAAAGAAATAACTCATTATTCACTCACCTTCTCTGTACTGGTTACAAACCCCTAGCTTTTAGTTATCTACATTTTGAATATGTTTTCTGTGCCACCGAACAGTAATGGCTTGGTTTTTTTAAATATTCTGAATTTTTGCCATGCAAAAAACATCCTAAGATATAAAATATTAACTTTTTTTATCCAGGATAGCAGCATGACTCAATCCTGTTGTCAACTCTTAACAAAGCTTACAGTTTTAGATTCATTTACAGGTGGTTTTTTTTTTTTTGTTACAGCCTCATAAAAGTATTTACAATACTTCATTATATTTTAAACCAAAAGCACTGAGAGAAAATGCTTTAAATAAAACGCCTGTAATTTTCTGGTTCCCTTGTCACTGTCTGAAAACCTTATCAGAGTTCCTCACTGCTTTAATGGTATAGGATTAAGGGTAATGAAGAAACATTTAGGGTTCTGCAAATCACTTTGATTTCATTGTATAATGTAACAGCACTTCTCTTTGATTTACTACTCAGTTGTTTGAAATAGCCTATGGTACTTATCAGTCTTGGAGGAAACTCTGTTTCCTTGAACAATTAACTACTCAGACTAAAGTTGAGTAACTCTTTTCTTTTATTCTTTTTTTTCAGAGCATTTGTGGATGAGAAATAACGAACCCTCCACTGGATCCTACCTTGATGTTCAGTGGAGCAGAGATGAGTATTTTTATTGCAAATTTTCTTGCAAAAATTTTGATTGTCTAGACATTTTTCCCCTTTTTGAAGGTTAAAGTAAAGGTCCCTGATCATTATTTAATTGGGTTTGCTTCTATATTTTTGATAAATTTCATTTACTCATTTTGATTCTCATTTTTCATTTGGTTTTGAGTTCAGATCTGCTTTCCTCATTGCCCACACGGATTTCTCAGTTTCCTCACTGAGGGAGCTGTTTCTCAAGTTAAAAAAAAATGTTTTGAAATAAAACACTCGCATTCAAACAGAACAATAACATTTCTGACTATTACAATGCTCATAAAACAAAATAAAAAATCCAGAGAACTCCAAAATCACCCATATAAAAAGACCTTTAAAAAATGTTGCAATTTTCATGACAATTGATTTTGATCTTGCAGCTTTTCTTATTCATTAGCTACTGAAGAAAGAGTCCTTTCTCCATCAAATTTACCAACTTCTGCAGGCAGATGCCCTGCCACAGGGTGAGTATGGTTGTAGAAAACCAAAAAGAGGTGGCGGCTTGGCTTATGTTTCTGTCGGCTCAACCGCTGGCGCTCGGTTTCTGAGCTGTGCCTGCTCCTGCGCTCTCTGCAAAGCGATTTCTTCCGCTTGGGATTCAGACTCCTCTGCGGTGTGAACTGATGCTGCTGCATGACCTGGGTATTAGGAGCGCTGAAGCCGCCCCGGGTTCATGGGTAGTTCAGTGCATGCGGCGGCACGTAGGGCTTCAAACAAATTGCTGGCATCATGTCTAAAATGTTTCAGAGTTCCCCAGTGCAGTAAACTCCTTTAAGCAATTTAATAATTGAGGATTAAAATAAAGTATCTGTGGTTTTGCTTTTACTAGGATGAGATGAATGTGTAGCCGGACCAGTTCTTTAATTCCCTTTGATGAATTTATCCGATGGTATGCACCAGCCAGGTAAAATTCGTTGTCAGTTTGGAAAGCCTTTATGTAAGCACAGACTCACTTGAGGTTCAGCTCTTCCCAGCAGGATGATCAGGAATTGGCCCTGACATAATTGTGGGTGCGGAAAATGAACGCTATGGGATATCCCCGCCCATAAAGTGTTGATCAATGCAACATCTCTGGAGCTGGAGTTAACCGGGTGGAGCTGGTGGGGAAAGAGTACCAAGAGGTCTCGGAATGCCTCTGAAGCCTGGAAAGTGGTGAATATTCTTCATAAGGCAGGTGTGTCCTAACATGCACAAGAAATTTGGCATGGAGGAGAGGGTACTGGGCATGACTCTCTTCCCGGTCTGTTTTCTTAGGGCACGAGCTCATGTTCTAATTCCTCCACTTCCAAAGGGAAAGGCATCCATCATGCATTTGTGCTCTGAGTCCTGTAAACTGCCGGATAGATATACACCGCGAAACAACTTGAAAAGCCAGTGTGATTAAAACACAACTGATAATACTGATTCGATAGTCTGGCACCTGGCAAAGACACCATAAGAAACAGCCATCCAAAGCTTTCGAAGCGCCTATCTACAAAAGGCATTGTAGGCATCTCATGAAAATTTTTTCCCTCAAAAAATAAGGAATGCAGAACATAATCTTAAATCCAGCAAAAGCACTGTCAAAAACACGTAAACAATGTAAAAGCTTACAACCTACACCAAGCCTAGCTTTGTTAGACTTGGAAAAGTTTAATCCCACGTCTGTCGTTTGGAAGTCTCTTCACTGAATTCACGGAGCTCAGATTAGTGTCTGTTAGTTTCTAGCTACTTGCTTTACAAATTTTCAATGGTTTCTTTTTAATATCCCCGGTCTTGTAAGCAGAGAAGTAGCGTAGGAACCGTAATATGTCATGTGCTATATTATACCAGTAGTATAATCCTATATTGCTATTGGGAGCTAACAATACACTTAAGAACTTAAGGAATCACAGGACGATTTTAGAGTGTAATCACTACTACCAAAACCTCTCTCCCAACATTTTGGGGGGGGGGGACACACAACAAGAGGAGGGAGACATTTCAAGCTAATTCTTTCCATCTGGGGTTCGTTTACGGATTATGTGGGAAAAGGAGAGATTAATACATCGGAGGAATGAGCACGCATTAATTTGCCATATGTGGAAGTAAACAGGAAGCCCAACACGTTGTGCCTTCATGTGTGCTTATTGGTTTAGTGAGGAAAGATGAGTTGACGCCATGGGTCTTATGCTGAAAATATTTTAGTAAATTCTAGTAAGATGTTATAAACAAATGTCAGTCCAAAGCTTTTCTAAAAAGGGGAAAAGAACAGTATCCTTGGATACAAGAGCAGCCGATAGGAGGGAAAAAATCCTTTGAAAGAATTTGGCAAGAAAATCTCACTTGTTTGAGATTATTTTTCTTGAAGTTTGATTTTTTTTTTTAAATTTTCTTTGAATTGAGCATGTAAATGAACCCCCATGTTCAACTTTTGAGCTTCTGCTGTTCCTTTTAAAATTTAATAATTGGCCTCAAGGACTGACAACGCTTTTAAAGCATAAGTTTAAGAATAATCCTTTTGTACTGTGATGGCTGAGTGAAAGAGGGTTGATTTTCTCCCCTGGCCTTTTCTTTCAGTTTCCTGTGTATTCATTAAGACTGGCCCAGACCACCTACGTGAGGTGTAACCTGGAGGTCTCCTTGCTTTGCTCCCAGGTGACGGGATCCCATCTCTTTCCATGGTTTCGTTCCCTGAAATACATATCCCTATCTTTCCTGAGCACATTTCTCTGGAGAGGTGGAAGCTGAGTAGTTAAACAGAGATGACACAGATTCTTCTTTCCCAAGACCCGTAGCTTAACTCCCACCTTCCTCTCCCGCGGCAGGGGGTGGCCGCTCCAGCCCCACTGCCCCGTAACCGCAACGAAAAAGCCGCGATGCGTTTTCCCATCCTCCGCACATGCAGGATGCCAGCAACACTCTGTGGCAGGGCAGGAACGGAGGCTCAGCAAGAGCCTGCTGCAGCATCACGCCCATGCAAAATTGTAGAGGGTCCCGTGAGGTCAGCGGCGGTTCATTTCCCTTAGGCTGAAAAAGCCTACATCAGGCTGCATTTGCTCCCAGATTATCCAAAGGATGATTTTTGCCTGCCTGGGAAGTGACTGTCGCACTGGGTTTCATAAATACTCCCAGGGAGAAATACTCAGATCTCTGCAGACAACTGATTCTTTCAAGCCAGGAGTGTTTATTTGCTGTCCCTGATTCGAGACAGTGATCAGGGCTGTAGACAATAAATGTCAAGCCTTGGCATTCATAGCTTTATACAAACTTCACTCGAGAAATTAGGACAGGTTGCTTTTACGAGTGCCCACAGAAATGGCACAGCCCCTTCTCATTTTGACCTGTCTATCCAGCTCTTGGGATCTGCTGTGGACGCGGGCGTTCCCATCCAGCAAGCTTTGCAGGGCAGGATGCTCCTCGCCTTGAATAGGACGCCCTTCTTTCATCCCCATGCACCCCACATTGCTCCTTGCCCAGGAATCTGCTGCAGGGATGTGCTTGGTGGTGGCACAGCGTGAATTTCATTTTTAGGGAATGTGTGAGGCTCCTCAAGACTGCTAGAATCCCACAAACCTAGAAGATAACTCATTTAAACCTCAGAGCAGTCTCCTTTCCTGTCCATATCCCATAATTATCCTCTACATTAATATTTTTTCAAGTACATGTGTGTATGTGTGTGTGTATGTACTCACCTACCATTAATTGTGGGGTTTTATAAATTTCCATTCCTAATGACTTTTTACAGGCAATGTAATTACCAGTTCTTTTTATTGCTATTATAATGACTCAAACGTGCACACAAAAAAATGGATAGTCCAGCTAAAGAAATGGCTGCTGTAAATTGCTATATATATTTTCTCCACATAGCTTTAAATTAATCCATTTTTATTAGGGTGCTTGGCAAAAAAATTAATCAGAAACTGAGTCCAAACAGATTAGGATTTATTGCAGCTCTGTAACTCTGAAGAGTGACTTGATAGATTTAAACCATTTTTACAATTTAAAAAAAAAAAAAAAAGCAAACAAATTATCCTGGCTTAAAAGCTGGAAAACCATTTTCCCTTCTTGTGCTCTGCAATTTGAACCAGCTGAGATGATAAACTCCAACTTTGAGTCTTTCAGTGAGGAAGGCTGATGAACTCAGACCAAACGGCGTTTGGGAACTTGGCTCTCAGCAGCTGCGAGGACTCCTGTTTTCCCTGCAGATGCTGCTCGGTGTTGCAGCGCAGCTCCTTCCGGACCTGAGGTGAAGTCGGGGGGCAGAGCTGGATGATCTGTGGGCAGCACTTCAATCCAGGAGGAGATTCAGTGATTTCAATTTTTGAAGGCGGTTAGTCAAATATGCAGGAGGGTATCAAAAGTGCAGCAATAAGCACTCTAAGCCTCAAGGATGCTAAACTATTCCTTCCTCATTTATTTATGACATAATTTTGTGCCCCTTTATTTTCTTTTGATTTCTTTGTGCAGAAAAGCAAACCCGGTTAAGGCAAGGAGATGTCATTACGTCTGCGGTGCCCAGTAAGATCCAGTGCCTGTCTGTACCCCATCTTGATAAAAGCTAATCCTGGTGGCAAGTCAGTGGGTGCTGAGGACTTCCTAGCACTGCCTGTGGTCGCAACGGGCTGGGCAAGTGTTAATTAATCCTCCACTCCTTTGGAGGAATGTTTTCCAAGACTCATTTTACATGCTTTAAATCAAAGTACAGAGAGTTTCCTTTGTATGCTTTGATAAATGCTTTCTTATTATTTATATTACTGCGGTGTTCAGAGGCCTTAGAAGAGATTGGGGCCCTGTTGCAATAGGTACCGTAGAAAATCTCTCTGAAGAGCTGACAATTCAAACAGCTAAGGCAAAAATCAGAGGTATGGAAATACAGGGAGGTGATTTGCCAAAAATACAAGGCGGCTGAGAACAGCTCTCCTTCCCCATTGCTTTGGTCACCCAGTGGTCCCTCTAAAAACAAGACCCAGCTGCCACAGGCATAGCTGTGGCCAAAATCATTCCTTTTTCTTAGTTGTTGACTTTAATACTGCCTTGGGATGCCTTTTGGAGAAAACAAGGTGTTGCAATGTTGTTCAACGTGAGCTGAAATTCAGGAGCTGCAGGGACAGAGCATATTGGCATATAGCAGAACAAGAAATGATCTACAGCCAACTGGGAGCACCCTGCTCATCACATTCCTCTGAATATCTCGTTTCCGAAAATGAACTTCAAGATTACGATACTTTTCATCCATTTTACGGATTTTTCAATCTTTGGAGAACTAGGAAACATCTTCTATACGCCCTGAGCAGTCCTTCACCCAATAGTCACTAAACTTTTTCTTGCCCAAAGGCAGATGCCTGTCCCTTTTCCGTAGCAGTGTGCCTTGGACCGCCACACACTGTACTTGCTTTCTCTCACACAAACGAGCAAATCAAGTCACTCAGCCCTCACTGGGGACTTGGTCTTCATAAAGGAGCACAAGGTCATTTATAATAACTAGCAGGGGCTGACCCACATGCAATATGTGAAATCCCAGTGCAAATGTACATCTGGCCATCCTGGTTTTTAAATGATGCATTTTCTTCCTTCCCCCTCAATGTTGTCCGTTATCCTGACCAGTGTGGACAAGACAAATAGCACCACACACCAATGTGTCTCTGTCAGAGGACGGAAGCGGTAACGAAGGCTGCAAATGCCTTCTCAGAAGTCACTGTTGACCTTACTACTAACACAGACGTTTCTGATTCAAGAGGCGACTCCCCCTGTGCTCCTATGTGTTCCCAATTCCTGCATTTGCTTGGTTATTTTTCTTTATCTCCCTGCTTTTTTTCTGTTAACTTCTTCCACCGGCAGCGGCCATCACTCACTGGGTCACCCCCAAGTCGTCCTGAATCGGAGCATTGGCAGCACTTCACTTATTAGTCAGCCAACTCATGGGATCCTGGCAACCTTTTTCTCTCTATAAGGATAGGGTCCAAGCTGCTCTTTGATGTTGTCAAGCCATGACTTCCACTGGTCTCCCCGCTGATTTCTTTGCTCTTTCTCCCTGGGAGTAGAAAGCCACAGGGAAGCATTTAGTGTTGTATCAGGCACCACGCCAATATGGTTTCAGTCTTTGTTACTGTGTGGAGCAGACAGCCTGTCCGGTCCTGGATCTATACGAGGGATGCTTTCATCTTATAAGAATGCTGTGCATTTCTGTCGTTCAGGTTGTTCCACCTATAGAGCCCATCCAGGCAACCTCTGTAATAGTCAGCCTTCCTGAAATCCAAAGGAATAACAAAAATCTAAGTCAAACACATAGATCAAAGTTTGCCCAGAATTTATGTTTTATGGATTCAGAAACATAGAGGACAAGGTGAAATCTGCATTTCTGATGGGATATTGATTTATTTCTATTCCATTTGCCTCCTAAGGCTTGAAATATGTGGACAAAAAGGAGTCATTCACCATATCTGAGGCAATGCGGGTGAAATGCTGGCCCCCATTAAAGTCAATGGCAAAACTCCCATTGACTATGGTGGGGCCAGCATTTCACCCCATGATTTCTCATCTTGCTTTATTTTATTGACCTTTCTCTTGAATACTAGCGAAATGCAAATATTTTTTTCCAGCACAGGTCTTTGTACTCTATGAACTCTGCTGGATCCAAAGTACTTCATATGTATATAAGAAAAACAGTTAAAAACGAAAGAGAGAGCAGTTAACTGTACAAATAATGATCTCCACAATCTATAAAAAATGGCCACGTTCAAAAGGAGATAGTGGTTTAAATGGTCAGAGTAAGTAAAACAGGCTTAAGGCTAACTTTTGCACCACAAAGAGCATTCTTAAGCCTGCATGGTACAGACCACACATCTCGGGAATGCAGATTGCCTCCGAGGCCACCTCAGCAAGGCTCCATGGTGGCCATGAAATCACAGACACTTTAATATCATTTTAACATCAGGCTAATGTACAAAGCCTAAGGAATCCAACAGTTCTGGTGTGAGAGGATGGGGGATGCTACCATTCTTTTGACATTATTCTGGCTAACTGTCCACAGTGGAAAAAATGGGTGTTTCTTTCTGTGTGGGTTCAGCCTCAACATGGAATGAATAAAACCAGCTGATTTCAGAGACAAAGAATTGCCCTCTTTGCTTTCTCCCAAAGTCTTGTCTCATCCTTAAAATACTTTAGGATAATCCCCTCTGTGTTGCAATTGTGAATCCAGGTAGTATCACAACTAATGAAATTATTATTTTGTCTGTTTGTGGAAAAATGCAAATTGTCAAAGCTGTTTTTCCACAATAATCTCACTTTTCGTAGTACCCATCCCTTGCCCACCAAATCCAGAGTTTTATCACAAACCTTTCAGCCAGCGTCATTCATAATATTAAAGGGCTGTGATGGACCAGAGATTCAGGCAGCACGATTGGAAGAGACCTTCCAACAGCATCTCAGGCATTTGCAGATGGTTTGCATAGTTTAGACAGTCCTCAAAATGGTAGAAGGATGCGACCCTCACTAAAATGATCCTGATTTTACTACAAGCAAATAGAGGCACAAGAAGTCATATAGAGTGACAAGCCAAGTAAAAGCAGATGTGGTGGGAAGAAAGCAGAACTCTTGACTCCCAAAGCAGACATAGTACTGTAATCAACGCCTTGATATGACATGGAAATGAGAAATTATATGACCAAATCATTTGGAAAACTTGCTATCACTCCCAGCGCCCCAGTGCAGAATGAGAGCAGAAGGCTTCTCTCATTCCAGTCTTCCTCTTCAACTGCTGCCTCAGTGCTTTTCAGCATCCTTAAATCCACGGACACCCTCATTTTTGCAGGATGTAAAATCCAAGGGCCATCTTGTGTGGTGCTGCTGTGAGGGCTTTCCTTTATAACCAAATAAAAATGAGGCTAAGTTTTAAGTGCTTTGGGCTTACATTTTCTCCCCTTTCATTTATTTGTGTTTCAGAATGTGCCTTTTTATTAAAAAAACACAACAAAGAAATTTCTATCATCTCTTGGGCCATGTTCTGATGCCTCATGGACCACCAGTGGTTTGCAGACCGCAGGGTGAGTAATGGTGCACGAGAGCACATTGCATGTTAAGTCCTCTGCTCTGACTCCTGCCAAACTCTGTTCACACTAGTGTGTTTGCCCATGCTTTGTCAGACTAAATTCTGCATGATTTGAGTTATGAAGCTTCCATCACATCTTTGGGGAAAATTATTTCACTGTCTACCAGGTCTCTTGGGCCAGAATGTGGATTCATGAAGCCTGCGGTGTGTATTTAGTAGAAGAGTGCTTTGAAATTAATAAGGTTGGGGAAACGGGGCCAAAATTCTGTCCTCAGCCTCACTGGTGTGGTGCTTGTTAGAGCACAGAGGAGCCGTCTGAATGACAAGGGATGGAGGACGGGGGGCTTCTACAGGGGCTGGTGCATCACTGAATTTTGTGACCTTTAGGAAATCCTTTGACTTTAATCACCCCAGCTGGGAAACCGAATAAACCATCAAACCCTTGCTAAAAAGCCAGCTTCTGCACTTAAATCGGTGTTATCACTTACATAAATAACAAACAAATCATATGGCTTGGGCTCTATTTCCTGCCTGGAAGGAGTGTGAAGACTGATCACTCACGTAAAGCAAATTTTATACCAGTTTTGCTTTATAACAAGTGCTGTATTGCACTTGTGAACATGGATTGACAATATTGTTCTTTCTGAAAATGTTAGCGCTCACTGAAATGTTTCAGACAAACATCCTATGAAGATTTAGTGGCCTCAGCTTGTTTGTCTTGGAATCAGACCTGATTTCTAATTAGCCAATCTTCAGCAGTCTGTCAGAAAATGCAGTGAGCTGCCAATTTTCACACCTTAGCCCAAAAAAAGATCCTAATAAAAGTCTTAAGAAAAATGGCCTATCACTTCTACTGCTAGGAAATTCCCAATATGTTCAAGGTTCTTCTCCATTCACATACACACATACATGCATGCATACATATATGCATATATATGTATGCGCCTACACACTCGTACATGACCACCACCCAAATCTTAATATATATAAGCTTAGCGAGTCCAAGGTAAGAACATTTTCTTAATTTCCTATAATTTTCCATAGAAAAGGAAAGTTCCATGTTTTTAAACAAGCCTCGACCATTTAAAATAACCAAAGTTAACCAGCATTTTAGCTGTTTAAATCAAAACACATGCACTTATGTTTTTATAACAAAAATCTATGGGGAAATGAAAAAAAATATAGAGTGGATAAAACATGCTGAAATATAAGCTATCAAACAGCTGTTTAGGTCAAGCATAGAAGTGGTATAAGTAGCATAGCTCAACGGAGTTGAAACCGTGCCCATCATTTTAAAGGTCTTTAAAAAATTCCATCACAATTCCCAAATGTATCCATAGCATTTTCCTTCCAAATTTCATTCATTTGGGTTCATTGTTGATCATTTTCTGTGGCCCCCAAATCTCAGATGTGAGTGGCTTCCAGGGGGACACCAAATTACAACCACTTCCAGTAAGAAAAGAAGAAAAGCTTGATAGTTCTCAGGCAATGTTTTCTCCGGGTTTTGTCAAGATTTCTCTTTGGTAGACATTTCACGATTAGTTTTTGTCACTTTTGACTTGCTATTTATCTTCATGCCTTGATTTTAGACCCCTCATTTACAAACGTACAACAGTCTTCACTTCAACGTCTTGCTTAGAGCAATGGCTGGGAGTTTGGCTCCATCATAAATGTATATAATCTTGACTCAGATCCAGCTCTGAGGGAATCCTTTAAGGGACTGAATGCATCATGGACCTCGCGTGCTGTCTTCTACAAATGTGCCTAAGAGGCAGCAATCTGTACTCCATCTGCAGGTATGCTACCTTTGGTACCCAAAGGATCATGGGCATAGCTTAGTTCCCCTGTACTCTCTGACCCTTCTTCTTTGAAGGCATTGTTTGGAGAAGTAACCTTTTCATCACACAGATTAAAAATCTGAAAGCCCATTTAAAAAACCCCAAGGCAAGTGTTACTGTCCTTGCTCCTCAAGTGGTTAATCTTCATGGGGGTTATTTCTCTGCCTTCACCCCTGAGGACCAGAATAAGTTAACTTGTTGTTTTATGGAAAATGGTAGAAATGGAGATGAAACAGCAAAATATGTGCTCTTAATGGTGTTGGCAGACCCAGAGATGTCTTCATGTAAATTTTTGCTTGTGCTTCACATTTTCAAGTACGGTTCTGTCTTCTTTTCTGTAATAGTGTTCAGATGCAAGGGAAAATATTTTTCACTGTCAGCCACAGTGGTTATACAGCTTCAAACCCATATACTTTGCCTATAAACTGCCTTGTGGGGACTTCTTGACACCTAATCAGAGCATCTGGTACAAGAAAGGGCAGTGGGTTTTAGTTCTGAAGACCTTTTTCAGCTATTACGGAGCCCCTAACTCAGGCAAATTCCAACTGACTTCAAGAGAAATTTTGGCCAATTAAAGTCTAGGTGAGAACTCCCAGATTTGGCCAATACTAATAAAATTAGAGAAATGTGACTTGCTTCCTCAGCTAATAGTTTCCTTAAAGGCACTACCACATGCCGCCACATTTCTCTAATCTCCCTCAGCAGCCGAAACCCAGCTCCCCTTGTTGCATGCCTGCTCCCATAGATGTCAATGGCAGTCATGTCTGCTAGGGATTATTTGCATTCCTTAAGCAAGCATTCAGCCCATAAATTATGACAAGAAAGGCTCTTCTTTGAGCCTTCATTTTTAAATTCCTCTTTAGGAAGGTTTTCACTCATATCACGATCCATTAACTAAGCCATATGTAGGATCCTCCATCCAGAACCATTCCACTCCCAAAAACACAACTGCTAGGGAGAAATGAATATTTGGATCCATTCTTGTTTTCCTTTCTGGCTGTTTATTTAACACCGGAAAGATTATTGAAGATGTTATCTCAGAGAGAGTTCACTGGGGCATTTTTCTGTGACGGTATTATTGCAAGCGCAGTCGGCTGGCTCTTATCTTCAGCTAATAAAGGTGCATTAAGCAGGCAAAACTGATCAAATGTGCATTGACCGTAATTTCATTTGAGCTTTTTCTGTAAAGTAAATATTCTATTTCTTACATCTTTTGTTCAGTTTTAAATGGTTCTGCTTTGCTTTCCCTACCTAAAAACAGGCTCCAGGCTCCTGCAGAAAGCGGTCTTTCTGCACCTCCAGTCTCCCTGGAGACTCCTGCCTGTTTAAGGAGAGGGAAAATGTATTTCCAGTTGCAGATCTGGCCATTTGTAGTCATTCAAATATGCCAGGGCTGCCATGGATTTGTAGGCATTTTGGTGCCCCACAGGGCACCATCACAGCCTGATCCAGCTGTTCTGATTCTTCAGCAAGGGATTAATCCATGCAGTAAGGAAACATGGGATTATTGCTATTAATGCCCTATAAATAACATGCAATAAGTATCACACAGACTTTAAGAAAGGCCTCAACATCACCTTTTGGGCAGATGAAGTTTAACTGTACTCTTTTTTTTCTGCATTTCCGGCATTTTTAAGAGACCGAGGCTGAATTTCACGGTCTGTTGGTAATTTGTATGCATTGTTACCACTCAATGATCGTATTCTTTCTGCTGACCCCACTTGAACTTGCTTCCCTCGAGTCCATGGCAAGTCCAGGAGGCAAGGGCTTGGTTTACTGCAATGAGACCTCGGTGGGACTACACCTTTGGACCACCCAGGAATGGCAGTGAGCCGTAGCACTGCTTGTATCTGGAGCACACCTGTGCTCCTTGACCTGCGTTGGCTTCCCCTTCATTTCTGGTCTCATTCAGACCCACCATGCCCCAAATGGTTTAGCTCACAGGTACCTCAGAGACCTCATCTCTTTCTCCCTCCTTCTCTCTCCTTGCAAAATCAACTGCAGCAGTGGAGTTGACTTTATTTGACTTAACTGAGAGCAACTGAGTGCAGCTGGTGTGAATGCGGCAGGCTTTTCTGGAAGCCATGGGAACTCCCATGCCAATTTGCATCCTCTAAGAGGCTGGCCCAGGATGTTTTCTATTTTAATTTTTATGTCGGCACCTAGCATTCCAGTTGGATGCATTTTAAAGTAAACAGAGTTGATAAATAAAAACTTGTGCATTTCCCAGTCATCCCAGAGTATTCCTGTCCCTCCCTCCGTGCCTCCCCCCTCCTAGTCTTTTACTGCTTGCACAGATAGAACACTTAAATATTCAGCCAGCATGCCAGTTTCCTCTTGCTCAGTTGATTCATCCTGAAATCTGGATTTTGAATGGACTTCATCTAAGAGAAGTAGTGCCAGAGTGGAGAATTTAGATTCTTGGGTGGAAAACTCCTTATGCAGGACTTTTCACCCCAAATTAATCATCAATCATCAGCAACCAAGTACGTTTTACTCTGACCTTGGGCTTTGCCAGAGCCAAAATGCAGAGGCTTACTGAGAAGGATGGGAACAGAAAAAAACCCAGCCGACCAGCAGCCGGCAAATAGCCCCATGATTTCTTCTGGATCTAGATGGTGGAAACAACAGGGGAGCATGCCCATGTTCCAGGTGAAGGTGAAAGGGCGGGTGGGAATGGGTATGTCTTCCCCGTAAGCTCTTGCGATGCTCACCTTCCCTGGCCTTCTGCACCACCAGCTCCGCGCTGTGTGTTTAGGCACTTTTCCAAATCTGTGACTTTAAGAGAATTCGCCTTAGTTTGAAGCACCAGCCTTTGATCCCAGTAACCGAGGTCTTTATTTGTTTAAGATGGTAATTAACTGAAATTAGTAATGGAAAGATTTTTTAACTTAATGGGCCCTTAAGTGTTTGAAAAGTACTGTTAGATTTTTTTTTTTTAAATACAAATCTCACCCTTTTCCCACTTTGTGAAACTGCTTTCTGTTCATCCTTCTCATTAAAGACCTCAGAGCTAAATGCTGGGGCTTGAGACTTGGGAAGCATATGGATTTTACAGTCCATGCAAACCGAAAGACGAGGCATTCATCTGCACAGACCATTCCTATTTGTTTATTGTCCCAGCAATGGGACTTCTTGGCTTGGCAGCCATCCTCCGAGCACAGGTTCCAGACTCTTGGCTTTTCAGGCTCTTGCTGTGTGTCCCAGCTGCATTAAGACCCTGGCAGGCCTAATTCTTCTCCAACAGCCACCTTCCTTCACTTAAAACAAGCCTGGGGATCGTCAGGCCTTGGTTCATTTCCAGAGTCTATTAATTGAACCTGCAGGGCTTAGTTCTCCTAACACACAAGGAGCCCAACTCTACAAGCTCCACGCAGCTGCTCTGACTATTGCAAATGCAGAACACATGCCAGCCTTACATCTCTACGTCGGAAATAAGGGACTATTCCCAGCCCAGAGGGACTAAAAAAAAAAAATAATAAAAAAATTTTTTTTTAAAAGAAGGTCTCATTGTGAGTATGTTTCCTGGCTATGAAGGAATTATTCCTACACAAAAATTGTGTTTGCATCCAAACAGAGCTGTGGAAAGGGTGGGGTGAGAAAGAAGCTTGCCTCAAAGGCCGGCTGAATAAAGGGAGACTTTCTCACACCCCGACATCTGCTGCCCAGAGTCCATCCATCCCTGCCCATAGCCAGAGAGAGCGCTTGGTGATGGCAGCATCAGGGGGAGGGACAGGAACTAATTGCCTAAAGCGGCCCTTTTGATGCAATGTGTCACAGCTCAAACGCGAGACATCCTGAAGCCAGCAGAGAACCTCCGGAGGCTTCTGAGCTGCTTTGCCCACTTCTCCAGACCTTGTCGTAGCTGTGGTTCAATTTTTTTCAGACACATGTGAAAATAGAAGAAGGAACTCAGGCTTTGCATTGTATCTTCTCCGAAGCAAAGCATTCATTCTGAGGCAGCACAGAAGAGCTGCAGGTTTCTGCTGAATGTTGACTGAGCAAAACAGTCTCCTAATGGGGTCCTCACCCCTCTGAGAAGTCTTCATCTTTGCTGATGAAAGCAAACACCTCCTGCTTCTGTGCCTCATTTGTATTTTCCTCTTTCGAGCAGTGGCCACATCTCTTTTCTGTTTATCTTCTTCAGCTGGGGATTTTCTGAGTCTCCACACTTCCAGGCAGTCTTTGGCCAGAAGGTGATTATAGGGCTCAAGTTATCAACCCACATGAGGCTGTTCAATGTTATTTGGGATCTCTCAGGGGTCTCTCTGGCCCCAGCAGTTACTCCCAAAGGATATGGGTCCTGTATCAAATCTGGCAGCCCCTTGTAGGTTCCTCAGATATTTCAGGATGTCTCAAGGCATATATTCGAGCCCCAAAAGTCTATGGCTGGGTCAAGGTCAATCCTTCATTGTGCTACTTGGCCATAACTACTCAGTGTCCATGACCCCTTGCAAGCCTTGCTTCACCTGCTTGACCCCAAAATAATGGAGGTTCCCATCACAAGCAACAGTTCACTGAACAAAAAGGCCATGAGATGCAGGCACAGCCTTATCCCACCACTGGTGGATGCAGGCGAGCTGTCTCTATCAGCCTTTCCCAGGTAGAACCAGATCCCAAGAGTGACTGGGGAAGGCGGAGAGCAGAGTGGAGAGAATACACAGAAAGCCATTTGTTTGAAAACTGGGACACACATTGACTGAAAATATTTTGCAGCATTCACTCAGCCTTAATAGGAACTCACACATGCCTTGAAATGGGCTATTCATTATACAGCAGCTAGTAAAAAAGAAGGGATCTTTTTCCCCCAGCCCTTAAACATATGATTTTTAGCTCCAACAAGGACTTTACGAAGTTCACGTGGAGAAACTTCACCAAGGGCAGCACGTACCACCGTCGGCCGTGTGCGGGGCTGGAGCACTTGCTTGGGGCTCGGCAGTCCTGGCACAAACCCGTGTTCATGGGCCCCTTGTGCCTGGGAAGCCGTGCCAAAGTCATGAGCTTTTATTAGCACTAACTTTCCATTTAGTCGGGAGGGACCTTTCCATTTGCTTCCCCGGCAGTATAGCACTGGCTCCACCTCAACATTTGCACCTTATAAAGTGTTGTCATGACCCGACTAGAGCAGTTTATACAAGGCCCTTCAAGATCCCCAGTAATGAAGAGTAAATAACCAAGGAAAGCTTTCTCTCACTTTGCAGCTTTCTTTCAGTCTCAAAAGAAATAAAACAACTTACTTAACAGCATTCTTTAATCTTTTGCACCAGTGGCCCCCTTTATAGGGTGTTATACAGAGCCAGTGTAAATCCAACCTCTGTAATGGGGTCAGTGTTTCTCAACAGGTGTTGGGTGGATACAGTGTAAGATCTATTTTTTCAATAAATGTCAGGCCAGAAAGCTTGCTGTTCATACACAGGCAACGTTAACATGTGGTTGTCTCACGTGCTCGCCCTCCCCTCCCTGGTACCTCTTTCCCAATCTTTTCTTTTTTCCAGCAGCCCACCAAGGTCTCCAGTTTAATAAAGGAAAGCAGTGAATGCCCATTGCCCAGTCGTAGGAGCAAGAGCACAAGAGCTGCTGAGCTGCCATGCTTTGGGCATGACAGAACCCCCCAAAACTAAAGAAATCCTTCATTTTCAGGAAAGAAAGCCTTCCTCCTGCTCTCTTTCCATGAAGGGGCTGCAAAACACACCGATGGTGCAGGGGAAGTACAGCAAAGTCATTTGAAAAGACTCTCTGCATTATTTGAGAGCAGCCCCGAGCCTGATCCTGAAGCTCTTAATTATTCTTTTACTAAGGCAAAACACTCTCTCGAGCCAGCAGAAAGCTTGCCTGAATAAGGATGACATTAGTGAGCCCATGGCCATCAAGTTACAGCCTGAACCGAGTTTGTTGACCAACAGATTTGTTTCAGCAAGGGCACGATTTCACATCTGCTGTGCAATGGTCCAGGAAACTGTATCACAGTGGCATTAGGAAATATGATAATTAGCTGTACAATTAGCTCCCAGAGAAACAAGTCATCTAAATAATGCAAATCCATGCTTATGCACATGACCATTATTTTAAATGGGTCTTTTAAAATATTTGCATTTTAATATAAATGGAAATCCTGTGTCTTCTTTGGTTCAAGCTAATGTTCCTCAACTGGTAACTGCCAGGTAATTAGGCAGCTCCCTTGGGGCTGCTGTTGCTCCCTGGTGCCAAAACCTGCCGGACTCCCCATTCCCCAAAAAATCTGCCCATGTGAAGGATGGGTCCAGCGCATGAAACCTTCTTTGCAGTATTTACTGTGCAGCCTGTGCTGCCTCCCTGCTTGCTTGTCCAAATACCGTATGGGAAATTAATGCAAAATATTTCCGTGAGTATTCATTTGAGTGGTGGGGGGGAGGGGAAATCACACTTTGCAATCATTTGGGCTTATTCAGCAAAGTATTTACTTATGTACTTAACTTTAAGCATGTTCTTAAGTCCATCTCCTGTTCATCAACGCATTTCAGCATCTAAATAAATCCTTAAGCACTTTGCTTTATGAGGAACTATAAGAATTGAAGTATACTGGGAAAATATTTGTGGAAAGCAATTTGCAAGGTATTATAGAAACCAGACCTTAAATTTGCAGGTTCAAATATCCTTGCTATACTCTTTCAGTGAAAAATACTATGTGGTCTGTCAAAACTGAGCAACAAAGTTCTCATTCCAACATCTCTGAATAAACTTAGGGTCTGATGAAATAAAATATCCATATAGATTGTCATCAAACAAAGCAGGAGAACAAATAGATCCAAGGGCATTGCAAACTGCTCACAGATATTCCATGAGCCAGTACAAAAACACATTTCAAGACATATTATATATTTGTTGTTAATTTTTATCTGGTGGTGGGCATAAAATTACCAGTGGTATACAGCAAATAAAAAATCTTTGTTTATATCAGATTTGATTATATTTTGTGGCCACCAATCCAGTTTTGTCTGGCTGGATGTTAGTCAGTTGAAAAAGAAGGGGTTTCTTTCTGCTCTGTTTTTATCTGGTAAACCAGAAACCAACTTACTCATTATACATTCTGAAAGCAGTTTTAATAATCTGAGTAAAGTGCTGCAAGCATTTATATATTTGGGGAGGAAGAATAAAACTGGTGAGATACAGGATCATGTGGGCTGGCTGAAAATGACATTTTCTTTTTTTGTTTTCTTTTCTAATCCAGTTTGAATAGTCAAACTACCAAGTGACTTGGTATCTACCATTGTTTTTGGATCAGTGTTGCTCAGCTCCAGTGGCTTTGGATCATGTCTCTACTATTTAGTTGACAGAGTTGCAATAGAGTAGAATGTAGTCCAGGGATCAATACACTTTCAAACTAGTTAGGGAAAAAAAACACCATGGATAGTAGTACTTTTAAAACACAAATAAACAAAAAAAAAATGTTCTATGCTTCAGAAATTTTTCACTCAAAATGTCTGCAGAAATTTAGTTTAAAGGATTCCCTCCACCCAATGAAAAAAAAGGCATTTCCCCCCTAAACAACATTCTAGTTATGTCTTGGTGAATTTGATACTTCTCGAATACTCATGATTTACACAGAAAAGCAAGACACCAATGCTGTAGGTGCCACCAACTTTAACTCTTTCTCAAAGCCAACTTAAGGAGCACTTTTTAATAAAGATGAGACTTCTCACAATCATAACACATTCCACCACATACTAATGTTTAGATCAAACCAATTGCGGTTGAAAGTGAAGTGTGATGGCAACATGACTGTCCCAGTTGGACAATGAGAAATTCATCCCAGCAGTAAAATTAGCAAAGGAATGACATAAATAACAGCTGTGGGATCAAGATCAAGATCAGTAACTTTCAAGAATGTTTGGATGACATAAAGATCTGGAAGGGCCTCCATCTAAACACTTCCATGGTTGAGTAATGAAAGAAGTGATTTATTTCTAATGAAGATACAATAACAGATATTAGAAGCCACATGGGATTCTGAGGCTATCTAGTGTGCTATTGTGAATATTTTTTTTTTCTGATAACATTATGTTTGATTGAAGAATCCAGACTTGATCTGAAGACTTCAGAGTTTTAAGAAGCATGAGAAAATGCAAATACTTCTGAAGATACAGAAGGATGCAGTTACTGCTAGTTTTAAATTAAACATGGATCATTTGTAATAAAAAGAATAATAAATAGTAATAATACTAATACTGCTCTATTAGTAGCAGACAGTTACGGGTTAGGGAAAAAAGATTAAAAACAAGGACCACAACAGAATGATCCATTCCCTGGTTTGTCCTTCCAGCTCCCAGCAGCTTAGGAACTAAGTAAACCAGACATTGCATCCAGACTCCCATGTTTAGTAGCCACCAGTGAACTTAGCCACCATTAATTTGTCTAATCCCTTCCTGAATGCATTCTTTTGGCCCCCATGACATTCTGTGGCAGAGATGCTGAATAAATATGATCTCTGGATATTTGTTTAGATTTTGCAAGCATAAAACAAATAGTAACATAGGATTAAGTCATGATTGTGCAACCTCAGCCCTCATGGATCTCAATGGGAGTTTCAGCTGTTCGGTTTCATTTGCAGTTTGGTGTTTCTGTAGGACAGGAGCTGCATGTTCCTCTAAATTTTGTTCAACACTGCGTGAGCTGCGAAAGAAAAGTGGAGCTCGTTTCAATACAGAATCTGGACAAGGGCACATTATTATCCCAAGGACATGTATAAAAAAAAAAAATGTTTTCCTAAAAATTACTCATACATTTACAAACTTTTGCCACAAAAGCAAAATGCTACTACAAGTGCAAAAATTGAAAAGTTACTAAGAAAGCCCATATCTTTCAGTTTTCATTGGAAATATTGCAGAAACCTTGTAAGCTTCTAATTAAAAATGAAGACAATCAAAGCAGACACCTTTTGGAAAAACTCACTGAATTAAAGCCTTAAATTTTTGGTTAAATAATTGTTTGGAAGAATATTTTCAGGCAAATCCAGTAAGGAATAACTTTCATTTCTTTACTTCCTTATAGGGATTTGAACCCTTAGACAATACCATAGAAGTTTCTTTCAAGCAAGGAAGCTGTTCCTGCTTTCAGGCAGTGGGACAGCCTTTCATTCAAGTGTGATAGCACCTCTGAAGTCAATAATTATATATCTTGCTCTTGCTATATATGTGTGCCTGAGAGATTTAGAGAGCAATTTTGTTTATTCTCTAAACATAGGGATTCAAGTTACTGTGGATGTGTATAGCCATATCATATGAAGGATCTTCCCAGGTTCAATGCTGGTATTGTTAGGTTCTGTTCATGAGCTCGTGAGTGAGAGCGAGCTTTATTTTATTGCTTTTATAACACCTCAGTTCATGCCCCTGTAGTACCTTGGTCCGTTGTTTAAGGTATACCATGTTATCCATCACCACAACAGTAGTGTCAAGGTAGTGTCAAAGTAGTGCCATATCTTAATTTTCAGAAAATCATTCACATTTCAGGGTTTGAATAAAGATCTGAAATGTTATTAAAAAATTTAATACTACAAGGAATTGTTTCAACATGTGAGACCATAACTGCCAGATGCAGATGGGAGGACAAACACTACCAGTAATGTCAAGACCTGGTTACCCTGAGATGTGATTACCAGTAGATAACTCTACCAGAAAAGCACAAAAGTAAATACATTTTAAGTCCTTTTTTTTGGCACTTAGAGACAATCTTCTGGAAGAGGAGATTGAGAATCAGGATAAGACTTCAGCCACTGTGAGCTGAACCAAAGAAGGAGAGGGAATAAAAATCCTAAAATTTGTAGATATCAGGTCTGCTTGCTTGATTGATTTTATTTGAAAGCGTGATCTCTGATTATTAAAGGATCTGATTAGGGCAATCAGCTCCAGCTAAGCTTTTGCTGACTTGTACCTGCAGGGTGTTTGAAAATTCTGTGCACCAGAAGTGGAAAACGGATGTGGGACTCACACTGCAAATAAGAGAGGAAAAACTTGAAGGGTCCAGAGCTAACCGGCTCACTTCATAGGGTCTGTTACGGATAGGAATGGAAAAAGAGACGAATCTGCAAAGGAAGCTGCATTTTAGAGGTCAGCAAGCATAGGGGTAAAGTGAGAATTGCCAAAAGTCAAGCTGAGTTAGACCTTGCAAAGGATATTAAAATAAACAACAGAAGTTCTTTAACCAGAAGAATAAAAAGAGGACCAGAAAAGAAGACATGGGTTTGCTATGCAGTAAGGATGGTGTTGAGATTAAAAGAAACTGAGTATAATTCCCAAAATTAAATGAATGCCTTGCATGTGTTTTCAGTAAGGAAGAGTGTATGGAATATGGGGTAAAGGCTGGATGGCTCATGAGTAGCTGGGAATGGAAGTTACCACATCTGACGTGGGAAGAAAACTCAGAGGACCCAATATGCCGAAATCAGTGTACAGAGGGAAAAAATAATCCAGAATAGTGGAAAAACTGGCACAGTCCATTAGCCAGGATAGAAATAAATGTATCCCATTGGGGTGACCTAAGCAACTACAGATGCCTGCAGCTGTCCTCAGTAATCTGAAAAGCTTTAGGAAAAAGTGAGAGAATAAAAGTGATTACAGACATCAAGATAAAGGAAAGAGCCAAAGTGTGATGTGAGTTTACCTGAGATAATTCTAACGTAAAACCTTTTCCCGGTCTTTTTCCATTCTCTAAACAGAGCTAAAAAAGCATGTAGTGTTTCAGAGGAAGTCCTTGGTTAAAGTGAAGAAGATGGGAACTTGCACCAAAATGTAACCAAGTAAGAAACCTGCTAAATGGGAGCCAATCATGTTGTCTGGAATGGTTGGATGGTGGGACATGACAGGCAATTCCCAAAGATCCATCTTGAGACCAATTTTAAGCAGTGTTCTCAAGAACCAGAGTACCAAAGTTCAGACAACATCAGACAAAGAAGCAAAATTAAGCCTGGAGACCTAATCATTACAAAAGAGGCTCAGCGTAACACGTAGAAAGTCAAGGACCCTGAAGGTTGAAGTAATATAAAAGGCATTAGATCTAAGACTGCAAGATAAGAAGTTGAAGGAATAAGAGTGAGAATTTCTGCAAGTCAGAATCTATTCTATTCTGTTCTGTTCTATTCTATTCTATTCTATTCTATTCTATTCTATTCTATTCTATTCTATTCTATTCTATTCTATTCTATTCTTATTGGTGGGAAAAGATAGAAGAAAAGACAGATCTGATGTATATATTCATTCTCAATAAGACTACCAGCTGCTAGTGTGACTTGCTTTTGAAAGAGGCGGGTGAAACACTAATGAATGTATTGAGAAGAGGAAAATAGGAATGTGATGGTGAAGTACACTGGTCCTCACCTGGAAAACCATGCCTTCATTTATCTGATCTGAACCTGAATGGGTGCGGTGGGAAGGAATGAGGATGTTTGGTGGAATAGGGACCTTGCTCTCATTAGCTTAGCAAAGCAGAGATGGAGCAGGGACACAACTGTCCCCTGAGATTGCATCCAGGAAAACATGCCGGCGAGGAGGGAGACCTCTCTGGATAAAGAACAATATTGGTATACACAGCACATGCTGGCCAGAAAGGCATTTATGGGTTTAGAGGAAAAAGAAATGATCCACATCTGGTTTGCTGAATTTGGTGGTCTCTTCAGACCAAGTAATTTCCATTGGCAGCAAGAGGCTCTGGATCAAACTTCCTGCAGAAGTAGCAGAGTAAGGAGCAAAGTAATTAAAAAGAGGAAGCAGGACCCAGAAGTTCTTTGCAGTTCCTTATTTCTGGGCCAGTAATCTGAGGCTTTGTCCAGAGCTTATTAAGTTGTGCAGAATTCTCCACCAAGGCCAGTATTTAATACCTGTCCGTATAACAGCCATCAGGGATCAGGAGGTACTAAATATAGATATTAAACAGTCTAGTGCTCCCTTGCACTAGGTTTCCGTTCCACTTGAAATTTCTGAAGTCCTCTCCTTCCCTCCCAACCCTACTTTCCGAACAGACACTTTTAACAGAGAATCAGGACTGAGCCGTAAACTAATTTTCACGGTTTCTCGGCAAGTTGGCATAAATTATTGCCACCAAGCTGCTGACCAAAAGAAGGGTGTATTTAACAGATAAACTTTATGAAACACAGAAATAATTACAGTTTTACACAACCACATAATTTTAGCCTCTAACAAATATTACAAGGAAGGCTTTATCCTGTTTAACCTTGAGTCACTATCAAGAGCTTATTTTTAACGTGTTTTTCTCTGTTTACTCCCCTTCCTAATGTCATCACTGACATTTTAAAAAGTTTATAGAGCATTGACACGTGGAATAATAAAGAGACGATCAGTTTTTAAACACAGGAAAAAATCTCTTTCCATTCATATAAAATATCTTCAAATTGAATAAAACAGTTTGCTCTCACCAAGTTTGCTTTTGGTTTTTCCCAATTGACATTTTATGAGCAGCCCCTTTCAGTGGTTTAAAACCCATCTTCTGAGTACTTTTTAATTGAGATAAAATCTTCTAAAATCAAGTGAGCTATGAATAAAATCTGAGGAACACAGGTTTAACTGATCTTTCTTTGTAAGCTCTGTGCAAGTCAGGATACTGGATGGTCACTTACTGACTTGAAAAAGCAATGAAACCTTGTCCCAACATATATAGACTTAAGTGCTCAGATATAATGAATTGCAGCCCAATGTTAAATCTGTGCAATTTCCCAAGCTCCAGATATGCTGACAGAATCACATGACCAATAAATAAAAAAGAAAAAAAACCAAGCAAGGATTTCTCAAGAGAAAGCATCTAAGTGCTATTTTAACTGTACAGACAGGGTACAAGGTGCCTCTTCATGATTAAAAGCTGTAATTCATTCTCTCAGGCTAGACGCTGACCAACACAATATGCCAGATTCCATCCAGGGTCTAAATTCATAAAATTTAAGACCAAGAGGGACCATTAGATCATCTAGCAAACAACCCAGACTCTTGCATTTCACCCCGTTACTCCAGTATTGAGCCCTAAAGCAGGTGCTTAGTTAAATCATATCCGTGCTCAAGGTATCCCACCCCGATATAAGACCATGGAGCTCATTAGTTCAGGAGATAAAACCACCCTTTGGACTCAAAACTCTTGGGCTGATAGCTTTCTCTTTTATGGGATGAGAGCCTTAAAAGGCAAAGCTCACCATCAGCTCCAAGGTAACTGATGGGACATGGCAGCAGACCGCCTGCACAAGCGCACGAATGCCAACCCCTGCGCCAAAGATGTCTCTACATGGCTAGTGTTGCTGTAAAAAGTTACAGGTCAGCCCATAGCTGTGGGAGCCCACCAGTGTCCTGATCTTTATCGCTGCCTGGGAAGAAAAAAACGCTTAATGCAACGCACAAAAATGAGGTCTCCATGCAAGAGGACGAAGGCTACTTGCTTGATGACCACGATTTGGGGAACATGCCTTGCATTCTGCAAGGGCAGGGACATCATTAACCTTCCTTTTTTTTTTTTTTAAATCTGTAATTAAGAATATCACTCAACTTTCTGTTTTAAAACAGTGTGTTCTCATGAGAGCTCCACAGGTTGTTTGAAATCTGGGCCTCTTCCCAGTATTTTTCAGCCAGTTTCCTGAGCTTGCTGACAGAGCTGTCTGGACAGCCACTGGCTCACATTCCTCGCAGTCTCTGCTCCAAGCCAGCTTCTTTGGGCCCAGTTTCAACAAATACAGACGGACCACCACAATCCAGAGCTCAACGTGGGACTGGCACCACATGCCTTCAAGATATTAAACATAAATCAGCTGTGGCGAGCAGAGACAGATGTGGGCGTTAAGAGAACTGCCAGCTCTATACGCTAAATATGGAGTTTTGCATAGGGAATGCCAAAGATCGCAGGTCTTTCTTTAATGCAAATTCGGCTGGAGGAGCAAGAACAGCAGCCAATTAAGCAGCTTTCAATAGAAAGCAGGCACCTTCTATTGAATTTGCAGCTGGGAGGCCTGGGTTCAAGTTAAGATAGGGGACAATATTGCAACATCAAGTTGCTTTGCTTGAAACCCAGGAGAAAGAAGTCAATTTTGTGTTACAATAGCTCACACTGGGAGAACATCGCTGCTGGGGAGTCTGGTAGCCCTCAAAGGGTTTCTGTGCTTCTGTCCTCTGAACTGGGAGAGCAGTTACTCCTCTGAGCCCTCGGAGGAGGCACAGAAGCAAAGCTGTTTCTGGAAACCTGCCTGAAGGGACATGACTTTGACAAGAAGAATATGAGACTAACAGGCAGGTGGAGCACAGCATCAACTTGATCATTTCTGGAGGTTTCATGGGATTTGTAACTGGCAGAGGGAACAACCCTGATTCCTAGGAGAAGCCACCGGGTATCACACTGTGGGCAGCTGAGGCTTTTGGGCACATGCTGTTGTCTATCTATCCTCATCACAAAAGCCTGCAAGAGTCAAATGCAAATATAGCCTCGTGGTTTAGGTCAACCTAGTATTCCTGACACACCATTGACTTCATTTCCAAATCACTGCTGAATTTGTGATCTTTATTTTCAGGGGCGTCTTGCTCACATCTCACCCTTGCACACCTGCCAACATCAAGTGGTCAGGTAGGGCTACACCATCAATATACCACTCTATGAAACAGCTAGGGTGTCTCAATAAAATGACAGAAAAGTGCCGTAATAAATTGTGCCTGAATATAGTGCAGAATAAATATATATTTTGAATGCTGCTTAATTATTAGTTCATTTATTGACAGTGACAATACTAAAAAACCTCATCTGCAAACTCACTGCGGGTCTCATTTGTAAGTATTTATGCATGTGAATAACTTTTGTCCTATGCCTCAGTCCCACTGAGGCTGACAGCTTTTGGCATTAGAGAAACCTAAACCAAAGCTTATGGGTATGTGTCAATAGGACTTGGGCTGAGATGCTGCCGATGTCAATAAGGCTGTGAGATGCATTTTGGTTCCAAGATACTCCAGCTGTGCTGGCTGGTCTCTATGTGATATCTCACCTGCCAGCTCCATCCTGGTTTAAAAAAATGTTAGATGACAAAAGAAGATTAGAAACTGCTTTCATTTCCAGAGCCGTAGCTAAAGCAGGGCAACATTATGCTTAGACAGAAAGTGAAGCACTGAGTGTTTTATTTAGGAATCGGAACATTCCACCAGATTTTGTATGGGAAGTTTACATTGATTACAGACCAGAAACATCTCGTTAAAACTCCTGAACCAAAAAGGATAGAGCAGCCAGCAGCTGGCAGATTACGGAGGTGGACTTTCAAGTTAGCATCTTATTACCGTTACATCAGGTGGCTTATAAACACAGAAATGCTGACACACTCTCAGTGTGGACAGTGCTCCACAATCAGATCTCACTCACTGGATTTCCCTTTGTAGGAAAGTATTATTACTACAAAAGAAGTTGCAGCGAGTTGGAAGTTGGCGCACTTTTAGAAGAGATCTATCTGCATTCGTAGGATGGAGGGCAGTCTCGCCTCATGGCAAACATTTCTGGTGTGTGGTGTCAAATTTATTGAAAAAGTATCACTGCTGGTGTCAGCTCAAATCTTTGTCAATGCAAAAGTTGGCATTGGTACTAGTTCCTGCCAGAGATGGAAATCTGAGAGCCGAAGGAGTCAACAGGGGGCTGAATATAGATCCACATTTTAATAAGATGATAAGGTCAGGGGAAGGTGACCCTGTCCTTTGTGCTTCTGAAACCTCGCTTACCCCTGCAGGCACCTTGGCTGGAAGTGAGTCCCCTTCAGGCTCAGTTACTGAGCATCAAAATTAATCTGTGAAAACTGTCCATCTTCGTTACAGAATTTCCAAACTTTCCATCATATCTCAACATTATGGCATAGAACTCAATAAGAAAGGAGAACTCATGTGAAATGCATTTCCCCCCATACACAGAAACATTAAAATTCTTCGGGTATAAAGATGTTGTCTTAATTTCTAAACAGGATTCTACCACTTCCTCACCCCCGTTTCTCTCACCTCCAGAATAATTTATCTGAAATATTTGATATGACGAATAAGAAGTACTCTAGAGTATTAAAAAGGAGGTACATTTGGAAACCCCTGTCTGTAGTTATTCAAACACTTGCATAGTTCTGCAGTTTATATCCCTCAGTAGTAATAAAGTTTCTTGAATTCTCAGCAAGTGAGCAAAAATCCATCAGAGGTTTGACTTTAATATCTCTTATGAAAATATTTTTTTCTCTTCAAAGAAGACAGCAACAAAGATATCTGTCCTCAGGAGAGTAAACTCAGTGTATAGGATACACCCTGCTGTTTGGAGGGTATTGCTATAGATTAGGGTGTTTCTGAGCTGGCAGGCAGAATAAATGCCACAATCATAAAACTTGCCAATATTTTCCTTTTTGATATTGGGCTTATTTTACATATACAAGTTTGGAGGGGTTTTGCGATATAGAATTAAGACAGTGGATAAAACTCATTTTCCGGTATCACTGCAAGCTTCATACACATCCATTTAACAGAAGCCAAATTTTGTAGCCAAGGACTAAAAAAGAGAACAGGATGTTGCTAGGGTTCATTACAAAAGGTGAGCCTATCAGGGGTATTTCTAAGGAAGTAAACATTTTCATTAATTTTATTTGCTGAGAGGCATCACTTTGCACTCTTTGTGAGTTTGGAAGAGAGAGAGCAAATTTTGTTTTAACTGGAAAATATGAAAGAGTGAAAGTAGCAGCACCTTCTTGCCTTTTCACATAAGGAGAGCAGCAACTTGAAATTATCCCTGCTGCAGCCTTGGGCTTGTACCTCTCCGCAGCCAGACTCTCACCAGCAAAGAGACCATCTCATCCCCGTCCCCTGAGCACAGTTATCCTCCTTTAACTTTTAGCATGTTCCCTGAACTGAAATTTCCCTCCAATAGCATATGTGTGAGACACAGAGAATAAGATAAGAATTGTAATATATCTGTCTAATTTCTTTCCTTCCAGTGAAGATAAAGAGATACAGCTGAATTCTTTCCTCACTCCCCTAGCAGCAAAAAGAAAATCTTGAAAAAAAAAAAACCTTTTGAAGAGGTTATTGGTTGTTAGAGTATTGCTGCAGCTTGGTTGAAGCTGGAAAGACAGACAAAATATCTCCATAACAATAAAATCAGAAGAATAAAGTTTCTGAAGTTTTAGTTTTCCCCACTAGGATCATAAAAATAAAGCTACTTCCTTGGAGACAGAAAACAGAAGCAATTCCCTTTGTCAGAAAGAAAGAAAAGGAGAGTAGATCTGATCTGTTAACTGCTTCCTGAGAGCTACTTATCAGCTAAGCCTGGAGAAGGTGCCTAGCGTTAACTGAAGGGCAGCCTCAGACAAAAACCCTCACCATTAGCTAAGGTAACCCTGCAACAGCACAACTTCGCCACAGCTCCTTTGGGCAGAGGCTGCAAAGGGAGACTTGGGCAAATTTATAAAGAGCCCATTAACATCTAGGCAGCTGGAAATTATGGAGAAAACTCAGAAAGCTAACACTCTGGTTTCTTTTATTTTGCTGTCCCCATTAATGCAGCTATGTGCAAAGGGCAATTTTTTTGCAAACCTGCCCCACCTGGTCTTTCAGTAATGCATATTGATGCCAAGCTCTCACTGTTTGATGAAATAAATTAGTATCAGTGGTGGTTTCCACTGGTGTGTCATGGAAGCACCTTTGTTGTTACCGGGGTTGGACCCACCGGTGGGGCATGCACTGGCGATGGACAGTCCTCCCTTCCTCCCACCTAAGGCATTTCCCGGTGCCATCTGACACAGGGGAGCTCTTCCGCAAATAAAAGTCTCTGCCCATGCCTCTGGTTAAAAATAAAGTTCCTGTGCTGGAGAATGACCAATTTATTACTGTTTTGCCATGGTAGAAATAAAAAAAGAAAGGAAAAAAGACAGATAAACCTATAAAGTTCTGCTAATTAGTTAAATAAGGATGCCTGGTGAGCATATCCACTGCCTCACCCCTCCGGTGTTTGGGGTAAACTTTAAGGAGTGTTAGAATTAGGGAGGTATTAGCAATAGATTTTGCTAAATGGATAACTTCTCCTTGCTAGATTTCTGCTCATAGCAGGCAATTTTCAAAAAATTATGATCATTTTTAAAGCAGTTCAGGAATCAAGTGCAAGATATTAGGGGAGTTTGATCATATGATGGATCTTAGAAGGTAAGTAAGCCTCCCATGCAACTTATTCTGTATTTTGGGAAAACGTCTCCTACAACAGAGCCTACCTACAGGCTCAGAGATCCAAAATGTAGCGCCTTCCTCTGTCAGTAAAAGCTGAACCATGTCCCATCTTGCACTGTGTTATAGTGCAGTTCTAATTTTGAATATGTTTGCTTCTCACCATTGCTGAATTCATATCTATTAGCAGCAAAGCTATGGAAAAGAGGTGAAGAATACTGTCCCCTCCTCAAATTTTGGGTTTCTTTCTCTGCTTTGTACCATTACAACACCACTGGATAGTTTGAGCAACTGCATTGTTTCAGGTCAAGTCATAAAGCATTTTGGATTAAAAAGGCTAGGGAATGATTTATATTAGCACCATTTAGAAGCATTAGGGTATGCCAAGAGATTATGATATGCCAAAAAGTTACAAACATTCAGTACAGAACCAAAATGTATGGCGATGCTGCTGAAAGTCAGGTTAAATATAGAAACTAGGTTTGCTACGAAAAAGCATTCAACCAGAAAAATGAATGTAATTTTTTGACTGGTCCATACAGAGATACAGGTGTTACGAGGAGAATTGTTACGCCAGATCAAAATAGAAGCTGGTTTTTGGAGGTTAATAAGGTCTCATAGATTGAAAACCCCATCAGGGATTTAACCATTACATTTTGGTTCAATATTGAATCAGTGGGACTGAATTACTACTAACAACTGCTAATGAAACTTAGCGAATCTCATGGATAATTTGTAAGGTCTGAATCTTGGACCAGCATTAATTCCCAGCCACTTTGTTATCACCAGTTCTGGAGGCCAAACCTCTCTTTTTTTCTTTTGGTTAAAGCTGTAGCAAACTAATTATATCCTTTAATCCTGTAAAAATCAACAATGTAAAAAAGGCTCTTCCTTTACCCGCGCACAATGGGTCTCTCAGCTTGTAAATCAATGCTCCTTGCGCTCTCGGTTTTACCCTTTGCAGATTTTAACCCTCTTGCATTTATAAAGAACACTCTTCTTGAATGAGCTTCCTTGATCTCTGAAGTTTAAGTTTCCCTCTCCAGTGTTTTCAGCTGCTGCTGGTTTTACTAGTGGGTATAATGGATGCTAAATTTACCATGAGCACGATATTTCCAGTTTAAGCTGCCTTTGATTAACTGGCACTCCAGTAATTCAAAATGCTCATGGCTGTTGCACCTAGCAGACCTTTGGCAGCTTGTGTTGGCTGCCCATTTTTCTTGGGAGCATTCATGGGGAAAGGAATTTTATGTTCGCTAAAGACCCTGATGGTGAAAAATAAAACAGCGCAACACAAACCCCCTGAGAGGTCAAGAGGGCAGTGAAAAAAGTCCTGACACAATCGTCCTTCGGAAAGATCTCCGTGTGAGTTGTAAATAAGCGCTCTGTTTCTCTGCATCTCTGAACCTCACGATTCACAGACTGCTCGGAAATTGGGTAAGTGGTTTTTTTTTTTTTTTTTTTTTTACCCAAACTTGAGTAACCGCTTTTAAATGTATGGTTGGAAAATCTGGCTTGCACAGCAGACCTCACAGTCATTCTCCCAGTGAAATTCAATCCTCTTGGTTTATTTCATTTTACCGAAGACACCACTGAAGGAAAAATGGTTTTGGAGTAGATAAATCTCTTTCCATCCATGTCTATGGTTTTTTTACAGAAAAACTTGGGGTTTTCTTTTCTTTTTCTTCCCCCCCCGCCCCGCTTCCCTTCAGCTGTAGTTCAGATAGTCTATTTTCTACTCTGTTGCCCACTGAATACGAGGCAAAGGCCCCTTGCAAGGAGCAGGCTGCTGGACGTGCGATTTCCTACAGCCGTGACTGGGTGTCTTTGCTCGCTGTATTTGATAAGTGATCCAGACAGCCAGGAATGATTTACTGCAAGTCTACGTTTGCCCTTCTGCTAGGATTACAATCTGGGAGGTTTTTCAACAAGCATTCTCAGCCCCCATTTTTAATCAGTCTTTCACCCGGATAGGCCAAGAAAAAGTTGTAAAGTCAGAAGAAACGCTGGCATCTGTTCTCTGACTCAGAACAGAGCAGAGGTTGTCTCCCTTCCATTTTCTGCAAACTCCAATTTTTTTTGTTGACCACACACAAATGGTTCTAATCAGCTTCCAAAAGGCTCTTGTTGGCATTTTAAGATGTTTGCTCTTTGCATTCTTCTCTACATCCCCCTTTCCTTTCTCATCTGAAAGCAGAGGATGTTGAAAAAATGGACAATTTTTTTCTTTTCTTTTTTTTTCTGAGCAATTTCGGTTTTCCATTAGCTGAACACTTCTATTGAAGGGTGTTGTGCAATGAAAGTGCAACGGATATGGAAACCTCTTTATTATGCTTGGAATGTCAATTCGGACATTTGTTTTAGTTGGACCATGCGAAACACGGTCATGGCAAGAACAAGCCAGCAGTTTGCTTCTTTAATGACCTTTCCTCTGCTAATGGGGCTCAGGCTGTCAAGCAGTGATGCATGTTCCTCGATCGCAGGTGAATTCCGGTGCTTGTCCATCCAGGGCCAGCTGGGAGCTGACAATGCCCATGTCAATCAGCTACCCAAGAGGCATGATTGGCGATGCCTCTTCGAATGGAGCATCCTTCAATCATACCACCAGAGGAAGCAGTTAAAGGCCTTTTTCACCGCTGATGGCACTGAGCTGTTGAAGACAGTGAGAAAAGCTGAAAGCTCCTCAGGAAGGAGAAAAAGAAAGATGGTGGTTGGTGTAGGAGTTGTTGCGACTTCTCACCGCGAGAGAGCACAGAGGTTGCTGAGAAATAGAAAGCAAGAAAAAGAAGAGGATATAATGCCCAGCAACTGAACACACATGTCTCTTCCAAAAGATTTTCTTCTCTGCTATAATATTGACAGTGAAATATATTCCTTTATATAAACAAAAATAACCCCCAAAAAATGAGCCCTTGGCATAGGCCAGTAATATCACACATTCTGAACAGGGCCAGGCCAAGATGGAAAAATACTCAGTCTATTTTTCCTAAAATCTACCATATTTCTCCACTCTCCTTCCCTGTCCCATTCATCCCCCGTCCGTCCCCCCCTTGGCGTGAATGTGCGTGCAAGATGCTCAGATTTTGGAGGTATGTTTCAGCAACGCACAACCACAACCCCGTTGGGTGAAACTACAGAGGCCCTCAGCAGGCTGACTGCTATGAAGTGAAGTCCAACGGATCTTGTTTTGGCTTGAGGAACATCAGATATTAAGTGACAAACACCTCCAGAAAAAGGATTCACCATCCCTCAGTGGCCTGAGAAAGATTTCCACAGATGGTCCCTCTGGATATCACAGCCTCCACACCAAAGTCCCTGGTTTCCTGAAGTAATTTTCTGCCTGAAAGAACCTTGGTTCCAGCAGGGTTTTGATTAGACCTCACATGTGAGCTTCTACTGAAGCCAATACAGTTCAGTCATGAATTCACAGAATTGATCAAAATTCCATAGAACCCATGAAAAGGTTCAGATTTTGGTCCATCACAAGATGCAACAGATTGATATGACAAACAGGTAGAGAAGCTGGAGAAGCTAATGGCTCAAATCAATGTAATTCACAGCCTTGAATAAGGAGGAGAAAATTTAAAAGAAAAATATTTTTTCTGAAATTTCAAAGGGTTATTTGCACATTTTCAATTCAATAAGAAACTCAAACAGCAACCTCCCCTGTAAGACCTAACGGGCTAAGCGTATATTGTGTGGCATACCTGAAGGGGAAAAAGGCTGGAGAAAACCCAACAGTACTTCTGGTTTTGGCAATCCCCTCCTGTCTCCATTTCCCAGTGCTACCTTTTATCCCTTGTCTGCTGAGCTGTGAACCCTTCAGGAAATATCTGTGTGGGGTGACCAGTGTCCTGGTGCTCCAATCTCATCTGGAAAATTTGAAGGTGTTAGTACAGCTCACAAGAAAACACTGAGTTCTTGCAGAAACTATTTTTTAAAAACAGTAAAAAGGTGAGATTGTTTTCATGAAAATAGAATCCAAAAAAAAGAAAAGGCCAGAGCAGGGAGAAGGAGACCTATTTCTCCTTGCTGCCCGGATAGGTGGCATATTGCAGGAGAGTAAAATGAGTTATATGTCATACTTGTAGGTATTATTTATGCACCAACTGATAAACATTTGGCTTCTTAAGGTTATCCAAACTGGATAATGTTAACTAACACCTCCATGACCAGGAAAATAATCAGGAAGAGACAATTTTATTGACTAATACCCCCAAAAATCTGTTGATTCAACATCTAATAGGGACAGTTAACGACCAGTGCAAAATGGTCAAGGCAAAGGAGTTGCTAAAGTTATCAGGAATTATTCTCATACCATAAAGAGCATTTGCTCTTGTGTCTTCCTATGAGCTGGACAAATCTGATTTGTTCTCTATGAGGCACCGTTTTCTCCTCTGGGCACAGATGAGCATTTGTGAAGGTAACTACACCAACCAGGCAGAAAGTGTCTTCTATTAATCAGATTTAGCAAACCTGTCCTTTGGATTTTTTTCCCCTTTGCACAGTTTTTTCCATCTTAGATGGGACTTGGGGGTGAATCAAAGATTCATTGGCAGGATGGTGGTGGGCAGACTGGTGTCAACCCACCACCTCGCCCCCCACCCATCCCTGGGAGGGGGCAGGCATCTCCTATCTCCATCATGTTTCTCCTCCTTTAGACACCCACGTGATTTTAGCTTGGGTAGACTCAGGTCTGTAAGGCAATGGACAGGTGACAAATGGAAATAGTGACATATCTGGGAATGACAAAAAATTGTCATTTTCTCTGATCAGATGAGCTAAGGTGTCTGAAACAACTGCTGTACATGGAATAATGGAAAACTGAAACTTTGCCCATAAAGGTCTTTAATATCTACATTCTATTGGCAGTGTCAAACAATTTTTTTTGTTGTTTTTCCTTTCTCTCTTCCTCAATGCCAGCTATTCAGCAACAGCAACGTAGGTAGCATGACAATATAATGCTCTGTTTTCATTATTTTGAACTAATTTCGCTCTGCTATTTTTAACTACTGTAAATGCTACGGCCACGGGGAATAGGTAGAATTATTTTGCCATTTTAGCAGACTGGAAAGAAATTGAATGAACTTTTGCATACAGTGGGATTTTACCCTTGCCAACACTTAAATGAAATAGGTTTGCCTGTGTTATTATAGGACCATAATAATGTAATTACGTAGTACTACCAGAGTGTTTTACATCTCTGCAGTAGCCTGACATTAATCTGTGCAGTAGCTAAATATTATCTCCATTTTACAGACTAGGAAAGTAAGGAGAAGAGTAAATCTCTGGGATCATAAAGAACATTAGTGCTACAGTGCAGCTGGGAGGAGGCACACAGTGTCTGTGCAGGACTAAAAGACAAGCCCTAGGGATGCTCTACTGGCTTATGCAATTTTTAAGGTAAAATACTCTCTTGGCTTTTCTTTTTTTGTCTTGACACAGATTTATCAACACACTTCAGGATCTTTACAAGGATGACCATGCATGGTGAGTCCTCTACCCTCTGCAAAACCGGGCAATTGATAACCTAGCTATGATTAATGCATTTATTCTCACATCTCTGTATGAAGGGAAACCTAGGCAATGAGAGACCATACAGTTTACAAAAGTTCCCGAGACAACTGGTTATAGGGACAACTTACCTTCAGCCGAATGCTTGTGTCCCTTCTCCCCTACAACCCCAGCACTTACAAGGGTGTTCATGGCAACGCAGAGGGTTTTATTCAGTTTTCAAGAACCTGTATTAAATTATTTTCATGGTCAACACCCAAATTCATCCAGCACTGTAGAAAGCATGTGGATCAGCAAGACCTTGGCACCTATGATGAGACTTCTGAAAAGCCGTCCTGTACTCCTCTCAAATTCACATTCCGTCTTCAGGGGCACTCTCTTCACTCCCCAAAGACAGCCACCTTTCTTGAAAAGCCTGTCTGCGTTAACCCTAATCAGCCTCAAGAACTCTGGATAAATGCTCTTGTGAGCATTTCCACAGCCAAATTGCATCTTCTCCTTCTTTCCTGGACACCAACCAGTGGGAGAGTTTGCAAAGTGAACTGAATGCCAGCAGCCTGGTCTATCACTCCTGGTGGAAGGACATGGGTAGGAATTTTTTGCAGCTTCATTCATGGGTGAAACAGCCTCTGTGAATCTATAATGATTTGTCATTTCCTCCTTCCTGGAGGCCCGCTCTTCTCCAGCATCCATGTAAGAGGCCATTTCTATGAATAGCTCTCAGGCTTTGCATTTCCTGCATCCAAAGTGCTAATGAAAACTCCTTCCTGGTACTCCTCCAGGGGAAAGGCAGTTTCCTCCATCTCCCCATACCTATCCGTACATCTGGTCATCTGACCTTCTGGAGGTTTCTGTCCTATGGCAGATTTACATGAAACATCTGCCGCTTCTTGTTGGGGTGGGTATTTTACAGGGAAAAACTGTAGGCTGTCTCAGGACAATAAGTGCTTCTCCCTGCCCAGATGACTAGTTGCATTCTCTGGAAGGGAAATAGCAATCAGACCTTTTGCCCTGGTTGACTTATCATACTGCTGCTTCTGCCCGAGTCAGGCTTCCTCTAGGGTCTGTTAAGTGAAATCCTTCATCCTGCATAATTATAACTTCATCCTGATGCTGAGGGCTGCCTTGACAGCTCAAAGAATGTGAGCTGGGGATTTTTGTCTCTGCAGATGTTGATATGGGAATCACCTGGCAAGGATGAATGTTTGAGATATATCCTACCTACATACAGCTCTTCACCAAGCAACAGAGCTGTTTTCCATGGTGGCTTTGCTCTATTCCTGTGTTACAGAAATTTTCTTGATATAGAATACAGGTACTGATCAACCCCCTTCTCCATGCAATGTACACCAAAGCGACAAACAACTTGGGCCAGGAGAGCAGACTCCAGCATTTTCTTAGGAGCCGTTCTGTTGCACGTGCCTCATTGCAAACCAAGGGCTGTGCCACCAGCACAACTCAAGTTAAATATTAATACTCTGAATGCAAATGAGCTTTCTTCTTCTGTTGACCCCAAAAGAGGTTTCTAGAGCTGGTTCAGGTGATGCAAGAGTTAACCTTCCCTCTCCTCTGCCCTCCTGCCCTCTCCCCAGCCTCTCTGTGCTATCAGACTTCCTGGAGCGGTTGTCATCTCTCTGTGAATCCTGCGGTGGGAATTGCACAACTGGGGTGAATCCTCACCCCATGTCAGCCCCGAGGCCTCCCCATGATGCTGAACGATAGTGTCTTTGGCAAGCGAAGGACTGCCTGGGACCAAGCTGCTTGCTGAGCCAGGCCAGCAACTGTACCAAGGGGGATGCCATCAAATCCTGGGGAAGGGGCAATTTGCAAGTAATTTTTGGTTTCCGCTCATTTAGGAACCGGGGGGGAAGGGAGGGGATGTGTGTTAGGAATCTGATGAAGTCTGGCACTGTTGAGGTAAATGGAGTAGCAATTTTTTTGGGGGGTACATTTCCTATTTTTTGCTAAGTTCGTATTTTCTGTAGTGAATGTGATACCTAAAATGCCAGCAACATTTGGTTTCCATTCCCCCCAAAGAGACATTTGTCTCCAGACTAATAAATCTGAATCTGAATGTGCAGCCTGGTAAAAAACTGGTGCCAACATGACCTGTTTATGTCTCCCCTGTCTCAGTTTTCCCATGTGAGGAACAAACTTTCTGTTACAAGGTTTTGTAGGGTTTAAAAATGACAGGTTTTGATCAGGTAGGGGTTCCAAATCAATACATCCACTGAACTAGACAAAAAAGACACATGCAAGGAACTATTTCTTGTATAAATGAAAGCATTTTTATGAAGGATCTGTCACCAAGATGGTTTGGATGGTTTTGCCTCAGCAAAGTGTTGGCTGTTGAATATTTTCTCTTGAAAAGAAATACCTCAACAGCAGCTAGTTAAATATTGTGATTTCATATGGTGCCTTTATTTACAATGTGGCATTATCTTTAACAGCATCTATTTATAATGATCTCTATGAGATAATAAACAGTGCTATCCTATTAACAGGGACCTCAGGGTTCAGCCAACAGCAAGCGGAGCCTGCCAAAAGAGCTAGGTGGCCTTCTATGCAGCATAGAGCAGCACATTTGATGGGTTTTTTTATGTCCCTATATTGCTGTGTTCCTGTACAAATAAATATGCATTAAAGGTGCGAAGAGAAGTTTATTGATGTGTGTGCAACCCCATGACCATTTGGGGTACTCCAGAAGGGGAACAGTGCCACTAACCCTTTCCCACCAGGCAGCTCCATAAGAGGTGAACCAGCAAGCAAACTTAGATGTTTAATGAAGAAAAAAAAATCATATTATTTCTCTGAGAAAGCTCTCCTGCCCTGTAGCCACCCAAGGGAGGAAGCATAGTCCTTCACCTTCCCCATCCTGAGGCTGGGAGATTTTGGCACTGAGGAGACCAAGGATGAGCTCTGCCACATCCCAGGCATTGGGGCCAGAGCCCATCCCTACACTAAATCTCTTCCAAATTATAAAATAGAAAAAAGGATACATTTCTGCCAAGGCGTAGCCCACCTGGGATGAGGAATCTGCTCACTTCAACACCAGTGATTTGCTGTGAATGCTGCCACATTTCAGAGGTCAGACAGAGGCAGAAACCATGAGGGGTAACTGGTTTTGGTGTGATTTCCATGTTTTGGGGGCTGGGAAATGCTCTGCCTACTCCCTGCTGTGGCTGCTGGGGCTGTTGCCTGCCTTCCCTGGCACTGGGTCCACCCCAGCTGAAAGGGAGTTTCGGAAGTGGATCAGGCCCCCGGGGCAGTGTCTGTGACAGATGGAGGCATGGGTTGGAAACCTGTCTGCGGCAGACAGAAATCCCTGTGTTAAGCCAAGCGGAGGGCTCCCCAGGCTGCCCGCACAAACAAGTCCCTTTTCATGCAAATGCCTGCCCGGAAAGCTCGGTGCCCCCCACCAGGGAAAAGCCCATCCTGTTCCAGTGCCCAACAGATGTCACATCCTACAAGAAAACTTTCCACTCCTTTCATCACATTATGTATTGCTTTGTTCCGTTCGTGGTGGAAGAGATGGTTTTACCCAACATCTTCCATTTTCAAAGCCAAACAAGCTGCTATAAATGCCTCCTGTCACTGTTGGGGTTTGTGCATGTTATATGTTTGACATCATCAACCATAGCTAAATGCGGCTATAAGCAGTAATTATGCAACCGTATTGCGTAGGAGGTGGTGTTTTAATTACAGCCCTAATTCAGCCATGGACAAGAACCTTGGATCTGCTCTTTGGAGTCAACAAGTCCAAACCTTCAGGAGACCTCCCTATATCACCCAGCACCATCCTTAATATCAAGGTCATCTGGGAAGCAAGATGCAAGCACCCCACTGGTCCTGCTGTAATGGCTAGAAATTTCCAGCCTAAATTTCCAGGCAGATAATTTATCCTGAAGCAGGTCCTACAACAGTAAGGGTAGTCATGGGACAAAGGAGCCTGGAGAGTACATTGCAGACATAGGGTACAGGAAAGATGATGTTCTGTGTTTCTTCTCAGCGATAACACGGGAGTATTAGCTGCACTGTAAAATAAATGCAAGCTTGGAGAAATATGCAGTGAGCTCCTGTACGAGCTCCCAGGACTGCCTGCTGGGATTTACAGCAGTGTGTTTCTGTGCTGGCCAGCAAGTCCCACAGCTCCGCTTGACCTCCACTGCCATGCAATGGCCCTCCAAGGCAGGGTGATGAGCTCCAAACAGCCACTTTGCAGAAAAGTCCCAGCCTGCAAAAATCTCTGCATAAACAGCCTGGGAGTCCTCAAAGTGGGATGTATGATGCTCAAGAACATCTGAAACCTGCCAGCTGAGATGCTACTAAAGGACATTGTTTCCTGGAGTGATCCCTAATGAAAACTGAATTTCTGAATACCTTCAGTTCCTGACGATATGAAAGGACCATGGTCCTTTTCTGAAGAGGATGTGTATGAATATTAATATATTACATATTAATCCCATTTTTCAAACTCCATTTTGAGATGAGTTCAGTCTTTTCCAGCTCTATACTGGAAATGTATGAAAAAAAAAAAATTTAAAACCTCACTTCTCAGTTGCACAGCATCAATGAAAGCAAGCTGGGAAGGGTGGCCACCTCAAGCACATCATCTCAGAGGTAGCTGAACGGGTGTGGTGAAATGTGCTCCACATCCAGGGGATTCAGACTGTGCCTTGAGACCCCATGAAGCACAAGATGTTAAGATGAGGACTTTTTTAGATGGGCTTGAGGGCGATTTACGATCCTGGAGACTTCACTAAACCTTTCCATAGGTTTCCCTGCAGTTCACATAACAACAGAGTCCTAATTCACAACCCAGCACTAAAAACTTGGACTTCCCTCAAAGAAAATGGAGGAGAGAAAAAAAGATATCAAAGAGATCAAAACTGTGTTTGCGTTAACATCAGAAATCAGATGGTGGCAAGGTCCTCTGAAGAAAAAAGGCTTCAATCTTTTCCTCTTACCAGTGTCCAACCTGTAAAAATTAATGTGTCAACATCTCCCAGAAAATATTCTCTCCATGACCTTCCTATTCCCCCCTCAACTGGAGGTTGCTGCTCATCATAAAAATGTTTTCTCTATGTTATTTCACATGATAGATTTGTAGGAAAAGCTATTACATGAATACAGTGTTAATTGTTTTGCTGTGTAGAGTTACCTATAAAATATATTTTTATTCAGGGGCTAAAAAGACCCAAACTCCCCCTACAAACCCTCTCCTCTGCCTCACACAGCCCTGAAATCCTTTTGCTGCATGGCTTGAAATAGTAATTCTTTTTGGGGTGGGAGGTAAGTTTATAATGTGGCTGAAAGGATACTTTTCATCTCCTAGCCAGTGGTATCTATTTATTTATTTTATTTTTTTTAAATGAGACTCCAGCTGAAGACTAACACTTGACTTTAGCAACTGCTGAGGAAAACTTATTAGCAGGGTGACATATAGGATCTTTTTACTTCACAGATGGGCTCTCCCTAGTTCAAAAGAAAACGAGGGCTCAAGTAGCCTGTTCTTAAAAAAAATAATAAAGCTTGACTTCAGAACAATGGTATGTGCCCTTAGGGCCGCTCTGCAGATCACGAGGGGGTTAGGGAGAGGCAAAAGATATGCCCTGAAATACACGGGTGAGCTCCTGTCCACAGCCCTTCCCCTGCAAGCACCGCCAGGCAGGTTTGGCAAAAACACTGAAGATCTGCTCAAAAACACAGCAGCTGATGGTGTTTGGCCATTGTTCCCAGAGGGAATAAATCCTTACAGGCTGGAATTAGCTTTATTCTGACCTAGCATAAATACCCTACACCTATATTCCCCTGTGCTGCAAATTTTGGAGTCTTAAGGCTTGACGTACAAATTACCAGATTACTGATTAATTTACTTTGCAGATTGCTATGGGTCAACTTTTTATTCCTAGGCAAAACGCAGGACAAAGACGTTTGGCCCTCGGTTTCACGCCTGTAGCCTCTGCTGGGGCTGGAGCATTTGCACGCATGGGAAGATGTGAGACAGCACTTAGAGCAAGGGGATACGCTTTGCCGTTCTTCACACGTTACGAGTGTTGGCAACGAGCAAGTCAGCAAGTCAACGTTTCTGCCATAGTATAACAACACTGTCTATTAATGATGCACTTATAAATAGTTAATAAAGGGTAAGTTTATTTATCTGCACGAAGTAACCATTTTAATACATGGCAAATCATTTTTATAGAGACCAGAAGCTTGCTTATAACCCCAGTTTATAACTAGCTATAAAAACTCAGATTGATGTGTTTTAACTGATGTTTGACACAGTCTAGTCATGTTTGCAATTTTCTTATGAAACTCTCTTAAATATTTATTTGCCATTTATAAGTCATTTACAGAGGGAAGCATTACCATAAAATATGACTACTGCATACAGATTTCGGATACCTGAATAATTTGTTTATTTGCTCTCTGTTCTCACTTCTAAATGAACTGGCTTTACTTTTTTTTTTTTTTCTTTCTTTCTTTTTTCTTTCTTATTTTTTTTCTTTCTTATTTTTTTTCTTTCTTATTTTTTTCTTTCTTATTTTTTTCTTTTAAGGACAGAGTCTCCAATGCAAAAGGATTAGCACAACATTTAAGGTCTGGACTACCTATGGGTTTGTGCCAGTTTCATTGGTTATGGATGTGCAAATTTTTACCAATACTGCTATAAAAGTAGGCCTTAATGTGCTGTGACCAGTTTACAGGGGAAAAGGAATGACTTTAATCCCCCCAATTAGCACCAGTTCAAGCTCCAGGTCACATCACACCGTTGCAGCGTCTCTGCCTTCTCTCCCCAACCTCTGCCAACCCAGAGCTGCATTTGCAAGCTCGCTGTGTCTGTGCTATTTTACACGTATATTCCACCAGAACAGCTTACTCATCTCTGTTTTCATGGACAATCCGTGCAGATATAACTGCCTATATGGAATGCTTATTCCATTTTCACTGCACTGGTGTATTTGCAGCCAGCCTTTTCCATCTGGCAGCTAGTGCTTTGAATGCCGCCAGTAGGATGCTTCCATCTGGCCCCCAAACAATTTTCCACCATCATATAGCATTAGAAGATATTTACCATCCAGCCCCGGAGAAATCTGTTACAGCAGACTCCCCAAAGAGCTGCCCTTCCACTTCTCTCCCCCCTCCCTGGCTGCCGAGACGGACCTTACAGGCAGCATCCGCCAGCACGTCCCCTCAGCACTGGCGGGAGATGGTGTGATGGATCCCACTGTACCTGGAAGGTCGACCCTGCCTCTTGCAAGCAGCTATGTAACAGTATCATCTCAGTCTTTTTGCCTCCATTTCTGCCTGTAAATATAGTGATGTGATATACTTTGATGCCTAAAAAAGCCTTTTTTCCTTTCTGTCCCCTCCCCATGGAAGAGGGGGCAAGAATAGGCAAGAGAATCAAAAATAAAGAAAGAAACGGGACAAAAAAAAAGGGAGAGGAGTGTGGCTGCTAAGTCGAAGAATGCAAATCAGACAGAAAGTTCCTGTTCAGACCTGGGAACAGGACAGAGAAGGGGAATTTCCACTAAATATATCTCTCCTTTGCCAGGATCCCAACATCTCCAGTGGCTTTCTCAAAAAGTTCCATTTCTGAAGGGTTTTGAAAAATGCCAGGGACACAAACAAGCAATTAGCAGTGATTTTCTTGTACTGTTTACCTCCTGTGGGTAACACTACAAATCCTCCTGCTCCCATTCCGTACTGTTTTAGGGAATTTAATCTGTCTCTCTCTAAGTAGACATATTCCAAATTTCAATTCTTCAAGAAAATTTGATGAGTTCAGGCTGCCTGGTGAACTCCACTGTCTGCAATAATCCCAAAGATCAGAGGCAGAGAAATAGTTATTTTCAGGAAAACATAAATTTAAAACAAAACCTCATGTTCTGATAACAGCATAAATTATATTTTCCCATAACGTGGAGCTCAAGTCTATCCATAGAGGCATAGATTGTGGTGTTCCAGGTGAGAACGGATATCAGGTATTTTGAAGGACACATCAATACCAGGGTGTGGATTCGGCATGCTGTCAGGATGAGGATAGAAATGTATGTTAAGACACTGAAACCACCCAGAGGTTATAGAGAGATGTGAAAAGCAGAGCTCTCCTGCAGTATGGCAAGCCAACACGCGTCCTCAGCATGCACAGCAGGACATTTCTAAGGACGTTTTTAAAGGCTGCTGCAGAGCTATTGAAACTACTTTTCATTTAACCCTGCCAAGAGATCCAACACCCCCAATAACCTTTGATTTAATACAGCCCTTATTGAAGTCAGTGGTAAATTTTTTGTTGCTTGCAGTGGAGTTCATGACTCCGTAAGTATACAGGGCTCAGAATTACAGAAAGAGCAATTTCAATAAAAATGTCTAAAATATATTTTCTAGGCTTGTCAAGGCTATAATCTTGGTGTCTTCCAGAGCTGTAAGCGGTTAGGAAAGCTAAAGAATTTTACCCAAGACCAAATCTGACCTCTTGTAAGTCTCCAGTGGGTACAGGGTAGGGTGCAAACACCACATGTGACAGAAGTGTAGGTATTTTACTGTGGATAGCTTGTTCTTAAACTTCTGCAAATTATCAGTACTATGAAAAGCTCTTTGTGAGCTAGAAAGTCCAAGTGAGAAGTATATTCTTCCTGAATTATTTAGCCTAGAACTAATAATAACAATAACAATAAAAATAAACCTAAAAATGAAAATGGCTGCTAAGCTCTGTAATCAATTCTTCCCTCATTGTAAATCTTGTGTGGTCTCATTTCTGTTCAGCGTAGAAACAGGAAATGTTGTTTTCAAAGGAATCGTTACAAGGGACCTCTTTGTTATTTGTCTGTGCAACGCTTCGCACAACGAGGCCTTAATCCTGGATTAAGTAGGTGCTACTGTAACACAGTAACTAATTACACCGTGTGTGGGAGCATTATTATTGATGAGCATAATGATAGTAAAAATAACAATATTAGTTAAGGATTATTAAGTAGAAGAGCTTCACCTTGGAAGGGGTTTCTCAGGAAATCAGGTGATGTGGCTTCTGAGCAGTTACAGGCACCAAAAAGAAGAATAAACGTCCGGTCACATATCATGAACCCAGAGGCTGCCATTTCTCCTTTTCTTCTGGGATTTTTCTTAAAGGTTTTGCATTGGTCACATCATGTTCTGGAGAAGACAGATCTGCGGTGGCTGCTCATCCTGATGTCTACTGGATTTTTGTTGGAAGGACAAATTTGCATGGAAAGTGTCTCGTCCAGATAGACGAGCCGATAGCTCAGGAACTGAGCTCACCTTTCTAATTCTCTTCTAAACCTGGGAAAGGGGTGTTCAGGGCTTCCCCCAGTGGAACTTTAAATATTTGAAGCTCTTTCCCTAATAAACTGCTTTCCTAATAAACTGCTACCATATGTAAATGCTAACTGTTCACTGACTCTCAATACCCACACGGAGCTGCTCACTGGAGTACTGCTGCCCTGGTACACGACACATACTCACATCGCTATAAAAAGTAGCAGACTGTGTCCCTTTAATAAATTACACCATAAATTTTACAGACTTTACCCCAGTGACTTTTTAAATCTTGCTTTGGCTATGCAACATCATCTCGCAATAGGAAACATCCTTCAAATGTTTAGGTTAGAGGAACAGAATTTAATCCACTCCAGTTATTTTTAAGTGTAATAAATAAATAAAATGTACCCTCTCTTCAGGATGAAATATGACACACAAAAAAGGGAGACAAGCAGCTTTGATAGCTGATAATAAAGGTCAGTATTTCATTTTCATTTTATTCAGCATCTGGGTTTTGTCCTAAAAATCTAGTATCTATGACAATGACAAATGAACTTTAAAAAGTGAAGTACTGGAGAAGTTGTTTTGCCTTGAAATCTTCCAGTCTGAGAATTAAGAAGGAAAAAAGAATCAAGTTATTTCAATAGTGATACAAGACTCCCACCCAGAATGAGACTCTCAGTAAATGTCAGTGCCCAGGACCTGAAGCTAAGGAGAAACCGAGAGCTTCAAAGCCAAATGACAACTCTTCTGTGGTCTTCTTTGTGCCCTCCTATCAGTCCCATAGTAGATGACTACAGACCAAAAATGGAACAGCTACTTCTGCCAACAGGGTGATAATCTTTGGGGCTGTGGATGAGCCTGTTCTGCCTTGCGTGACTGCTACCGCAAGTGTTTATAGCGATGGCCATGGTACTAGAAAGCCTTGGTCTCCACCATGGAGAGACAGGGGTTGGTGCTGACTCCAGAGGCAGATGGAAAACTAATCAACCTATGGAAACTAAGATGCAGCACTGAAAGGAATAAGCCTCACAATAAAAAAGATTGGCAAGACCAAAGCAGTATTGACACCAGGATTCATAAAGGGTATAGGTCAAATTCAAACCTAAGAAGAGCAGGAGGTGCCCCCATTAAGACCAAGCCTGAATTTGGCCATGATTCTTGAGCTCTTGAGAAGTAAGCACAAGCTCTTCAGCCATTCATGAGCGAACACCACTATTTTTGTGACTTTCAACATTGCACTCGATCCTGCTTTCCATTCTGCTGTGGTTTCACGGGCAAGGTTTCTGGGCATGGGTCCCAAGACAAGGGGATGCTAATTGCTGTTTAGGATTGGGGGAGGGAGGAAGGAAAAGCCGATTGTTAAATACCACTGCCTACGCAAACACACATGTGTGAGCACCCCCCCACCGTGAGCATGGCACCACCGCAGCCTTCCAGGGTTTTTCCACTTTTTTCATAGGTTTTGACCATTATCAACAATATTATTTATAAAATAGTGTAATTGCCAATGGGTTTGCCTGTAATTTAATAAATACAGTTAAGTAAATCTCTTTTTTTCCAAGAAGAAATGAAGAGTGAAAGGTTTACTTTAGGAAGATGCAACACCCAAGAGTAAGCAGAAGACATGTTAAGGTCGCTCATGGTTTTTTCCATAATAAAATTTAAGAAGAACCACAAACAAATCAAGAAAAACCCTTGAAAGGACAAAAAAACCTGGAGAAATTGCTATTAGTGAGGAATTGAGAAGCATGTGGGGGACTAACAGCAACATTATTCCACAGCAGAAAACGAAATACATATCACATGTGGGTGCAGCCTGACTTAGCCTTGCCTGCTTCCGGCCAACACACCGACGGACTATCAAAAAATAGCTCTGAAGACCACGTAAAGAACATTAGAAGACCTGGGATGGAAAAGTGATCCTCAGAGCCTCTGCAGATGACACAGTACCACATGCTCATACACCAAAGTTGCGAACAGTGATTACCTCAACTCAGCTTTAAACCATCTCTTTCTTCTGAAAAGCACGCAGGCTTTTAGCAACACCCCCGGTATTGGCCTTGGGACTTTTTGTTTTGCTTTAGCAGAATAAAGGGCCCTCACCTGGGGCTCTAAATCTGGCCTTTGACATAGCTGAGTTAATCCTGATTTGGGAGGATTCATTAATTTCACACCCTTTTGTTTACCTTGAGAGTGAGCTCAGGACTCCCTTTGAGTCCCGCACTGTGCTTTTGACTGTCCTTTCTGTATGCTGTACACAGTAGTTGGACATGGTCTGTAGACCTCTGTAGTTGTTATTTTTCGTCAGGAAGATGGCTTTTAGCTGCAGGGGTAAACCTCACTCCATGCTGGGCAAATGTTGGGTGGAAAAATATTTCACAATAGGAAACAAGTTGGAATAAGTCAGAAAAGAGGAAGTCAACCAATCCATGGTGCTGTTTGGTCATGGTGTAATATTTCAAAGTTCCCTGTTTTGAAATTATTAGACCACCAAAAAAGTGAAAGCCTGCCAAAAATTACTGTAAAAGGTAATAATTGTTAATAACTTGGCATCTGCTTGCTCATTTGAGCTGCATGGTTTTGGCATTCATTAAAGACAACATTGTAAGCAAATAAAGGAGCAACTGCCTGGCACATAAAATTTTTAACCACATCATAACTAAATATTAAATGTGAGTTTTTAATTCAATTTATAGTTTAAATAAGGAACTTTGCAGTAACTTTAAAAAAAAGAGAGAGAAAAAGAAGAGTCAACCCCATAAACAATCAGTCATAACAAGATTTTAAAGAAATAATTGCAGTGTCTTTGACCTTGAAGTGATCCTTTTTCTGAATTAGCACAGGAATTTAATTACAGCTTCAAAAAAAGCTTTCGGTTTAGATTTGAGTTACCAAATATTTAGAGATCCAGTGCCCAGGCAAGCCAATGGAAACATTCCTGTTCATTTCAGTGAGCTTTGGATCAGGCCCCGCACAGCTTTGGGTATCTCATTTCATGGGATGGACCCAAGGTTACTGCAGGAGAAAGTGTTCTCCCTTAATGCAACATTATCTGAGGTCGTGCATCCCAGGGACCATGAAGGCAGTTGCATAGCATGGACAAGTCAGGGAGGAGCAAAAGCTTAAGCCATCTTCATTCACCTTGCTTTACCATTACTCTGCAGTAGTTACAGGTGATTACTCTGAGGTCTCTTTTTCTGTCCTTTCCAACAGCTGAGGCCATTTTGACCTGCTAACAAGGTCAATAAATCTCTGCAGCCAGCCACTGCCAGAGATACAGCGTGTTCCTGCCAGTGAGCCTTCATCTCCCTTCTCTCTCCAACTGAGCTGTAGGAGTTACAGTTCTAGCATGTTAGAGACTCATCCAAAGGTCACTGAAGTCAGGGGACACCTTTTCTATTGACTTCAGTGGGCTTCGGACCAGCTTCTTAGTCACCATTAGCAAGTCAGCGTTTACCAGAAGTGATATCTGAGGCCTCCAGCTATTTCCTGTTCCCAGTATAGGGTAAGTGGTGATAGCTGGGGTGTCATCCAGTGGTTGCATTTGACATTTCTGACCTCTAAATGAGCTATTCCATCCCGGTCCAGCATATCCAGGGATCCGCGCTTCATGACCCAGTATGCAGGAGGGAGGGGAACAGTTTGCAAGAAGTGCATCCATCCTTACTCATTCCCTTCTTATCATGATCCCAAGCAGAAGATAATTTTTAAGGGGGTGTAAATCCAAAAAAAAAAAAAGAAAAAAAGGACTGTCTTTCTAATGTGCTGGTGAAATTCCTGCCCACTTTCTCAAGTCAGGTTCACAATGAAGTGGATGGCAATTTTGCTTGAGTCAGGACAAAATAAGGACAAACTGGGAAGGAAGCCCTTGGTCCTGGCACACAGTCAACAGTGTCATCTTTCAAAAGAAATTTCTGCGCGCTCAAAAGGATCAATGTCTTCTTATTTTGGTTCAACAGAGGCCTGGTTTATTACACAGCTTTTGTTTTTATTAGTGAAATACACTGAACTGTTTTCTCAAGACTTGCCAAACAGCTTAAAACATAATACCATTAAATTTGAGGTCCTACTGGGAAAAGTAATGCAAACTTAATTAAAGTTAACCAGAGTTTTCTCTTTCTGCAGACCCATGTTTCACTGTGTTGGAGTTCGCTCGTAAAGCACTTGCTTACTCAGTGCAGCAGCAGTGCTCAGGCTGGAAGGGGTGATGCAATTTGCCGAGGACTGCCAGGGTGGGAGATGGTGAGAAAGGAGGAACAAGCAACAGAAATAACTGGGGGAGAAAAGGACTGTTTCCTTCCCCTGGTGTAAAACATCCCAATTTTCATGTTAAGCTTCATGGCATCCCCACAGCTTTCACAGAGATGGGGTCTGGAAAAACAGTGTGGTGTCTCCAAAGGGATGAGGGCTCAAACTCCAGAAAACAGCTACAAGGGTCAAGCATTAATCTTTGCAATATAAGCTTTGCGGCATTAATCTTTGTAATATTTCTTTTGTAGCTTCTGACTGTTTCTACCTTTTTACCCCCAAGATATCCACGTCACCTTCTCGGGATGCCTCCTCTACACATGGCAATTACTTCTCTCTGCTGGCAGGAGCCTGGTAGGCAGAGATTTAAGGGTTCAAGAGGAAGAATGAGCTTTGCCTACAAAAGCCATGACATTGCACCCCCACTAAGTCAGCATGGTGAGGCGATACACTGATTGTATCTCCATGTCTCAAGGCAGAAATAAAGCTCATCTCCTGGCTCCTTACAAAGCATTAAATATTTGCTCATGTTTTAGGGCAAGGGTGAGAATATGGCACCTGATGTTTGGCTAGGTGCCAACATGGGTGAATGGATATTTTGCCCATCAAATGTTTGCTTGTTGGTCCGTGCTGGACCCTTGTCCTAGGACTTGCTCAAAAAGCTGGTGTGCTCCACTGTAGAGCTGAAGCAGTTCAGTGAGGGATGCTAAAAAAAAGGTTAAATCCCTCTAGAGAGGAACTCTGACCTGTAAGACGGCAGCTACAGAAAAAGGTCCCCCTAAATGCCATCTTTTTCCTCTTGGTGTGTGTTGGTCAGCAGAAGGTAGAAATTTGGCAGCAGCGCTGAACCATGCAATGGGAATAAGAGAGCAACCCAACTGGCTGGTCAGAAAGTCCTGGATGCCATTAACCACCATTGCTAGGACAGCCTAGAAAGCAATGATAGGAGACTGTGGGAGGGTGCAAGTTATTTTTTTGATGAGTTATTTAGGGACTTTGCCTCATCCTGATCCTCCATCTAGTGTTAGTCATCTGAGCAAAGCTCATTTCTGCCTCAAGCATTGTGATGTGCTTTCTGTAGTCTGAATGAAGTTATTACATATAGTGCTATTAGCAACATTGGGAAAAAAAAAAGTGAAAAATTCCCATAAGTAGTACATTTTTAAAAGAAAACCCTCTTAGAAATTGCTCATATGCCTGCTCTTCATCACCAGCCTAAGGGATGAGTTTCCAAGCCATATATCCTGCAAGGCAACAGGTAGTGATGAATACATACATGACAAGTTTAATCTATAAGTTATTGAATGAGAATTCTGCTTCTCAGGTCAGAAAAAAACAAAGCTTTCTTGTGATATATTTGTCCAGTTAAAACTCCATGAATTTTGAATCATATATTTAAACTGTTTTATTAACTTAGTAGAAGTAATTAATTACTTAAGCAAGAAGTATGCAGAAAATAAGCAAACAAATGGAGGTGGCATTCAGCAATGGAATGATTAATTATGGGTTATATAACATCTTTTAATTTTTATAGAAGATTTTTTTATTGTTACCCATTTATAACAGATGTCTGTAATAGGTCTGACCAGTAATGTCCTAGCCACCACCATTTCTCAGCTAAAAGTTGGAGCTCTAAAAATATGCACAGTATCTTTGCATTTACAGAGAGTCTGGAATACCATATTACAGAAGAAGAGCTCCACTACTGCTGAAGCTGAGATGGGTTTTTTATTGATCGGATGGAAAGCAAAATGATGTGGCCTCGGACAACTCATTTAGTCTGTTCTTTCTCTCTCAAGCTGTTAAATTAACTCCACTCTGTTCCCTGAAGGTGGGGAAAGAGGTTGGCTTCAGGTCTGCTTGTGAAGCACCTGGATGCTATTGAAATGAGGGTATAAATAAGGGTGCAATATTTACTCTACGTAGGCAGAAAATATTCTGGAATTAATTTCTTGTGGAAGAGAGAAGTAATTCACGGGACCTTTCTTTTTTTCCTTGCTGCCACCTCATGGAAACCCAGGGCAGCAGCAGTGGCAACTTGGTTTTGTTTCTCCCCCCACAGCACTTAGACATGAGCCCTACGGAGAGCACCGCATGGTATCTGCATGTTGATAAGAGGGACGAGAATAGCATTTTGGTCCTCAGAGAATGCATTTATTTCCTAAAAACTGCACCGGTTGCGAAGCTATCGCTTTCCCTTTTATCCGAGCATGGGTAACACCAGACGTGACCAGGACTGAAAAGCCGTACATCCCTGTCTGCAGGGGCACTTCCTGACCAGAAACGAGCGGTGGGACATCTCTTTCTTTCCACTACCCATGGAGAACAACAATTTTTTGGGAGCAAACTACGCCTACATGGAAAGTTCCCATTTCCTCCTCAAAACAACAAAAAATAATAAAAAAAAATAAGTCTCTTGTCTCCTCTGTTCCATGGCTGGGGCAGGTTCCCGCTTGCGCTATACCGTGGCCCTCGCCTTGGCCGGCTGCCCAAAACTCCCGTCTGTTTTCCAGACAGGAAATATGAATCAAAATAACATGACATAAAAACAGTAATTAGCTTTTGTGTGTGAGGCTGCTAAGGCCTTAATGAGGAACAGGCTTGTAATAAAACTCTTGGCTACTCTTTCCAAAACTTACTCTCTTGCTCACTCTCCTTTTCAGTTCATCATTTATTTTCTTGTAAGGAGAAGTGAGGAGAGAAAGAGACACTATCTGTAAATTGATCCTCCCCACCCTTGCTTAATTATCAGGGAGTCTGTAAATGTTTTGACAGTTTTTTCCATTTGTTTTGGGCTATTTCTCTCCCACCCACAATGCTCATCTTTCCCCATGATCCTTCACTGCCTTTCACGGCAAGTTAAGAGCCCTGGCTTGAGCAATAGCTAAGCTTTTAATAAAAGTGTGGGATCCTATGGATCACCTGGGGCTACCATACTCATCCAAGGATATTTTCTGGATAGTCGCTCCATTGAGCGACCCAACGCAGTTGTAGTGTCTCCAAGCATCCTTGTGTGTTTGAGCAGAGTGAAGGATGTTGTGGAGCAGCAGGTTCACCGTAAGGCTGAGAGCTGTGTCAGCACCAAAGGGTCACCTCATCTAGCACACTTTGCACAGAAAACTGTAATCTCAAAAGTCAGATATCAACTCCAGCTCCTTGTGTGCATGGATGAGTTTAATTTCTCTAGGAAGAGGCTTCAAACTGTAGCAGTAAACTCTTGTCTTAAACCTGGCACCACGTGGACTCAGATTAACATGTGAAATGAGACCTGCCTCAGGAGCAATGCTGCCAAGAGTGCTTGCTGCGAGCACTCAAAGGTATGCAGAGGTTTGCAAACTCCAGGACTTGTCTTCAGCAATACAACAGTTTGCTTATAAAAACAGCTGTGCCTCCTTCCCAGAGAGATGTGTCCAGTGACGAGTGATATAATGTCATAACTCTACAGGAGTTAAGGACCACCAAACACCCTACTGGTTTTGGTCCAAAGTATGAACCCTACTTTGATACCACTTTCCCTTATATAACCATAACATTATCTCTTTGTGTGGACCCTGATAAGTTTTCTGTACACGTCCGTATCCGCATGACTGTAGGCTCCCTACCAATTTTAACGAGTTGCAATTTAGAGGTGAAGTCCCTCTATGGTCAGCCTATTCAGAGCTGCAGAACACACTGATGCAAGCCAGTTGCATGGTTTCTAGCAATGAATAGTAAAATTTTTCTAGGATCAGTCATCATCCATGCACATAAAGCCCTATTAGTAGCAGATCTATGGGTTTCGCCACATGGGAGGAAAGAGAGAAGTTGTGTCCCTGGTTCCAGAGGCTGTGCTCCTGTTTCCTACTTCTTTATGGGGAGTTTGCTGGGACACAGCATGGGAAAGGACAGTGGGGACTGCAAGATGCATTTTAGGGGTGTTTGGAGAGAGTATCCACAGATTACCTGCATCTGTGGAACAAACCATGGACCCTCCTGGAAAGCTTCCTTCCATGGTGGGACTAACCTCATGCCAGTGCTCTGTAAAGTGATGCTTACCAATTAATTAACCATCTGTAAGAGCACCTTGGCTGCTGACGGATAGTTTCCATTGCTTAGCGCTCTACCTCACAGCTGGCAAAACCCAGCAGTGCTGCTGGAGTCAGAGAAAATATATTCTGCGAGACCTCAAAATGTGCTGTAATTTTTAACTCCAAGTGCTGCTGTACATGATAACATCAGACTAGAGCTAGCAGGAAAAAACCTTTCCCTGGCAATTTTTCAATAGAAAATGCCATCCAAATCAAAATGCCATCGGAAATCAAGACTTCCGAGCAGAATATGTTGTTGTCAATGAAATTTTGTTTCAGTTTTTTAAAAAGAATTGTTTTGACTAGGTTGAAGTATTGTGTTTGGACCTTTTGGAGTGAAATTACTTGTCTTTTCATAACAAAAGTGATTTAATTTTATGCTTTGAATAGTGTATGTTAAAAAGGAAGGTATTTTGTTCTGATTTCGTTTTATCAGAACAGGCTATTTTAATTCATCCCAAATAATTTTTTTTTTTAATGTGGTTGAAGAGAAAATGTGGTCTTCAAAAGTTTTTTTCTGATTTGGCACTAAACCAAATCTTGAAATATCAGAATTTCAAGTGGACTTCCAGTGAAGTTCAACCCATTCCATGGTGTAAAGCAAGAAGAAAACCCACATAAAACAATCAAATTGATGTAGACATTTATTACTTGTGAGAGTTGTAAAAGCATCACATGGCTTTCTCATAAAAAGTCATAAACCCTATTTACAGTCCCTGCATTATTATTCTAGTAACTAAAACCAGTGACTCTATGAAGTGCATGAGTGTTCAGCTAACTCTCACAACCAGCTTGGAAATGCAGAAAATACTTACTGTTTTCAGAGCAGGGGGATTGTGTTTTACATGTATTTATTTATTGTGTTTACCTCTTACACTTATAGCTTGGCCCCTACCCAAAAGGTCAAAGCTATAATTATTTATATTTCATGATAACCAATGGAGAAATTAAATCGGTTAACTGCTCTCATGCTTTTGTGAAAACTGGTGGTGTTTAGGTCATGCTTCAGCATTCAATGGGGTTAAATGCTTTAGTAGAAAAAGCTTAACTCTGTATACAATGGAGCATCATCCAACATTTACAGCTTCAGGCAGTGTGTGGTTACAGGTGAAATGTATTTGAAATGATCATAAAGTCCATAAGGCAAGTGAAAAAAAAAAAAATCTACAGGGTTTTGGATCAAGTCCAGGCTTTTTCTATTCAGAAATATTAAAAAAAAAAAAAAAAAAGAGATATTCAGAAAGATTCATTTGTTGTTCCATGTTCTTAGCTTAGTGAAATCAATGAAGAAAGGTCAGCTCCAGAGAGAGAGTTTGGTTGTCCCGTTAACCAGCAGTGTTGCTATTGCAAACACATTGTATTTGGGTGTTGTCATCTCTGGAATAAAGCACCAAAGGTTTTAGACTGAAGCCAAAGCTTCCCTCAGACTTTCTAATGTGAAGAGCTTTTATATTGCCTGTAAAAATGACACCCCCCTCCTTCTTTAGGGAAAGTTCAAAGCAGCTCTGAAGCAGGATCAGCTGGAGATGTTTGCAGAGTTTTGCTTTATTAGGGGTCTAAGTGAAGGGAAGTCCCACTCCTCACGTTGGCTTTGAACCTTCACAACTTGGGCTTATGGAACATGATCCTCTTGACTGTAACATAACTGCTAACGTTTTCTTACTTTTATTTTCTCTCATTTATCATCCTTTACAGAGCCAACAAGTTCATCTAAGAGGGCGAGTGAGTGAGCTTTGTTGTTCGTCAGTGGAAGATCTCTGTGGAAGGCTCTGTCTCTCACAGGTTTCCCACTGGTGTCACTGCACTGGCATCAGCATCACCATGCCCAGCTATAGCAGCTTTTCATAACTTTGCTGTCGTTATTTTCAACTTTTTGCTTCTATACAGGACCCATACGTAAGCCCAGGCCTAAAAATACTTGAATCCACCCCATTTTTCCCTACAGATCTGGGAACTCATATTTGTTGACTGAGCCTAGCCAGATACCAATTGCCAGAGTCTGAAACTCAGCTCAGACCAACGTCTCAAAAAAAGGAAATATTGGAGAACAGCCCTGGGCAGTTTATAGATCCATCACCACTGTCCCATAGATGTAGTGCAGCTACCCCACACCAGCTCACCTCACCTGAGAGTACCCCCAAAAATAGCCTGAAAAGAGCCGATAAAATTGTTTTGCTGGCTGTTAGGAAGGGTTAAAATATCTGAGCCGTGCAAAGGAAACACTTAATTTTTAAAAAATGGTTGAACCTATAGCAGAGCTACCTTCTCGGAGAGAAGATACCCCTTGGGCTGCAAGAGGGCATTTATTGCTTTCCCATCCACTTGGGGAAATTCAAAGATAACAACACCATGTCCTCCTGTACTCTTGCGCCTGCCCGCAGCATTCCCCGACTTGAGTATGCGCTCAAAAGACACATGGTATTAGTCTTTATTATTCAATTATTCTGCGGTAGAGCTTGGATGTGTGCAATATATTGAAAGCCTTTGGGAGACTATCAAAATTTAATAGGGAAAGTACGGCATTTTTTAATTTTTACTTCTAACCCTTGCTGTCAAATGATTTGTTTGCTATTTTTATAAACACACTACAGTACCACTAGGGAGGTATGGGGACAAGAATAAACTGAGCTGACTAATCCAGTCGCAAAACATAAGGATGGATTAACCCCTCGGGTACCACTCATTGGGATTTCCAGATGTTCAAGAATAACAACCAGGTCTGACTGGCATCCTGCGGTGGAACACTGTCTTTCCCTGGGCAGCAGGGCATGGTGAGGTAAGACCAGTGGGTACATTGTTTTGTACCTCAGATACCCTAGTTGCAATGTTTGTGGTTAACTGTCCATATGGATAATATTTTGTAGGCAATTATTCCGCAACCTTGGCCCTGCTGTTACTCCGGGTTTCTCAGAAATAACACTGGATATGGAGATGTTTCCCTGTTGTGCCCTTTCTACTGCGGGCATTTCCTTCATACTCTTGACCTTCTCTTTGGCTTGTTTCTCGTGATATTGTTCATCCAACTCTTCAGTCTCTTTTAATTGTCCCAGGATTTTTAAGATCAGTTATTTAGCATCCTTTATCACCATGTTTGCTAAGGCCTTGGAGCTTGTGTCTTTCTCTTTCTCAATATGCTTCCTACCTAAAAGTCCTGCCTGGTCACACAGTCTCCTCTTGTTCTGGACAAATGTCCCAATCTGCTTTTGTCCTCCTTTTCCTTCTTTATTTGTTCCTCCCATTTAGCAGTTGCTCATCAAGTCTAACTTGTTCTTTTCAAACAAGCACTTCTGAGGTCTTGGTCATCTGCCACACAATAAAACTCACCTCTTTCTAACTCCTCTCCCTCAGGGTCCTGTTTCTACCTCTGTCTTTGCAACCCCTCTGTCAGCACCTGCAACCTTAAAGTGGTCTTTTAAGCAGCTCTCTGATTTCACACTTCTTGCTCTACCTACTTAGACTCTCTCCACTGACATCTGGCAGGGGCAATGTGCAAGCCAGAACTTTATTTTACACTGAGATATTCAGAAGTCCACCCCTTCACTGCCTTATGACTTTTTCCTTTGAAATGCAAAGGCACAAGTCCACTTTTCCTTTCCCATGTTGACTTCTCTTTTATGCTTGGGACAAGTGGTATTCCTCTACCAAATACTCAGCACTTCCTCCTTTCCCCTCTTACTCCATTCAACTCGCGAGGAATTTGCTACACACTTCCTTTTGGAGGTCCAAAAACTACACAACACTAATGTAGCGTTGGACTCGTCATAGGTTGGCAGCAATGAAATGCCTCTTAGTATTCCGTAGGTTTAACTGGCTGCTTTCACACCACCTGTTCTCCAAACCAGTCTACTTATATACCACAATTTATTTTTGTACTAATGGCAAAATACACTGAAAAATAAATTGTGTGCTTTTCATCTACAGTTATTTCCTTGAAAAGATGGCCTTGGAAGAGAACCCTGAGTGGGTCTTTACCTATGAATCACTGTCTGCAAAGAGTCTGTAGCTCCAACTGCAAATCCCAGTGCATAAAGAGGAGGTATTCTTACATATGTGTGCGTTTGTATAGGCAGAGAAACACTGACATTTACATCTGCCTTTGATTCAAGAAAAGGTCAAAAAGAAGCAATATCACTTTACACAGATGGGAGACAGTTCCAAACCATGTTTTGTACGATAATGGTTTTGAAAGAAGACTCATTCAAGCTTGTCAAATTAGCCATTACATTTGCATAGCGCTTGCAGGAACTGTTTAAGATAGCACAGAAAGTTAAAAAACAACACACACCCACTGAAAGCAATTTGAATGGGATTGCTCCTTGCTTTTCATCCTTAGCACTTAGACTGTCTTTGTTTCTCATCAGAGGGGGAAAGGGACAGGTACCCAATGCGAGTAAAACAAGTCTTCCAAACATCTCCTTCTTTGGTACACATTGGAGATTTGAAAACATTTTGGGAAACTTTATTTTATGTCATGTGTGTGTAATTAAATAGCAGCTTTCTGACAAGGAGAAGAAGTTTGTTCAGGACACAAGCGCGCTGACCACCTTATTGCTCCAACACTTGTACAATATTCTTTACACAACCAAGCCGTAACATCGGGTCTTGGCGCCATGAGTCCAGGCTCTGTAATCGATCTATAAACTATTCTCCCCAGTGGACCCCAGCTTTCTGCCAAGGCTGAAATTGAAGGGTTTAGGGCTTTTTAAAGCCAGATGTCTCTGTAATCCTTGATTCCTGTTAACATCTTCACTCGAGTGTCTTTGGAATGATGAGAAAGGTTTTCCTAACAAGGATGACAAACTGACAAGAATTGGGCCACGTGAAAAGCAGACTCAGAACTCTTGCTGAGCTCTTTCACTCAACTCTGAACATGAACATATAGGTCCAGATCAGTCAGTCCTTTGTGCAAATGCCTGAGCACTATGCCTCAGAAAGATCCTTTTTGAAGTCATTCCTGCATCCGCTGTGGTGCGAGAGATCCCGAGGAGCACTCTCTCCCTGTGAACGGCATGCATGCATTGAGTTTCCTGGAATGAGGTGGGGCTGGATCCTGCGCTCTCAGCTGTAAGTGCAAAGACTCCCAGTAACTTTGCTGGAAATTAGCTCCAAGGTAGAGTGTGATGCTTAGCATAGGGGCTCTGCCTCATGCTATCTGCATGTCTTGTCATACAAACCTTTAGCTATGAAGTCGATGTTTGAAACCTGTTTTAATTAGCTTCAGTTCCACTCTCGGAGAAACATGAGTCTCGGTACAAGCAGCAGGCAGAAGAAACAGAATTTTTTCATCATGTCTTGGCATCTGTCTCTCTCTCTCTTGTTCCTGGTCTCAATATTTGTAACTGGGGTTTTTTTTTGGTTTGGTTTTTTTCTTCTTTTTTCATTTTGACCATGACTTGAAAATATTAAAGCCTGACATTACTACTTAGAAAAAGGGACCTCTTCCAACAGGGTATCCTGCAGCATGCAAATAGGAAGGAGCAATGGCTGACTGAAGCTTTTTGAAACAACAACATTAATACTTGGTGATTGCATTGCACACAAACTTTTGCCTGAGGATACCGGGGGCTGGATTCTCTCTCCCTCACTCCTGCTTGGTAATACTTTCATCCATGACTAAACCTCAGAAGGACAACTTGCAGAGCAAGGTGGAGGCTGCTAGACTGCTAAATTCTGTAACTTTCTTATTTAATGAAAATCTTGGTCCAACTGAGACTTTTTATAGTATGCGTTCATATATATGTAGTATGTCACTCATTTTTATGTCTTTTTAGTGTGGCTGCTTTGCATAACCTAACACAGAACAAAGTTTGACTGGTTTATGGTAGGAAATCACAAGAAAAATTGACTCTGTGGAAGGGAGGAATCTGTTCTGGTGGAGCAGTGGAAAGAGGTGATCAAGCAGTCCAGGGCTGAAGGAGACTCGAGCTGCCCCAGCTGACTATTCAGCTAGGGTAGTGATTGACCCATGGAGCGGCCCTGCTAAAGACTTCTTTGGCAGATTTAGTTCTTGCTGTCTGAGATCTCACTGACCCTTACAGTGTCCCTTGTCTTTCTGCCAAGGATTGCTATCCAAGTAGCAAATGCAGCAGGCATATTAGCATTGAAAGCAGTTGATTCAAGGGCAATGCATCTTGGTTAGCCCTTGGTGCAAAGTGGTGGTGATTAATACTCCTCCAGCTCTATCAATGAGGGTCAAATGTGAGCTATCATGCAGCTGCAGGGCTGGGGAACCAATCTCAACTCCCTTCCCGTCATTCTCTGATGTGAAGTGCTGGTGTTTAAAAGCTGCCTGGCTCCCTGATCTATTTGTAGTTCCTCTTCTACAGACTTGGCAGCATCATGATGGGCTACATGGCTGAGCACTCTGCAAGAGCCAGAGGGCAACCCTTTGTTCACCACTGATATAATTTCCACACAAACCTCTCTTGCTCATTTCCACATTTCTTCTGCTTAACAGTGGGGTCTTGTGCTGCAGGTTTCCCTCTGACACTCTCTGGTTTTGCCTTAGCACTGGAGGGGCTATCATGCTTCAGCCACTGTCCCAGCGAAAGTGGGGAGCAATGCAGAAGAACCACTGAACGATGGCAGTGTTTTGGGAAGATGCTGCTGCTGCCCGGTCATTTACATATGTACATATTTCCCCCTTTACATTTACGTATAATGTTTCATTTACATCTCTCCTTCTACCACAGATTTTCATTTTAAAGACAGAGCTTTAATGAAGTTGCTCTTCTAGAAGGGGAAAAAAAGGAAAAAAAAGCATATGCTAAAGAAATAGCTAACCTCCTGTGAGAGGAGGAAGATTCTTCAGTGAGAGGAAGAAGAACCATTTTTGTAATTTGCTATAAAAATAGGCAAAAACACTGACGACTCCCAGTGGCATATGGCTTTACTACAAAGACAGAGTTTTGTACTTACCTTGCCCTGGTCCCAGTCTGTTTTACAGAGCTGCGTGCTTTACACAGCTCTGTGCTGCTGCACTGCATCTACTGCAGTCTTAGGTTTGCTCTACCAAATATCTCCTTTGCCCACCAGAACAGCCATCAGTCTAATTCATGTAGTCATGCTATTTAGACCTTGAACAATTTTTCTCAGCTATGGTTATGTACAAGGTCTAAATATTTTCCTTGTGAAGCACAAATACCCTTTACCCTTCTGCTTATGCACCCTCTTGAGGAGCTCACACGAGAACCTTTAATCAGCACCATATTTTGAGGACAATCTCTTTTCTTTTCTATTTCTTTCTTTATTTTATTTTTTGGAAAAACAAGCAGTCTCTGGTCCATGGTCACATTTTTATTTTCATGTTGCCGTTGACACACAGAATCCTGACAAGCCAAGTTGTATTAATTTCTTTGACTGGCACCAAAAGTAAATTTACAGCTCACGTTTCATTTCCAGTCTGCTGTTCTGAATTTCAGCCCCTTCATGGAGTAGATACAACCAGAAGAACTTGGCGGACTGTGTTTGCTTAATGAAGACCGGGTTGCTTGACTTATCTGATACTTATTCTTCCGTTTGTTCTTACTTTCCCCCCAAAAGCTGGGATTCTGGATCACCTGGGCTGAGGAAAAACAGGAAAAAAAAAAAAAAAAGAGAAAAGAAAAAAAGACACTTCTTTTTCAGGAGATTTTTTTTTTCTGTATTTCAAAGAAAAGAGACATTGCAGCAACTGTGGGTTTCCGCAGACCCTGGAGATTGCGGTGACCTTTGAGATAGATTGTGGGCCACCAGAAGCTAAATATGCTTACTTTGGTTAGCTTGACATGAGTTATGACTCTGGAATGCTGAGGTCCATGTTCTTGATATATTTAGGTATAACGAAGGGTTATAACATAAAATTAGATCAACAGATTGCTATCTGGCAAAATGAAGGCTGAGAAATGATACATGCCACAGTGTAATGGAGTTACAGTCAAAAGCTGGTAGCTCATTTGCCCACAACTACAAAATCTGCAATTTTTTAAACTCATTCTCTCAAAACGCTTCCTCGTTTCCCAGTAGATCTACGCAGATTTGAAACAGCACAACCCAAACCATCCGTTGAGCCAAGTGGGGACACAGTGCTGAGCCTGCTCTTCTGTCACCCTACCATGGCTTGTCTCCAGTTGCTTCCACTTGTCATGACTACCTCCAGCTCATCATACTGGCATGAAGAAGAAAAAAGAAGAAAAATGCTCCCAAATCACCCAATACACCAGAACATAAACCAGGGCTCTGGTGTTCCAGCCAGGTGTCCTAATGTTTAGACTCTAAATAAGTGTTAGGATTACTCCACTGAAGATTTGTGAACATGAAAAAGCATTAATGAAGTTTTTCTCTGGTGTATTAGGTCTTTAGTGTGTATGATTTCATTCTGAATTTTATCACTGGACTGGCTCTCATTTGCATTTGAACTATAACCAGTGTCTACCATAGCCTGTCCAAGGATGACCACCATGGTCCCATGCTACCTCAGTAGTCAAATCTAAACCATAAGAGTTGTTTCATTTTACAACTACAGGAAGCAGAGATAGGTCTCAACCTGAATCCAAGGGTAATTCTGATTTGAAAAATCAGTTTCACGTTCATGCCCAACACCTGCTTGGGCTGAGCCCTAGTAGGAATACATTACTTTCCTTGGATTTGGGAAGGTGCTAAAGTTTTCCTGAGCAGTTGTGACTGCAGTACCTTTCCAAGGAGCACCAATTCAGACCTTGCATCTTGGAAATTAATGTTCTTCTACACACTCCTGATCAGAAGTGTGCACATGAGAGATTTAGTGCTTCATGTCAGCCAATCAGGCTGTTCCTCTTAACTACGTTTTCATCATCCCAAGACATGCTAGAAGCCTCAGACAGGACTGCAGACACCATTGTGTCAGGTAGTGCAAGAATGCAGGCTTAAAAACCTTCCTATTTTGTAATTCAGCTGTATTTCTTATTGCGTCACCTCCAATACCATCATATGTCGGCAGGAATCCCCAAGAACAAAGCATGGAGCAGCGTTATAGCTGGGAAGCTTCATCCTCCTTTGTTAGAAGTTCTCATACAAAAACAAATGAGAAAAATACCATGTGTGACATACAGAAGCATCCTTCTTGAGCCATTCATTTTTCTGCAGGAAGAAAGGGAAAAAAGACATCCAGCCTGAGTTCACCTTTCTTTCTGCAGTGCATAGACAGGTCTTTGAATGCGGCAAAGCGTATTCACCATGCTCAGTTCTGGCATTTGCCAGAACAAAACCAGATTTTGGCTTCTTGGTGGGAGAATGACAGGAATGGAGGGCAGAATTTCTTGTGGCAGGCAGAGCTGTGTGACTCTGTTTGCTCTGGCACGCTGCCCTTTTATTTATATGAACTTGCAGCTGCTTTTCACTGTGCGGGGCCTTCCCCTAGAGAGTCTATTTCAGAAGGAAATCTGTCTAAACCTTGATGAAAACTGTCATGTTACCTCCCTCTCCTAATTCACCTTGGGTATATGGGCCATATGAAAAATGCAGCCACTCACAAAATGGTGAGAAGAAATCCGTCCACCGATAATAAAACTGTTCAGCGATTTATTTTTTTGCACTTCACATCTCTCTGTGTTGCCACCTACGCAAGCCAGGCAGCAGTGAAGCCATTTGCCAGCAAACAAGGCTGGGGCCACCTAATCAACCATTTCTATAGCCATTTGGGCTCCTGGTTTGGCTGGAAAGTAAGTTTTCAACAAGTTAACTAAGCAAAGCTACAGCACAGCAGCCATAAATAAGTGCTTGCTGCTGTGGCCATCTGCTGCTGAAGGCCACTGAACAATAGCTATTTTCAGGAAAATGTTTAGCTTCTGATTGGTAATACATCTAATCAAAGCCAAGCCAATAGGGAGATCATATGTTCGTTGGTGGGTGGCCTTAATGATTTTACCATAGACGTAATTCCAAAAATACACGTATCGGGCACTCCAGCTAATTCTGTAGCTAGATTTGTCATGTATGAACCAATATAGTAAGCAGGCAGTTATTAGTGGTAGAGCAGCAGCATTAAAGCTACTAAAATTGTCTTTGCACGAATGCCAATGTGGTGCCCTTGTTTAAAGTCACACGGGAAGCTTGATTTTTATGCAGTTTCTAACATTACCTCCTCTCAGAGAGAAAGCCAAGGAGACAGCATGTGCTATAGGTTCATAGGATATTATCTGGAGTCCTTTGCCCCACAGTATATGGTCACCTCCCTAATTGCAGGGATGATATTGCAATGTAGAGATGGTTTTTCTACTGCTTTCCTGAACCTTTGGAACTTTATGGAAAATTTTGAGGTTCACAGACTTTAAGGACCATGAAGGACCATCTTGTGAACAGCTGTGGGAAGTCCCCGTGGGGACCCAGGTACAAAGGGTGATCATGACGTGTAGGATAGCATTTATCCTGTTTCCAAATGGCTCTCCCATGCCTGCTTTCTCCTCCTCATTGAACTTTCAGTATTTCCAAATTTATCTTTCTCTTACCATGTTGTCTCCTTAGGCTGTGACTGGCCTGGTCCCCCATGTATTAAGGAAAATTAGGAAACCTATTTATCAGAGACACTTGCATGACCCCTACAAACACAGTAACTGGGAAAAAGAGCAAGAACACCATGAAATATGAAAGGTTTTATCTCCATTACTTAGGCGCATGCTGACCCAAGGCTGCTAGGGCTGAGAAGAGGTATAAAATCACTGTCATGTAAACACTTGGTTCCACTGTCTGCAAAGGCTCATCCCAAACCAACCCATGAGAGGGACCTGAAATGTGAAGTGAATTCTGAAATGTGCTTCATTTTCAGTATTATCAAGCAAGGTACTGGATTGTCATGATTCACAGGGTGATAAAGTGCTGCAACACACCATAAACACAAATACAGGGTCAAAAACTAGCCAGCACCAACCATTAACAGAGCATGGTGGGTTTTTTCTCATTGCAGAGGGGTTTCTTAGAAACAGCTGCTTCTACCTTTCTGCCCTTATATTTCAAAGTTACAGCTCTCTGTCACATATTTTTATAGGTAGTCCGAGTGATGGCCCAGAGCCCCGTGTGCCCCTGGGACAAGGCAGCTGGCCCACTGCTGGGTCACCGGAGGAGCTGCGCAATCGCCCTAGGAGAAGGACGGGAACCCCGCGGGCTCATGCTGACCTTGGGGCATGCAGTGACATTAGCAGATAGCAGGGCTTAAGCACAAATCCAGAACATACTGTTTTGTTCACACCGTGGTGTGCTACTCATTGCCTCAGGATATCAGAGAGTAGACATGGCTTGAAAAAGAGTTTAGAGGAATCCCCATGGGACGTATCCATCAGTGACCATGAATAGCAATGACACACATGCAGCCTCCAGATGAGGAAATCCCTGCACTGGTACTAGCCATAAACTGGGAGAATATTCAAGACACTACGCTTAGTTTTCCTTTTTTTGTGGTATTTCCCTTAGTGCCTGTTACCGGTCCTGTCAGAGGAAGATGACGTGATCCTGTGTGGCCACTCTTACATCTTTGCACATGGCCAAATGCTTTGAGCCCTAAATTTGCCTTCATTTTTAGTGGGAAGAAGGTTTAAGGCTAGAGGCGTTGGGGAAAGTCCGTTAAGGTAGTGAGTGTGCAGAGTATTTCCCACTGTACCTGGGCATGGCTGCATCTGGGCCACCTCAAGAAACACCTCAAGTGAGTGTGTGCACTCTTCACTTCCAGAAACAATCGTTTTCCTTCTTCAACTTGAGGCAGTTGAAAATTCTTTGCCCTCCCCTGTCATGGAAGTAGTACAAAAGGACCTTCAATGCTGTGAGCATCCCTTAATTTTAGAACAAATGAAGGGGAAAAGGGATGTTGCACTGGGCCCCAAGTAACCCTGGAAGCAAGAAATGCCATTAATGTTTGTAGCTGTGCTGTGCATCAAATGCACCAGGCATCTCCTGCTCGCACAGTGTCTTTACCTCCAGTTTTTCTTTCATTCACAGGGTAACCTCAGTACTGCGGTTTTCCTTGTACTTCCTGACATTTTGCCATTGTAAAAGCCACGGGGATATTACAAATACTGACCTAATGTTTAATGAGGCAGTTGGCTGGCTTAAGGGGATATATGTGTGTGCATGTGTACATGTCTACGCATGTCTGTGTGTGTATATATATATTTTATTGAAGGTATATAATTCTGTTTCTAATAGGCAAGGTACTTAAGGCACATGCATGTGCGCAGAGACAATACTCTCATTTTTCTTCTGAGATACATTTTGCTGTCATTTGTGTAACCTTTCTTTTCAGTTTGTTAATCAATTATACTTTGGGCTTCATCAGAGGGGTCTAAAGTATAACAGCAGCCACTATTATTACAAGGCAAAGAACGAACTGATTGATGGTGGGTAATCAAAGTAATATAGAGACTTGGCATAGGTAATATTTACTTTACATCTGTCACTTAAGACATTTTACTGCCAATCAGTGCCTTCAGAAGGCTGGCTGGAACAATAGAGGTCTTTCTACTTAATTCCTCCTATTGACTAAGACTTACACTGACAAAGTTCACTTGCTATGTAATCCTCAAGGCATGCACTCACTGCTGCAGCCAAGTTTTTAGATATATATCCCCCTGTGTCAATGAATTGGAAAAAAGCAGCTCTTTGGAGCCAAAGCATTGAAGGTGGTCCCTGAAACACAGCCCATGACAGCGTACAATTGGCGTTGTCTGCTTTGGAGGTGTCAAAGTGATAGGAGCGCTTACAGGAACCCTCCCTGCAGCTGCTGGAGATGTGAAAGGCCTTTGATGGTTCACTGGTGACCACTGTTTGCAGGTCAAGTCTGGCCAGGAAGATCCTATGCAATAACAAATGTGAGGGGTGTTGGTGGGAAGCGGGAGGAGGGGTTCATGTTTCTCCATTTCTCTCTTTTTTTCTTTTTTTCTTTTTTTTTTTTCCTTTTTGTTGGTCCTGCTTGCCGAGGAGAGTGGTATTTACAAGATGACTCAGAAAAGCCACAGACCAGGACTGGAGTGGGGAAGCAAGAAAACTATGAAAAACGCCTTGTGCGCTTTCTCTTGATATTTGGTCCCCCGTGTTGTTGTTAGATGCCCAACGCCAGGAGCAGAGGGGTGCCAGCCACAGCAGTGTCATCTCAGGCATCGTCGGGGGGGACACGAAGCTGCTTTCGCCCTTCCTGGTTGAGGTGAGGAGTGCGGTGAGACCAGGAAAGGATGAAAATGTGCCTTTCAGCTGGAAGTCATTTGTACCTACAGTGTATTCAGCTTTCAGGCACACACTTTCCTGACCTGGAAAATGAGGACACCTGAATTAGCGAGCGTTTTGGGATGGTGGGGTTGCAAGGCAAGACTCGTTCATGTTTACAGGGCAGCTGGGTGCCTGATCAAAGTCCACAGTAGTTCAATGGAAAGGCTCTTCTAAACCAGAGTTTTAGAGACGTCACCTTGAAAAGCTCCTACAGATAAATGAATTTAGGTTATTCTCCAAAATATCAGAAAAAACGCACTTTTGGTGTATTTACAGCCTGAACACAGACACAGCCCTCTTCCCCTCCACTTTAAAAACCATCTTTTCTTTTTTGTTTTTCTTCACAGCCCCACCGGACATCCATCCACAGGGATTTAGTGCACATTTTGCCTGTAGCTGGTGCTGACTCAGTTTCCCAGTGCTCTTGACACTTCATTCCTGCAGTGATTCACCTTCTGGGTTAAACACCAGGTGAGAGCCTTTTGGTAACATGCTTTGCAGCTCCTTCTCTTGCACAGCAAAATCAGATCTCTGCCTTCCTTAAAACACACACTAAGCTGCTATAGCCCATTTCTGCTGAGGACTTATCAGCCAGATTGCAATATTTTAGTAATGATTGAATTCAGTCAAAGAAGCCACAGAATTTTCATACATTAAACACCAAAGAGCCAGCCATATTATTCTAGAGTTTTCTCTTGTTGGCAGCTTTCTGTCTCACAAATGGCATTTTTTTCTGCATGCACCACCTTGACACACAACAAATTTCCTCAAGAGAGTTGAAAGCAAAGCACCAGTGGGGTTTCCTGGGTTTCAAGACCCTCTGCTCCAAAGAGATTCTCTCCTCCTTTTTTTTTTTAAAGGGTGGTGGGGAAGAAGGAAAAAAATCCTGGGTGTCTGCCAAAATAACTAGCTAACTTCCAAGACATGTCTGTCAGTAAGCTTGCTCTGGAATTTCCTCTGCATGTACTGGAGGGTTCAGTTTTTCCATAAAACCCAGTATTATGTAAGGGGCACTGACAAATGTTTCCAGTTGGACCCTGAGACTGTAAACACGTTTGTGGAGAACTGACAAGAGATAACAACCCAGGTTCCCAAATCACTGGAGTCAGTGCAAACTTGCAGGTCTTCTACTTCTCCATGAATCAAAAAGAACCAGAATTAAGGGTCTGAAATTTAACCAGTCCACTTTAGATTATAATACAGATAAATAGGGCTCCGTTGGATTTCAGTGTCATTAGTGTATAAATGACAACAGTGACAAAACACGTTATCACGGCACTCGGCTCTCGCAGCTCTCGCCCAGCACCTAGAGCCTAGGAACACATTTGCAAAATGAACGTGGTTGTTCTGAAATGTCCCTGAATATTGCATTTCTGTGTACAGCAGGGATTTCAGTGTCAGCACATTTTTCAGCTTTCACTGAGAGCTTGGAATGGCAGAGGGTGTTTCAAGGTCAAGGCTGGGAGACATTGGCAGAGCTCTGCGTGGGAAAGCTTGACATTGCGATATGTCTGGCTGTAACCATTGCAGTCAGACTGACCTCCCCAGGAACCAAATTCATCTTGTAATTAAACAGGGGAAAGTAAAAGTAAACTGGCATCTAAGTTTGTAGCTAAGAAAAAGTCCAACGTGTAATCATACATGCGTATATATAGACACGCATGCCACCTCTTCCATAAAAACCACATATATATGAGCATCAATATGGTTTGCAAAAACAGAAGTGATATATGTAGATTAGAAATAGTAGGATATCTGGCCATGATTCTTTGCTCCCTTTCTTGAATAACTACGGTGTTAGCTGAAAGGCTTGAAAGACCTCAGCTGAAGACCGTTTTAGACATATTCGTTAAAGACATGGACAGAAACATTCGTTACTGCATTACTTTCTTGCAGCTGATGCCTTTAATGTAGCTCAAGATGAGTTGCGGCAATGCACAGTGGCACCCAGGTGTATCTTAGACGTGTCTCTGTGATTTGCAAAATGCATTTGTCATTTGCCACCTCCACGGCCCATTTATTCCTGAGCGCTTTGCTAGGAGTCCCTTAAGGTTTGCAATCCCACCATGCCTTCACAAGAATCTCCGGTGGGGATCTCCCACAGGAGCTATGGATGTGGTGGGGGCCGCACAGCTGGGGTTGGGACAGCCCAGCACGCTGCCATCAGCTAACTAAGCAGTGGGATGCAAAATAAACACAAAGGAAATAAAAGTGTGCTTGGAAAAGTGCAGGGCAGCTCAAGAAGCTGCTTCAGGATTCTGCCGCTGCCCTACAGCCCGCTTCACGCACTGTCTCCAGGCAGGACTCTGCTGGTTAAAAAAGAAATGTGGGCAAAATACAAGCACTAAATGGGTTACAGTCCCTAAACACGGGCTCTTGTGTGGGACAGGACGCTGTGCAGTTCCCAATTCTCAAAGCATCAGGCTCAGAGCTCCTGTGTAATTTATCCCAACGAAAGAAACCCTGCAAAAAATTATGGATTCCTTCCATCTCCCCAGGTTGAACACATTCCCTGGGCCCAGCACCAGGCATATTGCTCACGCAAGCTCAGCCTGAGCTCTGGCTGTCACAAACCCTACTGACCTTAGAGACTTCAAGCCACCCTTGGAGAAAGTCTCCTGTCTCCTCTTCTGCCTGGTACCGTCACCTCCAGGGATGCCACATTAGCTGGCAGCTGCCGGGGCTGCCAGGCTCACCCACGCCATCCAAAATGTGCTTTAATCTGCAAATCCATCTGAGGTCCCTGCGATACTCTCCAATATTTCCAGTGTCAGTCCAGGGTGAGCAACACAGCCAGGAAATCACGTAGACAGGGAGCTATTTTGCTATAACGCTATGCTGGAGACCTTTCCTTGACATGGTGCAGATCGGGTCTCCTTCAAGGGAAGGAAAGGGTGAAGCAAACTGCATTGCTGATAGGTAAAAGGTAAAAGTTCACAAGTCCATGCGCACACATGCTGAATATTTCATGAACTTAGAGGGATACGGTTTCAGATCGCACCGCTGGAATGCAGCCCTGGCTGCAAGGGCTCGGAGCAGAAGGGATGAGGAGGTGACAGAGCTGGGGTTTCAACATGAGTGTGCTGCACCCACAGGACATGGGGAAAAAAAGGAGAAAAAGGGGACTTCTGGGGTGGGGTATTGCTGTTCTGATAGATTCCCCCAGAGGGAGGGGAATGGGAGCGCAGGGAAACGTTGCAGGCTATGCTTGCTCCAGCTCATGCTCAAGTTCTGGTAGTTTTATTGATCCCACAGGGAACAGGCTTGAGCCTTTCCTGCCTGAATCTACCTGGAAGTCATGTCCAAATACCTGGTCCTTGTAGGTTGCTTAGCCAGCTGATTCTAGTTAAAAATTCAATAGCCATTTCTTCCCTCTGAATAAATAATAGTAATTCATATGGTCATAAACGATTTTTTTTTTCCTAAGAAAGCTCTCCTTGATATTCAGCCACTGGTTGTCAAACAGAGGCTTGTTTCCTTTCCTGTTAATAAGTACCGTCTCTTTTTTTTAACCAGACTTTTTGGAGCATTACATCACCGTGCACAAAGTTATGTCAAGGCTGGATGGAGATAATTTACATCCTGTCAGGTCTGACATAAGAGAATGGGCTACCTTCCAACAGAGTAAAATATGAAAGGGAAAGTAAAATGGGTCTATTCTAGTGTAAATGAGGGCTAGTGAATACCGGACATATGGATTTGGGAGGTAATTGAGGAAGAAGGTTACGTGTTTAACTTCTGCTTGCTTTCTGCTCCCCTTCACCTCTACTGATTATGCCTTAAAAGCTTCATGTCATGACCATTTGCCATCTAAATACCTACAATGAGTTACAACTCGCATTATTACTCATTGGTCATTGAATATATTTGGATACTGTTTTGCCACTTCATCGCAAAATGGGAGGAAAAGGTAAAATTGACCTAAAAATGATCAGAGCCAAAAGTTGTGACCTAGAAATGGCAAAATGAAAATGTTCGGTCAGAAACAGCATTCAGCATTTCCTCAAAGCTCTGCAGCTATCATGAGTCCCCAGGCCATGCAGAGTGACGTTTTGTCACCCTCACCACTTGGAAGCTTTTTTAATTCTTAATTTGAGCCTTCCTTGCTGTAAAGCAATCCCATTTCTTCTTATCCCATCAGCCCAAGAATATAGAGAAGATACCACTCCATCCTCTCTGCAGCACTTTTTAGGTAGTCAGACTTAAACCACTGCTAGCATGGAAAATAGCCTGATTATAATCTCATTTTAATTAATCGACACCTACTACTGATTTAATTAGATTCAGGATGAAGCCAAAGCCTGAAATTTACTCTTACGCCACAGTTACCAGAAGAAGGCAACCAGAAACTGTAATTTCAGATTCTGTTGCCCATGTTTCTCCCTCGGGGCTCTGCTCTGCTCTGTGATTAAAATAAGGAAGAAGCTAAAAATCACACTTTATAAAAGTGACTATAACTTCACATCAGGACAGTTTTAAATACAAGCTGTGATTACTTGAAATAAAACTCTTTTTTGGAGGTATGTCACTGTTATTTAATGAGTAGAATTTCAGTTCTGATCTTCCCTGAGATCTCACTGAGTGTAAAATCAGTGAAAACTTAAGCATTTGAACAGACTCACTCTGGATTTACTCTAAGTAAAGGAGAAGCAATATTGCACATGAATCTCAACCATATTTGGCAACTCAAAATAAATTTAGTAAGTGCTTTCATACTTCACGTTCACATTTGGCCCCGAATTACTACTATGTAACAAATTTCAAGGGCATCTGAAACAGGAGCAGCTTTAAAATGAAAAATCTTGCAAGTTATTTCTATTTCATGTTTGTACTACAAACTCTTCAGAGTCCTTCACATCCGTTTGGTTTCTGATTTTTAATGAAACCATCATAAACCCACAGCAAATTTAGTCCAAGGAATTCCAATAAAGCCTTTAGAAAAAAACCCTCCAACATGCTATATCTGAAATGACAAGTGTGTTATTACAATCAAACGCAGGCTGACTAATGTTTATTTGGGGTTAGGGAAAAATGGGTTTTAATTCATGACAGCTGATTTTTTTTTTTTTTTTTTTTTAAGAATAAGGATTATTTACCTGTCTGAATCAAATTATGTTGTTTGAATCTGAACGGTTAAGGACGAGGGAAAGGCAAAATGCAACCAAGAATGGTTATCCTCCCATTTTAACATAAAAACAGTTAAACAAAGAGCCATGTATTAAAAATGAAAGCAAGACTATGTCATTATTGCTTGTGGAGAAATGTGCAGAATTGAGTAAAGGCGACGGAAACATGTTTTTGTGTGCGCAACACATAGGGGTTTTTCATTGTGAAACTTTTCACTACCTCATTTCAGGCACTTTATTGCTCCTCCAATTTCATTTTCGGTGTAATTTGACAAAATTACAAGTTCCCCCCCCCCAAGATGTCTTTTCTTTGAAACTGTAAATGCCTAATTTTGAACTCCAGCTTCATAATGCACCTTTAAACCAAATTGAGCCCATATTTCCACAGCTCAGGAGTTATGTTGAAAAGGAATGAAGGTTTCTTGCAGAAGGGTATGTGTCTGTTCTTGTACCAAAAAACAAGTAGGCTCCACATCTGATGATTTTGCGGTTTACCACCACAGGCTCACTCTCTGCTATGCATTAATATGCTCATTAAGATAATCCTTTTTATGATGATTAAGCTTTCACACCTGGAGTGCTAGGGTACATCCTGACACAGCGAGCATGAATTTTTCATAAATGCTACAGAAAATATCCGTCTTCCTTATTCTGTCTATTCAGCGATGCTCAGCTGAGTTTATGAGCCATCATAAATTATTCCTAGAAATGCTATTTGCAGAAAATGCTGCTTTGGTCACTAAAGCAAATGCATTGGAAATACTAATGAGAGAGAAAAAGTCTTTCCAGGAAACACCCATGTTTAGGGACGCAGGACCATCATTTCCTTGCACTGATGATGGGCAATATTTATTTCCAAACATACTAGCAGAGGCGTGTACCAGTCTTCTGCTCCAAACAGGGTTTTGGGGGAGCCATGAGTTAATATGTCATTCATGACCACAGTTAATATTGCTGATGCTGTTACCATTGTTATTATTGTGCTTAGGTGAGAGGTCTTTCTTTCTCCCAAAAAGGAAGGGAAAAAAAGCGTGTCACAGAGGTGGTCTTAATCAGGTAAAACACAGTCTTTGCTGGTGCTCACCACTTGGGAATGTGCTCAGGTCTGCTTTCATTTTTTAGGCTGAATCACTGACCTCTGGATGCACACGGGGTGGTCTGCCGCCCGGCGCGGTGCTCGGAGACCTTCTCCTGACGCTTTCTTCCTTATTTCAGCGCCTCTCACTTGGGTCTCAATGGATGTGATACAGTGGGAAGCAGGGCCTCGGAGTTCATGGAGGGATTTTCTTGTCCCCAGATGATTCTGCCAGTTAAATGATCTGCAGCCTCTAAAACTGCTGGTGGATTTACATACCATTAAATTACACTGGGTGTGGATAATTTAAAAAATTGAGGAGTGAAGTGTAAATCTGTAACAGCAAAAATGCAAAAAGGAAAACTCCACAGCACCTGCTTTGGAAATTATTCTTTAAGTCAAGGGCTATGTGCCTTAAAAACTGTGCCAGTCTTATTAGCTAATCCACCAGCATCCCACCATTGGGATTTGCCACAATTCACCAGCAAATAAAAAATAAGGTGATCCCAGCTGGCATCCAGATCCCTTGCATCAAGTGGAAGCCTGTTGTAATTACAAGAGACAGTGAAAAGAAAGATTTCATTTAGCAAAAGATTGCCATAAGATCATTGTCCCAGGGGAGTTATTTGTTTTTAGACATTCGTAAAAAATTAGAATTAGTGGTAAGAGCACTTATTTATACCTTTCTTCCCTCCCCCAAATAACTGTAAAAGCTTCAAACCTGTATTTTACGCCCTCAGAAATGAATCTGCAACAGGTTCATAGGTCAGTCTGCAAGATTTGGGGTGATTTTTTGAACTTTGAACAAGTTACAAATACTTCCTAGAACAGCAAATGCAATAAATATCTCAGCAGAAGAAATTTCTTTGACTTCTTTCCCTGGATGAAATCCAGGGATGAAAGTGAGGCCAGAGCCGTTACATGATGAAGAGGGATTAAGAAAGTCAGCTTCGAGAACCTCAGCAGAAAGCTCATTTCAGGCTTCGTGTGAGTTTTTGATGAACATTTACGGCGTCTTGAACCATTTTACTCATCCCTACTAAATACGGGTTGCATCTGTTAAATCAGTCAGCAAGGAGCCCTCGTAAATGTGAAAACCAGAAAAGCCTCTGCAGAAGGTTCGAAACCATTTCTCCTTATTTATCATTTTAGGTGAAATTGAAAGCTTGTTTTCCTTCTGTCTGGAAATGTCACCTACAAGATCTTCTAAATCCTCCATCCTTAGCAGTCTGAGTTTCCATTTGATTGGAAATTTGTCTCAAAACTCAGCGGGGTGGGCTGGGAGGCAATGGCCAGCTAGCTTGTCTGCCATGACAGATAGCCCTTTTACGGGCAATGGATTTATATCCTATATTAATGAATAACGAAAGCAAGAATAATGATGAAGGGGGAATGACATACTTTCCTTGACGTACTTTGTCACCCAGAGCTGGTAGAGCTCTAAGCAGTCAAATTTGTTTAGGCCTGCAAAGTGAGTGATGTGCCCTTTTCTCTGAGGTAAAGAGATATTTGCAGTGGCATGAAGCAAGCTGGGAACATTTCTTGTAAGATCGCCCAAAGGAAATAGCACCATGCACAACTGGCTTTTTGTATAGAAGACTATATTAAAAGAAAAAAGAAAAAAAAAAAAAAAGAAAGAACACACATAGTCTAAAACTATATTTATAAAAAAAGGGGGGGGGGGGGGAGGGGCAGGGGGGAAGACATATTTCAACCCCTGTTGAAACGCCTGAAAAGTTTCCCTGTGACACTAAATGATCTAAGTCATGTCTCCAAAGAGTAGCTCATCATTTCTCAGACAACAGCAGGAATTTGTGGCTGACCTCCTGAGGGAAATGGTCAACTTTCTCCATCTTTCCTCTCTATGCCAATATTTGGCTTTAATTTATGTTGGTCAGTTGAAAATGGAAAGTTCAGTACCAAAGCTGAACTGGGGGAAAAACACAGCATGAGAAAGGATTTGTTTGTGGGATAAGTTTTCAAAAGCATTATGGTTTTACACAGACTGTTTCCGTATTCCTTCCAGCCTGTTTATCACCCCAGCATCGCGCAATCGTGAGTGCAGTACCCAGATGGAGAAATGAAAGGCTTCAGTAATTGAGGTCAGTTGCCGTTACTGCTAACTGCTTGCAAAGGGTTTTTTACAAGCTGTCAGGCCACCTCCATCTGGTAAGAAGCTCCACATCTCTTCTAACCACTGCAGTGTGTTTTCTTTCAAAATATCATAGAGGAAACATATTGCATCGAGAAAGATATAAGCAATTTTCAACGAGAGTCGGGTGCCTCGACTCTGTGACGCACGTTGGTATCTCAGCCGTAACTCACTTGTAGATTTGTCTATTTAAAAAACACCCCAAAGTAACACATGCCGGGTGCGTACCTCAGAAATGAAGCCAAAGAAAATAAGGTGCACAAAGACGAGAGCGCTCAAAAATGACGTGGAAGAAATTAATATTCCAGGTTATGAGAAGCAGAGTGGGGGAAACACTGCTTGTTTGGTTTGTTGACCTTCCTTCGGTGGGATGTGTGTGGGGTGACCCTAGCTGCACATCTCCTGTCTGCACCAAAGGAATATCCGAGGGACAGCAGGGACCAGCCACACAGCTACATCTGCGAGACCTTCAGAAAAGCACTGAAGATTTACCACTCTGGGAAAACACATCTGCTTATACCTTTACAGGGCTGACACTTAAGAACAGAGGAGATGGGCATTATTTTCAGATGGGCTGAACATACCCAACATCACAGCCACCTACAAGCAAGCCTTCTACTTTGACCTTTTTCAAAGTCCCCCTTAACAAATATAAAGTCTCCAAAAAGCAGCCAGCAGCTGATCAAGCAAGCAATCTATAGTATAAAGCTAATTGTCAAGATAGATGGTTAAAGATTTTGTGTCACTGAAAGGAACATTACAGTGACACTATTTGCCAGACAGCAAGAGGTATGGATTTTGTCGAAGAGTTTTGGAGAACGATTTAAGAGGTGTGCTCTGGGCACGGTTTGGGACAAGTCTCCATCTTATGCATATTCATTACCTTGGCAATTCCTTTTCTATTTGTTTTTCTGGTAGGGAGCTCTAATCAACAACCCAGGTGATGTTTTTATCATTTCCAAGAGGGTTTTTTGGCAAAACACAGGGAGAAACAAACTGGGAACACACCAAATGCACTCTATGTTTGCTTCCAGACCGTGATATATACAGGCATGGCACATGTAAATGCTATTTAAATTCGGTTTAAAATTATATCTAATGCAAAATAATCCCTCAAATGGTATCATTTTACTCACTTAGGAGAGACCCTACTGTCATGAAAAGCTTCTTTTCAGCAGATCACACCCCTTCCCACCTTTGGATCCTAATGAATAATCCCAAATTGTGTAAACACAAACAGCAAAGAGATTGGGTTCTCTATTTGCCTTCTGCTGGTTTGTTTTTCCTCTTCCTCTGGAGCCCAGACATATCATGCTGTCTCATGCTTTTCCACACCCAGGACATTGGAAAGAGGTTACTTAACAGCTCAGCTCCTGCCAGCAGCTCTTGATGACGTGGAACACGAGCTCACTTTCTGGGCTTCCACCCAAGATTGCCACTACATGACACCTCACTGGACTTTCTCACTGATTTGGAAACACCTGACTCTCCCTGCAATGCATGCCTGGATGAGGCACAACTGCTGGAGGGTCAACCCAGGCAAGGGAAAATCGGAGATGCTGGAAAGATCTGAGAGCATTGGCCAAATATGTAACCCTATGCTTAGTCGTCATGCTGGTCCAACAACGGTGGGCTCCATCAGGCAAAAGAGTTTCAGCTCTTCTCCTGTGTAATCAACCATCCACATAAGCTCCAAATATGTTAAAGTCATACACCTTTAACCCCTCAGCTTTGCTTAATGCAATAGGCATTTCCTAGGAAAGAGTCTCCAACTGATGAGAGGAAGAAGATGCTCATGTTTCTCAGCAAGACCAACGAGAGGACAATCCTCCACACCCTGCTCCGCCTTCTCCATCTCTCTCAAACTCCAGACTTTGGCTGAAGCAGAGCAGACCCTTGCAGTTCTGCAAACTGCAGGGCTCAATTAGCAATGGAACACAACTCTCAGATTTTTGGGGCCAGATCTGTTTCTCTGGAACAACATATTATATACACAGACTGCTGAGAATGGCAAACTTTTCCCAGCCGTAGGTATGCTGAGAGTGGGCAGAGGTTGCTCATGTAGCACAGGGCATCTGCGCATTGTCTTTAACAGGCCTCGCAGTAGCAAATTGGGGTCTGTATATGAAATATAGTATTTTCACACATCTAGTGAATGTCACAATAAAAAAAGGAACTGGTGCAGTTTACGACTGGGCCTCATGCTGAGTCCAATTAAACCTACTGTTTCCAATCAGGTTTAATGTGAGGATAAAGTGAATGCTCCCTGAGATTTGGAGGAGGATAATTTGTCAGTAATAATAAGTGTAGACAAACAGGATGTTCCACAGTGCAGGGGCCTGATTAAAACCAAATGTGTTTCCAGGGATCATCTCGAAACTCCTGGCAACCAACTCAGTCAGCATTGCTTGCAACTTGCGGCATTTCTTTTGCAAAGGTTTGCAGCCTTTGCAATTCTTCCTAAATCCCATGGAAAAAAATAGGACCCAGGCCATTGGGTCACCCAAGAGCTATCTCTGTGCGTTGTTGTTGGGTTTTGGGTTTTTTTTCAGGGCATGTTTCAGCTTTATAACCTGTCAATGCAAGGCCATCCTAACAGGAAAGGGAAAAAGTCTTGGATTTTCAGCCTGGCCCTATCCTACTTCCTGACAAGAGCCTGTCTAGCTGGACTTCACGTTGGCAAAAATACATTTCCTGATCAAAACGGGGTTTCCTACAAAAGGTGAATTCTTTCTTGATGAACTTTACCATAGAAACAAAATTGGCAGTCATCAGACCATGGTCCAAAAAGTCACTTCAGCTTTGGAGGAGTTTATTGAAAAGAAACAAGGCAGGTTTCAAACTATCTCAGGCTTCGGGTTTTAAATTAGACTCAAGATCATTCTAATAACCTGTTTCCTTAGGGGATGGTGAAGGTGAATTTCCTAAGGATTTTCTCACTTCTTGGCCAGATGGGAGACTCAGTAACTCAATGCTTGTTAGTTAAGTTATAGTCCCTGAGAAATCAGTGGTTACCTGTTGCTGGAGAACTGCTTTTGTTCATTAGAGACGAACCAGCCTGAGGTCAATGTGCAGAGCAGTTAACATACTAGCAAACCACTAATTAACCTAACACAGAAGCAGGAGCCCGTTTCCAAAATGTGTCTCTAATTCACCATCACTCAGTGTTTACAGCAGTACAATGGATCGTGTGTAAAGCAGGGGCTGTGGCAAGGACCCACGGCGGGGGTGTCCCATCGGGGGACTGTTTCTGCAAGTCTGCAGAAGTCTGGATTAGGGATGGGGAAAATCACTGATGGACATGCAAAACTGGATGCTATGTCCTGCCAACGTCTGGCCGATTGCCCAGGAGGGCAATTGCCTCCTAAAGTGCCAGCCCTTTCAGCTGTAGGCCTCTGTCTTGTTCAGATTTATCTGTTTGCCTTCAGGATAGTTCTGGCTTAATGGAAAGCTGCTGTCTGGACCTTCTCTCTCCATCTGTCCTGGAGGCACTTGGTTTTTTCAACACATCACGGGAAACACTGCAATGCTCAAAAATGGAAATTCTTTTGAAGGTCTTTATGTACAACTGCTTGTTTTGTGACATAAGCTGTGCCTTATGTCCAGTAACACATCCCCAGAAACCTGCATTACTTCCTTGCAACTCATTCCTTAATGAATTCTTCTTAGGAGGGTCTGATGAGCTCCTTTCTGTGCCCCCAGGACTAAAGGCTACCATGACTGTTCCAGCAGCCCACTATCACAAGTGGCTTTTATATATATATATATATGTACACACACACATATATAAAATAAAACCCATTCTACACTATAAACAGGGAGGGAAACCCATCATATGAGTCCCAAGGAGTCTTATGGATGAGTTCCCATCAAAAAGGGAGCATACATAGAAAAAGGTGGAAGTTCTGAAGTCCCAGAAGAGCCTTCTGATGTGGTTTAGGGGCATCTCCCTCGTGAGGGGGCCTTGACGGAGAAAAGTTGGACAGGCACTGAGGGGCTGAACAGCAAGGGTGAGTTGAAAAGGTTGGTGACAGCCCTCCACGCTCCTCTCATCTGTAAATTCAGGTGAGATAACAAAGCTACAGATATTTTTCTTCCTGTGGGACTGTGAGATAAAACAGCCCTGTTGAAGCTGCTGTGCAGGGACCTGAGCAAAGCATCTAGGAGATAAATGCAAAAATGAAGAACCCTGGCTTATTTCTGTCTCAAAGTGGATAGAAAACTCCCTGCTTCCTTTCAGCCTGGAAAAAAATGCAGGTAAATTCACAGGATTCTTCCCCAGAACACACTTCTTAGGTCTTTACCTGCATAGAGTCTGTTTTGAGAGGTCTGAAAGAAAGCAGACTTTGGGAAGAAGATGTTTTGGGGTCCCTGGAGATGTGCATGTCTCCAGCATAGAAAAATACATTTTCAAAAAGAAGACTATGAATGGAGACAGGAAAATAGCACCAACAAAGAAAAGAAGACCCATCCTGGGCGGGAGGACTTCCCTTGAGGGAAATGAAAAGGCCCACGAAAAAAATGCCAGTCTGACACAGGCACCCATGCCTCTCCTTTTCTTGATGAGGAGTGACAACTGCAAAGACATACTTTCAGATGGCAGCAGCTTCTCTGGAAACCGCATGATGTATCTTAGCCAAGCTGCCCCAGACAAATAAATGGTTTGATTTAATTTAGAGCCACATCTTGTTCCCAGGGTAGGGTAATTGGATCCATGGCATAGAGCTGGGAAGGGGGGCTGAGAAGAAACAAAGGAGGCAACTCTGCTGCATGGGATACTTGTTTTCTCTAGTGGAAATTTCTTTAAGGAACAAAACCCCTTCTCTGCACAGCGGGGCAATTTCACTGACCTAATTTCCTGTCACTGTTCCTCCTCCTCTGATAATGGGGAAGCGTGTTGGTTTTCTCCTCCTACAATTAAACAAACAAAGCGTAAAATTAATACGAATGTTTAATGCAAAAGGCCTGCAGAAGGAAAGCTTCTTTGGACTGGAGACCTTTGGAAATACAAAGGTTAAAAAAGGTGAGGTGGTTATAATACGATTGTTTCTGCCACTACTGTCCTGCAACTTCCAAGCTTGGTGCATCTAACTCTTCTGAGAGCATCCCTCAAGTTGTCGCTGCCAGGCAGCACCGGGGAGCTGGGAAAGAGCGCGAGCTGCTTCTGCTTCGCCTCCTTCCTTCCCTAGCTCAGCAGGTCAAAGAGAGGTGAGCAGGAGAGTTGGGTTATCCGCTCTTGGCCATCATTCCACATGGTCTGGCCCACACCAGGTGGGACACCTCCAGCACAGCTGTAATAAAAGTGAAATGTGGTGCCTCGTGTGGGCTGGGGGGGTGGAATTAAGGCCATGTGCTCACAGTGGGAACAGGTGGCTGCGGTGCCGGAGGCTGCGGACGGCCCCACGGGCGGTACCATGGACAGAGTACCACCGGCCATGCGTGCCCATGCCCACGCGGTGTCTTGTTTGCTGACCACAAATCGGACACTAAAAAGCAAATAAAAGGGGGAAAAAAAATCTAAAAATATCCCAGCACATGGGCATAAGCTGATGCTGGTCCTTGCAAAGTCCTGGAAAAATCATGTCAGCATCTGAATCTGGTTGAATCTTCTTGGGTCTTTTCTAACACGGAGCAATCCAACAGTGACATTTTCTTGAGCTGTCACCACTTTGGGCTGGCTGTGGAGCTGAGCTACCTGAATATACCCAAGAGATGAGGAATTTACAGCTTTTGTCAGGTCGGGGATCAGTGGAGAGGTGATAACACTAATTTGGGTTTTTTTTTTTTCAGTCTGGGTATAAGTGATCACTCTTCCTCTCTTTCTCCCCACTGTACAATATTAAGTGCTCAGCTCTGGACTGTTCTTCCCTACATTTGCCATATGTCTAATTTACACTATTTAAAGCAAAGTAAAATCCAAGGCAATTCTCGATAAAAAAGCAGTTGTTTGAAATTTTAGTGCATAATATAAACATTTCCCTCAATGTGGGATTTCCTTTTTATAACCAAGTGCTGTCACTATCATTGCTTTAAATCTGGGCAGAATTTTCATAACTTTATATACTTTTTTTGTAACTGTGACCGGCTTAAAAGTCGGTGTGATGATGGTAAAGAGCAAATTGAAAGTGTTTTTTCATCTTTTCTTCATTCATTGTTTAAATTTCATACCCCTGAATAATAGGACTGGTTCCATTCACAAGGCTATTTTATCATTATATATTCCCCCACAAAATGAGTGCTCAGCCTGGGAATTATTTTAGGAAGATTACTTTTAATAAGATCCATACAGTCATAAAATATAATCAAAATATATTAACTCTTCTTTAGTCCTTTGCTCTAGGCTGGAATTCCTTCTGGCCTTTCATGCCTGGAAAATGAAAAAGATGTTCAGCTTTATTCCCACGAGGGAAAAAGGTGTTTGCTTCAGAGGGTTTCTTTCTTGCACTGTGTTTTTTTTAGATCCCTTTTAAAAATGTCAAGCTAGAGCCTATTCGGTGGATAAGGTATTGAAACAATGAGGATATCCTCAGCAGGAAAGGTGTTGCAGAGCTTTCCAGCAGCATGCTCGGCGAAGATGGAAGATGCGTATAAAAGTCTTCTCCCAATTTTTTTTTTTCCAGAAGAAAATGCACACAGAGTCCACTAGAGGGTACAGCTCGGAGACGTGCAGCCGAGCGCGCGGCGGCTGCATCCAGTCTGGATGCGCTCGGCTTGGCAGGTGGAGCGGAGCCTTTGCCGCTGCTGGCTGGATGCCGCTTGAACCCCATCTCCAGGTCAGAAACCACCTGCAGCTGGAGGAAAGGAAGAGACCGGTTGGGAAAGCGATCCTAATGAATAATGGATCATTATAAAGGGGTCAATTGCTCTTTGATTCGTATTGATTGGATACTCCTGGACGAAGGGCGTTTACGGGAACTGTAATGCCCGCTCCCTCTGGCTGTGCTCATTTCTTCTCCCTGCTTGTTCCTTCAGCTGGTTAGAAAGCTCTTTAGTCTTTTAAATCTTCAACTAGGAAGACCTAGCTTTGGTTTAGTTTTGAGAATTTTTCTTACAAACCAGGAGGGGGGGAAAAAAAAAAAAGAAAAAAGCACAAAATCACCTGGAGCCTTTGGAATTACTGCTGGCTTGTGTTGCACTCAACAGGTCAGCAATTATAGCCTGAAATATTGAGTGGCAGGAAAATTGATGTCTTACCTTGGCACTTTGGTGGTTTTTTGGTGGGGTGTTTTTTTTTTTTGAAAGCACAAAACTATATGAAATAGAGCTTTCTGTGGCAGGCTGAGGGCTAAGACAATCTAATGTGATTGCAAGGCAGGGGGTACTCGGGGTCAGTGTGGATCACAAATGAGTAACGGCAATAAACTACTTATTGGCCCATTCATTTCTTTCTTAGCACCTTTGCCAAGACCAAATGTAGGAGAGGACCAGAAGCAGAGGGGGTGGCTTTTATGGGAGCACGGAAGGGAGCTGTCAGAGGCTCTCAGGAATAACATTTTGGGCAAGAATATCCTATTGTAGTTCAATCTTAGCAGTCAATCATCCAGTTTACTGCAATGAGAGTGCTAGGTAAACACGGCGAGATAGCAAATGGGACCCCATGGAAGGTGCAGCTAAATGAGCATCAGTGACCTGCAAATGTAGGCACAGGGGGACCAGACCCACGTGGCTGTGTCCACCTCCTTTGGGCATTGGGCATCTCATTTCCTATAGCGCTCAGAGCACGCCTTTCAAGGTTTGGCCTAAAAAAGCTTCGCTTGCACAGAAGTCGGTGCCCTCAAATCTCACTGCCATCGAGCGATAGGATGCCCTGATGCTGCAATTCTGGCTTATATGGCTTTGCCGATGAAGCTAATGGGATTCCTGCACCCAAATGACCGTTGCTGAAGCAAGGCAGATTGCAAACACAGGATAGCAATTGGCCAAAACCAACTGTAACGGAATATTGTTATTTTATCAAGACATTTCATAGCTTTTCACTTAAATCAGTGGCAAAATTTCCCCATTTTCTGGGGCTCTGGATTTTAGTTTCATCATGGGGATAGGAAGATAGTGAGGTGATATGCACAGCCTTATCCTCAAAGCTGACAGCTACTGTGAAAAACCTTCTTGCTGGTAATCTGGCTCCATTATACTGGGATTAAGTTAAAGCGTGTAAGATTTCTACTCGTGTCTAAGCTCTGAATTTTGCGTGTGCCCTATCACAGAAAGTTATGACTTGGCTTTCACATGAATAATTCAGTCTGCTGCTCTTATGCATTCTGCTGCCAGCCAAACTGTCATATTTTAGGATTTTATAGATGGATCAAAAAGGGTACTCTTCTAAAAATGTACAGTTTCAATTGAGAGAAAGGGTTCAGATTGCAGCTGACCCCTGTTTGAAAATGCTTCTTGGAAGACTGATTATTTTACTTCCTTCTGGACCAAAGCATACCAATGCTCCCATTTTTCTACAGCCCCCCCACCCCCCGAATGCCAGGCCCCAGATGGGGCTAGGAGATTTGCTTATGTTAAAAAAAAAAAAAAAAAGAAACAGAGAGCTGTTCAGAAAGGACTGATAGCAAGTGGTCATTTACCAGTCTCCTCAGCCTTTCCTTTGAAAGTGGTGCTAAAATTTCCATCGACTTCAGTAAGAATCAGATGGAGGTTCTTATCTGAAAGTCAACGTGGCTTTGGCATAAACACACCAGGCTGGGATGCAAATAACCTGTGTTTTAATCCTGCACTTTGCCACTGAAATTGCACCTTGGATAAAACCTCTTTTTTCCTAGTGCCTCAGTTTCCTCATCTGTAAAAATGAAAACAAATGCTACCAATCTTTGGATTAAACTTTGAAATTTACAGGAATTGCAAAAGAGCTAGGAAAAATAAGAGAACACCTTTCTAGTTAACTCCTAGACTAGCTTTTGCTGCGGCTGTTGCATTAATAAAAGTGTGATATTCGAGGTCTCTAGTACCCTGCAGTCCATACTGCATGAGAGCATCCTTACGTAGATAAAACTCCGCCAAGGAGAAAGACTGAGAATACAGGATCAGGACCTAAACCTGGTTGATTCTACTTAATCCACGCAGCTCGCACCACAGTACTTGCTGAACCGATCTAACAGCGCGGATGAGACGCGTGCTGTACACCAGTGCCAGCTCAGACAGATTTCTCCCCAGCTGCTTCCTTTGCCGGCTCCATCTCCAGGGCCCGATCTGGGCGACACTCAGATCCAAGGGAAACTTGCTTTAATTTAAGCTCAGCTGGACCACACGGACCCTGCATGCTCCAGCCTCAGTGGGAGGATTGCGTCCTATCTTCCTTTTTTTTCCTTTTTTCTGGAATATATACATAAAGCTTGCTTTTATCAGCAGCCTGTGTAGATGGTCAAATGATGAACTTTATCAAGAAGGAATGACAGAAAAGACACCGCACATTATGACGCCGGTCACTCCACCCAGCTTATCTCTTTATTTGTTTTGTGGGCAAACAGCAGGCTTTTAAGGATTTTAATCCACAGCATTACAACCCACCAAACAAAAACAAGAAAAGGCTTTCTCCTGGCAAGTCAAGTCAGACTGGATTAAATCCCCCTGTCCGAAAGGGACTACATAAATATTTTCCTATAGGAGTCGACACCCCCAGCCTCTCTACATGTTAAAGAGGCAAGTGTGGGGTTAATGGCTATATAGATAAGCCCTTATCTAAAGGATGCACCACTTAGCTTTACAGTCCGCACACTTATTTACCAATTGCTAATGGCTACCGGCTTTATGGCACTTGTGCCTCAATCACGGTGCGAACAGCCCCCGTTATCCGCCGCAGGGAGCACGCCGTGCCCCGGGGAGCCCCAGCCGGGACTTTTGGGTGGAAACAAGCGCTTTAGGAGGGGTCTGCTAGGAAAAAAAAAAAGGGGGTTTCTCACGCCAGGCGCTGCTTTAAGCGAGCAACGTGTGCGCTGGGCATTAAAAGCGTCGTGCAGGGGTGAAGCGGCTGCAGCTGAATTTCAGCTGCGTTTGAGAGAGCTTGGAGCTTGTTTAGATTTCTTGACTCAAAGCGATCTTGTGATCGGTAGGTAGGGGGTTTGAATTATTATTTTCTTCTTATTCATTTTTAATTTTCTTTACTTTTTTTTTTTTTCTCCCCCCCCCCCCCGCGCGAACAATCCTCTTGACGGAAAAGAAGAGCAGGGAGAAAACATCTGGACCTCTTATCCCCGATGCTGCCGGAGGAGGGATGCTGCCCGCAAAGGGCTGGGAAGCGGCGCCGGGACCCCCGCCCAGGTGATGTTTATGGCACAGAAAACTCCCAATATCCCGGCGTACAACGGCCACACTGTAAATACGTCCTTTCCCATCATGTAAGACGTTAGGATCGTTAGTTTTGGCTGGAAACAAAATATATTACAGGCAAACCGCTCTGCTAGTGGGCAGAAAATACACACTGCTGCTGTAATGTTTCTTATTATATTTCCCCTTTGTTCGTAAAAATGACTGAGTTATTGCATAATGCAGGAATCAAGGAAGAGGGAAAATCTATCATAAAGATGGAAACGAAGACAGCTTGTCAGTTGTGAATGTAAATGAATGCTCGATTTCTTTTATAAAGCCATTCCGCTATAAAACTAATCGTCTAAGTAAAAAAAAAAAACCACCAAAAAACAACAAACTGTTCTGACAAATAAATAGGTCGTCTCCTCCACATTTAATCCAACCTTGAAAAATCTCCAGAAATTCGTCAGACTTTTTTTTTTTTTTTTCCTTTCTTGGTTCTTGAATTTTGCCCCGAATTTTGTGTGCGTGCGCTTTATTAGGTTAATAAAACTTGGTTTTCAAGGTTTCGGACGCCTCGGGGGTACAATGAGCTCGGATGTCAAATGCATCAAATAGCTAATGAAGGGATTTCAAAGGTCTCCAAAGTGTCCATAGCAGCAATTTGTAGCGTCTCATAAAGGTAAAGCCCGTTCTGGCTACAGTGTGTTTTGTCTGACGGTTTTCCGGGTACTCCAACTTCGATCTGCTGTTTTATTCGGATTTTCTATCGTTTTTAAATGCCCCAGTCTCGCTGTCGTAGGGGTTGTGGTCAAATCAAGGCAAATCATCATCCTGCAAGCGAGCTCATGCCAGTAGGACTCGGAAAGGGCAAAGGGGAGGGGGGGAACCCCCAAAAGTATCGTGCGTTACAGGGATTTACCAAAAGGGATCGAGAGGGTAAAACGATATGGGGGGAAATCCTTACCCAAGGAAACATTTTACTATGTGAAGGTCTTGTTTGTGAGGAGGTGGGGGGGAACAGAACTGCTTTTTTTTTGCTTTTTTTTTTCTCCTTTTTTCCCCTCCTTTTTTTCTTGTTTCTTTTTTTCTTGTTTCTTTTTTTCTTTTTTCTTGTTTTTTTTTCTTGTTTCCTTTTTCCTTTTTTCTTTTTCCTTTTTTCTTTTTTTCTTTTTTCCTTTTTTCTTTTTTCCTTTTTTCTTTTTTTCCTTTTTTCCTTTTTTTCCCTTTTTTTTTCTTTTTTCTTTTTTCTTTTTTTTTTCCTTTTTTCCTTTCTCTCCCCCCCCCCCCCCCAGCTGTTCTTACTTCAACATCTTTTCTGCTAACTAAATACTCTTTCTGGGGGCTGAGCTGGGTGCGCAGGCGGTGACAGTGAGGGATGGAGGGAGGCTGCGGTGGGTCCGCCGGCTGCTCCAGACGCCGCTGCCCGCCCGTGCTCAGCTCTCACCGGGCCGCTCCGCTCTTCCTCCAATATTTTTTCCCTTGATTTGTTCTTCTTCCCCCTCCACCGCCCCCCAAGCCTGGTGGTATTTTGGCAAAAGCGAAAAAAATAAGCAGCCCGGGCGGGTCGCAGCTTCCCCCGGGATTGCGGTGTGTTTGTGTAATCCCTGGGCAAATGAACTTGCCATTGCCAGCTTTCCCCCGCCTTTTCCCAAATATAGAGCTCAATTAACAGCGCTGCAAAGCAGTACCTTTGAACTAAGCTGCTATAATAAATTACCCGCACTCCCACTTGCAGATAGCGCTGCTTTCTTCCCCTCCCGAGAATTAAGCGGTCAGTAAAGGAGCTCTTGCGAACAGGCCGGTGTCTGCTGGAAAACCTTGCTGGCGGCTCGCTCTGTCATTTGTTACGAGCTCTTCTCGGCTGCCAAATTAAAGGCATCACCCATAAAAAGAAAAAAAAAAATTAAAACAAACAAACAACCAAACAAACCAAACCCTGCCGTAATTTTGCAGCCGCTCCTTTTGCTGGGTGGGGAGGACACCCAGAGCCTCGGCGACTCCCAGGCAAGGGAAGGGATGGGGATGGTGATGATGGTGATGATGGTGATGATGGTGATGGTGATGATAGCGATGGTGATGATGGTGATGGTGACGGTGGTGACGGTGATGTTGATGATGGTGATGGTGATGATGGTGATGGTGACGGTAGTGATGGTGATGTTGATGATGGTGATGGTGATGGTGACGGTGGTGATGGTGATGATGATGGTGATGATAGTGATGGTGATGGTGATGATGGTGATGGTGACGGTGGTGATGGTGATGAAGAGGGGCCGGGGCAGAGCCGAGCTGCAGTACACGGGGCCGCGCTGAGGACGGCAGGACTCGGGGCTGTTGTCACCCTTAAAACAAAAGGGCTATTCTGGAGCCCATAGATCAGCAGCAGCAAAAGCTTTCCTAAGGCACAGATCTCTCCATGAGGTTAGAACAGCAGTGTTAATCTTCTATTCAGTGTTTACAGAGCCAGCTCATCCGTGGGGCGGGTGGAAGGCAGCCAGCTCGCAAGAGAACGCTCTTTATTAAAAAATACGGAGTTGTGTTGCTTTTAGCAGTGACCCCGGAGCGTGTCCCGCATTTTTGGGGGAGGGCAGCTCCCCTTGCCCGGGGCTCCCCCAGTCCCGGCCCCGCACCCTCCGGGGGGGGAGGCAGGAGAGGCGGCGGGGGGTCTCCAGCCGCCTTCAGCAGCATCTGGCGGAGCCCCCCCAGGAGAAAAGCCCTTGCTGGGATTTGGTGGGTTCCCTTCGCCCAGACGGGAGCCTAAAAAAGCCGTCCCCCCCCGGCAGTGCGGGGCTGTCGCTGCCCACGGAGCGCGTCCCCCCCACCCCCCGCGATGCTTCCCGCGGGGGACAGCAACGCGCTGCGGCGGGCTGGCTGCTTCCCCCTCGTCGCTTTTATTTATTCGTTTATTTGTTTGGTTTACGTCAGGACGAGGGGAGGGCAGCCCTTCGGTCCGTATCAGCAGACAGAGACCAGCGCTTCGAAACGGGCGGAAAAAAAAAAAAAAGAGGGGAGGAACGGGTGAATTGTGGAAAACCTGGGAAAAGCAGGGGCGATAGCTGTGCAAAAAAACCCACCCCTCTCCTTGCTACACTCAGCCTTGTGCGAAACGCAGATTTAGAAGGAATACCGGCACGGAACTGGCTCATTCCTCCATCCTGCTTATCCCAGCCCGTGGGAAGGGAAGAGAATTCCTCGGAAAGGGCTGCGCACCCTGCGCGGGTGTACAGGGAGCTGCCTTGCAGCAAGTCTGGGGGGACAGACGGGCTGATGTCGGTATTTCTGCCGGGCAGGCAGCCCCCGGGGAGGGGGAGCACGGCCGGCACCCCCCGCCCCTGCCCTGCGCTCCGGAATAAGCAAAGCTCCGCGGCCGCACCCGCGGGAGATGCTGGGGCTCCGCGGCCCGCCCCGGCCCCGGCTCCGGGGTTTTTCCCCGAGGGATGAGTTTCCGTGGGGTAGGAATACAGCAAAGGGAAGGTATTGCGGTCCGGAGCAGCGCCCGCGGTGCGCAGCGCGCTGCCTGCGCTGCCTGCCCGCTCCCCGCCCTGCCAAAGCGCACGTTGCATTTCCTCGATTGATTGTTTAGTTAGAGATTTTGCCAGCTTCCTGATGGTTCATTTTCTGATTCTGACAAAAAAAAAAAAAAAAAAAAGAACAACCACCAAAAAAACGCATTTCCTTTTTGACTTAAGAGGGAGAGAGAGAAGCGGAGGCTGGGGGCTGGTGGACTCATCGAGCTGTATGTACTGGACTTTTTCTCTTCCCTCTCCCCGTCCCGAAACCCTCCTCCTCTTCCTCTTCCTCCCCTCCGAGCCCGGCGTTTGCACCATCCCCTTCCCCGCTCCGAGCTTGGAAAAACCCGCCGGGCTCCTGGGACGGAGCCTGGGCAGGGCGGGCAGCGGCTCCGCTCTCAGAGCTGCTGCTCCGCCAGCTCCGCTGGCCCGGGCTGGAGGCTTTGGATTTGCTTCCTTTGCCGTAAATTGCTGTAAATTTTTTTTCTTTTTCCTGTCTTTTTTTTTTTTTTTTTTCTCCCCCCCGTTTCGCGTCCTATCCTTGCAGTTCTTGTGGCTACGACAAGGGATCCAACTGCAGAAAGAAAAGTAAACACGGAAATCTCTTCAGCTTGCTTTTATTTGCTTCGGGTTTTCTGTTGTTGGGCTCGTCTGAGTTTATTTTACATTATTGTTTCGGTTTTTTTCTTTTTCTGAGAGCAGCAAAGCTACTATTTGCACCTTTTTTTTTTTTTTCAGCACTACTGTCTTTCACTGCTGCCTTTAATCCTGCTGCTTTTAAAACTGTATCTTTCTTATAGCTGATTTTTTATCCCTAACCTTGCCACACTGGAATGTGCTTGAAATAGGTGGCAGTGGGGGTGCAAACCTTGGCATAAGCACAGCACACTTTATAGAAAATTACTGTCTTTCCCTCCCATCTTAACAATTTTTGTGCGGCCTGATGTTTATCACTCAAATCAGCATTGACTTCAGACGTGTCTGCAGCAGGTCAGGAGCTGAAGACGTGCGGGGCCCTATCCCAAACCTCCCGAAATCAGCGGGAGCTTTGGATCAGGCCCTACAGAAATAAATTAGAGGAAAATCCTGAGTACAGTGTAAAGGAAAATATATACGAGTCAGAGAGAATGGTGCTTTGTTCGGCTGTAACAGGGAAAGGGGAGAGCAAAAATCCAAACTGCTTTCTGATAGTCTTACGTCCAAGGGTATTTAGCAAGGGTGGAAATCTTAAATCATCTTCAAATTTGGGCCTGGTTTGGGAGTCAGTCCTAAAACTTGGTCAAGTTTGGGTTTTGTTTTTTTTTTTTGCTGCACCAGTGAAAACGCAGCATAATTCGCTTGAATTGGAAAGAGTTTCCCCTGGCTTTGGGCAGTTGAGTGGGATCTGGTCCGTGCCCAAAGTGCCCCCTATATTTACATACGTGCGTAGAAATAACCACGCATGCATTTGTCAGCACTGATGCATGCCTGCCTATAAATGCCTACGTAAAAGCATTCCGGGGAAGGTACACGCACACAGACGTCCGGAATGCTGCAGAAAGCAGATACAAGAGGCGAAGAGCAGTTTAAGGCAAGGGCGTATTTATTCTCCGTCTCTGCGGCCTGCTCTCGGTTTCTCCATGTGCATCTCCCGGCAAGCGGCCACGTGCGAGCAGCCGTGTACATGTGTGCCTGTGCATATCTGGATGCGTGAGCCGGAGCGTGGGGTTGCGAGGGGAAGGTGAAAGCACGTCACGACCACGCGTCGGACAGCAGGGGTTAGCGCATCGGAGTGTATTTTCCCATTGCTTTGCGAGCGGGTCACGTCTCCAAGTTTTCTGCCTAATGGGAATGGGGCCGGGGGGGATTTCTACGGAGATAATAAATCTAAGCCACCGCATCAGCCGTGCGCCCTGTATAAAACCACGGCTCGTACTTTAGGGGCCACGTGCATCTGCCCGTGAGACGGGGATGGGTTGAGACAACGCCGCTCGTTTCAAGTGTTGACATCTAGCAAGGCAATCAAAATATTTGTCCAGCCTTTCCTACAGGATTTTGTTATTCTTCCATTGCTTTGTAAAGCTTTTTTTTTTTTTTTTTAAAGCTGTTATAGCTAAGCAAAGATTGCTATCAGGAAAAATGCCTGCTCGGCTTGTGCGAGGTGCGGGCTCTCCATTAGGTGGCATTGCTACTTTGGCAGTGCAAGGAGGAGAAGGTGGCTTCGTCCGCTGGTCAACTTCTACTGCCGGGCCATGTATTTGCGTTGCAATTGAAAGCGTATTTATCTTTTCAGCACTTGTTATATGCTTAGAGTACAATTTGCTTTATCAACACACACTTTAATAATTTTATCGGGTGGGTTTCTCTATCGAGAATGAAAATCAATACTCTCTTGCCCTAAACGGCGCACGTTGTATCTACCCTTTATGCGATTAGAAGTGTTATAAAAATAATTGGTGACTATATAAGACTTAAAAACCATAACAATCAAGCATAATGTAGAACAGATTATACACAACCCTTTCCTGTTTTCTAAAGGTTCAAACACCTGATAATTGAGCCCTTATCTTGCGAGGTAGCCGCCCGCGTTGGCAAATGGATTTTACACACGAATTGTAAGTGCGAAGACGTGATGACAATAAGAAAAAAACGCTTTTTTAGTGTATCTAGCACCAATTGGTTTTGATCTAAGAGGTTATAGATGCAATTTTAAATGATAAAAATAATTAACATTCTAAAAAAAAAAGGTTAAATATAAATCAATTAAGAAAGAGATTTTTTTTGTATTCACAATAACATTCTGTCTGTGGGACTTCTGCTTTTACAACTCATGCCAGCATTTTTTTTTAAATTTGAAAAAAATCCTTTAATTGTTAAAAAAAACCCTATTTTGTTTGCAAAGACAGAGATCATTTTAATCATAAAATAATTAGCCTAATTTAATTTACACTGGTGAAATCTCATTAACTAAATTAGAGCCAGCGCCTTATTTACAATGAGGTTAGCAAGAGCAGAATCAACCTCAAACTGTTTGCTATTGTTTGTTTTGGTTTGGTTTTTTCCCCTGACTTCTTACTGTCATTTAATTTAAAGGGCAGACTTCACGTTTATACCCATTTGGCAAAAATGTTCTGAAGAATTAAATCTGTATTTTAATCTCAAGCCACTGTGTTTAAAGAAGGAGTTCCCCTGAATGGCTTTAAAACATCCTGATTCACAAAGAATGAACTGTATATTTTGTCAAAGTTATGACCGGTAAGCTGTATCGGAAATGTTAGCTTGCTATATATGTATCTATGACAAAATATCTACGCATACTTATGGCTAAATAGATTTTAAAGCATTTTTTTTGTTTGTTTTATCTGGAAAAAATGATTTTTGTTTTAAGCTATGAAAATTTCTCATAGTACAAATAGTTATCCACTTTTGTCTTCTTTACCTTTCTTTCCCTGGATTAATTATCTGAGTGAATGTTAAAGGTCCGATTTGTTGGACTTCTTTTAATAACCCATACTGCTTTCCTGTGCTCTCATGGGAGGGAATATTCTGGCTATTTTGACAACTGAGGTTTTCAAAAGCACTTTTTTTTTTTTTTTTTTTTTTAATGTAGTGGACACAGAATGGCATTTCTGTTTGAACATGTGAGTCAATGAAAATGAATAAAAAATTTCATTCTAATACCTCAGATTTCTAGACTTCAGCAATAATAAATTGAGCGTTCATGTCCCAGATACATTTTAAAATGTACATTTTAAATACTTTCCCCGTAACATCTGCAAGAGCCCAAGAGGGTGAATTAATACCAACATGTATATCAATATATCTAAAGAAAAGTAGCTTTAACTCTTGGGATCCCAACGGGAACATCCTAATCCAGTTCTGCACCAATTAAGCATTGTTGATGACCAAAATTTTGTATGTTGAAAGGTCATTTTTTAACTCCTTGCAGAGTCGGGGGACCATAAAGTTCTGTGGCTCATTCCAGCAGTTCGTGTTGTACTATCTAAAGCAGCAGAAACACAAACTAGTTTTTTCCCCTTGTATCAGGCTGCAGCTAAGAGCAGAAGGGCTGAAGCCAGGGAAGAGAGGACAGTCAGCTAAACCAAAACAAACCCAGCCAGAGCAAAGTGTGATTTTTTTAAAGTTTTAAAGTCATAGCGTTTAAAGTCATAGCAGCGGTTAATTTTGCAACGCTGAGCTTATTAACATCTTCTGCACAAAGGATAACGCAAGTCACAGTCCCATTTCAAGCTTTGTGTAACTTTTTGTTTCATTATTTTTCCTTTTTATTAAGGTGCATTTACTGGGGGGGTGGTGGTGGTTGTTTTTTTCTGAAGTAACCTCTGTCATTCATCACCAATGTTCTAGCAAAGTGGAATTTTTGCCCTGTGCTGGGTGCAGTAAGAATGATATCATCATCCTGAGCTGAAACAAAGCAGGACTTCATTTGGGGGGCAGAGGGGTATGATAATCAGGGAGAAATCAGAGACCAGATCTTAAACTAGGAGAAATTGGTGAATTTCCATGAAAAATCAATGAGGAGCTGGAGTGATTTTTTTTTTCCCCCCGGGTAGAAGAAAAATGATATCAAAGTCAACAACCTTAGAGCTTACGCCGGTCTGTGGAAATTTCAACGTACATTACCTGCTTTTGACCTTTAGCAGGGCAGCAGAATAAGCAGCGCGCAAATGCTGGGGGAACGGCACGGTACCCAAACACAGTTTCTCTTTCATGCAAGAAAATCAGACGGAAGAAATTTAAATATATTTTTCTATGACAGCTCGCAACTAGAATCACGGCCTCTTAAAAAAATACGTAGACAAATGGTCAACGTGGTGATAGTACTGAAAGCATTTTCGCGGCTTTTTCTAGCACGATAAGGCCCCAGGTTTGATTGCGGCTGAAACTCCTGGAAAGTTCAGCAGAACAAACAAACAAACAAAAAGGGGATGTGTAAGCTCTCAGGGGTCAGGTTACCCCGCTTGCCTATTCATCACGGAGTGCCGTCTCCTCTAGTAATTTTTAACTACGTTTTAGGGGACTTGCAGGCTGCAGATTGTTTGGGTGGACTCCTCTTCATGAGAGAATCAAATATGCCCAGCACTTAGGGGAGTAAAAGATAGTGGGATGAGGCCTGAGAGATTCACATTGTGGCCTTGGGCAATGATGCAGGTCTAAAGAAATGCTTAACAACTCCAGGAAAAGTTCTGCACAGTCCTTCTAGTTAAAGTAAAATAGTAATAATAATAATATATAAAAAAAAAAGAAGGGCCAAACTCTGCTATAAGCAACGCTGATGAAAATTACACTGTGGTAATGACTATACAGGGCGGTTTTTAATAACGTGAAGACGGCAACTCTGTATTCCTGCCTTAAGAGCATGAGTAGAAATAGATGCTCTTGCACAATCCTATAGCAATACATATGGCTCTGCCTTTCTTTAGGCTCTTGATGGATCAGGGCTTTAGGGCAGCTGCCTTTCCCATCACTACCGGCCCCTTTGAGGCGTTTTCTTGCCTTATTCATGGTTTCGTTAAAAAGAGATAGAAACCACAGGCTGGCCATGATGCTAACTTAACATGTTCGCATCCGCCTCCCCACCAGCCTGGGGAGGTGTTTCAATCCGAATGCCTCTGGAGCAGAAATCCCGTCACAGGCAAATCTCCAGGCTCGAATTTGCAGGGGTGGGGGGGAACTATTAGCTGATGAATGAAAGCAAGGAAAGTATTTTTTGCCCATGATTAAAAAAATAAATTGGTTTTAAAAGAACATATTATATTTATTCAGTTTTGAGTTTGGCTGAGGTTTGTTATAAAAATAGTGCCGTAATTTTTTAAAAAACATTTTCTGTTTGGATAGATTAACTGTACACGCAGGCACTTTAGCTTTTGATTCCTTTCAGTAATATAGTAATATTCATCGCTGGCATCCAAAGCTGGTCTTAATATAAACAGTTTGGGAAATCTTCCATGCCAGCCAGATAAAATCTCTTTGAAACGTGGGGTGGTGGTGAGCAAATGTCAGAGCACGTGATCCCCCCTCTGCCCTTCGGGTCCGAGAGCCGAAGAGGCGTCGTCTGCAGAAGTGCATCTTCTCCAGTGCTCCTCTACAAATGCCCAGTGCAAAACGCGCATTTGAGAATTGTATTATTACTGAGCCAGTCGATTGCCATAGCCAGTGCTCTGTCTGTATTGAGGAAAAATAATACTGGTGTCGCGGCAATGTGGGGTCCTCCCTCTCCCGCTGCACTTTTTACATCTGGGCTGGCATCCTATGGCACCCAGCAGGACCCTGGCTCACCCTTCCAAGCCCACCTTGCCTCCTTAGATCCTCTCAGGCTCTCGGTGAACTTTTTTGCTTCCCATGAAGTGTGGGAAAAGCTGGACTGAAGCGGCGGTGCTGGGGAGCCGGCAGGAGGGATGCTCTCCCCTTCCCCTCTGTGCTTGCTTTCCAAATAGCTCGTTGCACCCATCGCCTTTAATCTCTGTGCTCGCAGGTTATTTGCAGCTCAGCAATAATTCCCCTGCCAGCCTGGGAAGCTTATTTATAGCCAACAGTTACCTTCTGTCATTTTACATCTGTTAAATCAGGGCAAGATTCACCTGAGTTAAATTTTCAGAGTTCACTGAAAATCCCCATTTCCCTAAGCTGAGGCTGCGACCCCGAACACCCGCGCCACCGCTAACCGTCAGACCAGAGCAAAAATTTAAAAAAGGAGGAAAAATAGCAAAATATTGAAAGAAACAAATATTTGTCTCTGTTCTCTGTGTCAGTGGGGCGTTGCGGGGGTGGCCACCCTGGAAGCTGGTGGGGTCCAACTCGCTCGTGGGACCCGCGGGGCTGCAGCCCGCAGAGCTCTTCCCAGCCCCAACACACGTGAATGTACAGGACTGTTACTGGCTCAGCTTTTGCTTGTAATTGTTTCGGCCTTGCAAGGCTCTTTTGTAAATCCTGCAGCATTTCCGAGCTGGTCATTTCAGTCCTTTGTAAAAGTTGCATTTTTTTTGGGGGGGGGGCGGGGGTTGTCTGTTTTTGCAGAGTTTTTACTTCAGTGCGTACACAGATGCACTGCCAACGCAACCGTGAATGCACCCAAAACCTGAATGTTCAATTCAGCAGCTCACTGCTCTTTTGACATTTTAATTTAATCGTCTTTCTTTTTTTTTCTTTTTTTTTTTTTTTTTTTAAAGAGAATTAGTGGTAACTTTATCTGTCATCAAATTCCAGGATTTTGTGTAATTCAGTTACACCTATGTAGGTTCTTTTCTTCTTTCTTTGGCTTCACTGAAGTGACACATAAGATTGTATTTCTGTTTCTGAGAAAATTCAAATTGCCCTGTCATTATCTGCATTTTTGTTTGTTTGTGTATGCCCAATAATCTCTCTTACACTTCTTCCAAACCAGAAAGTTCTGATCTGTTGTTTGTTACATATTATTATTTAACTACTTTAATGATGTTCCATCTTCAGAGATCAGTAATGTGTTGCGGCAGCAGTGGTGACGATAATAGAAAAAAAAATACTAGGAAGCACCACCTCTCTGCATTAGCCTTCCTCACCATGCTCCCTGTCAGCTTGCATCCCCTTCTCATCTGTGAGATAGAAATAACCTTGGGACCGGGAGAAATGTGTGTTTCTCATAAGAATGCGGAACAGGAAAGCTTTTTCTTTAAATCGAAAGCAGTTGGCTTCTGCAAGAGTCTTGAGGCAGAAACTCGCTGCTGATGGTATAAGGCAGCCCTTCCACCTGCCCACAGGCGTAATTCACTGGGGTTAACATCAAACCCAAAGTCCTTATTTTTCATACTGCTCTAATCTGAGACCTGCTGCAAAGCTGTGTGCTTTCCTGGCTGGGGCAGGACCAGGCTGGCTTTTACCGGCGGCTGGAGAGAGCTGCCCCTGGCGATGGGACAGGCTATGGGGATATTCTCCCCAGCAAGCACCTAACCTTGGGAGCTGGTCTCTGCCAGGAGACCAGACTGGGAATTGCCCAGAGTGACTCTCCAGGAACTGCCTTAGGCTTTTTTAGGTGATGTGTCCAGCCTGCTTCCTCCAAGAACCTCTCCTCCATCATGCACACCACAAGGACAGCTGCAATATTCTTGCATTGCAACTCTGCCTATATGTGAGTTGGCGATGCCTGGATGGACATAGCATTTCGGCTACTCCCTCTTGGAAGGGAGCTTCACCAATTTTCCTTCTTGAGACATATTTTGTCAGCCAGCTATCAAACTGAGATTCTCTTGCCCTGCACAACTCTTTCTTCCCTAGGTAGATGGGAGGTCTGTACGTGCCCCGAGGGAATAACGGAGGGCATCCCCCCTTCTTTGTACTCCAGTAACCCTCTGCATCCATGTGTGGTGAAGTAGTCCGGCAACGTTGCTGGTGGCTGCTGTCTTGGCATTTAAGGGTGATGCAAGCTGGGAGCCCTGTGAAAACTGGTGCTGTTGAGTTTACACAGCTTTGCTCAAAAGTTATCAAAGCCAAGGATGGGCGTCAGTGCACATGGCCAGGCACGCCGGGAAGGCAGGCTTTCGCAGAGCTCATGCACCGCGCAGGTGGATTGGTATGTGGAAAGGTCACACCTACCAACTTCTTAGGCCTCTGGTGTGAAAGATAAAGCCATCTGGTCACCATTTGACAGCTTAAATTGTAATTACACCATTTGGCCTATGAATTGCTGTGAGCCACTGTTTGAAGCTGCCGTGATTCAGCTATTCCAGCGCCGAGATAGAGATCGAGTCATTCCCCAGAAGCTGAGTTACTGGAATTCATCTCGCTTCATCTCCTTGGCCTGCTTTTTACCTTCCAAAATTTATCTCTGTGGATCCTTCATTATGATTGTGAACTTGGCAGCGGTTGTTTAGCGTAAATAATCACAGTCACCGATAACCAGTAACACCTGCCAGCCCATTACGGGGAACGGGAGGAGAAGACGGGCATCTCCAGCGAAATTCCACCACAGCAATATGGAAGTGTTTAAAGGAAGACCTGCACTGCTCAGGGTAGCAGAGATCTGAACCTTTAAATTACAGCCATTCCCGGCCTGACGATAAGTAAATAAACAATTCACAGCTGCATGGGCTAAACACAGAAACACATCTATCTCTTCCAGGCGTGATTGCTGAACAAGTAATTAAGTGCGAAATGTGAGCCCTCAATGTCAGTGTGAGATGATAAAGGTCTCCAGTTGTAAATTAACTGAACTCTGCTGAGCCCTCGATATTAACCCTTCAGGAGCCCTTGGGTGGCAATGGGTGCGTTAGCATGACTCCAATGCAATTTGCATGCAATTATTCCTGACATTTGCCCCTGGGAATATGGAGCTGTTATTTTAACAAATTAAAAAAACAAGTGAGGGAGTTGTTTTCTCTCTTCTCTCTGAGCTAGCACAGGGCACCCCGTAAGACGGGAGATGTAGTCCCAGTTCATGGCTCTGCCATGCTCATCCATCACATTCCCCTGTGGCAGTCTTCCTCCTGGCGATAGCGGAGGTGTCACAAAACCAAAATACATTAAAGACTGTGAGCTGCTCAAGCACTGAGATAAAGAGGACTGCTAACTCAGATGGGCAGATATCCATCAGCACCTCAAAATGAGTACACCACAATTCACCTTGAGAATAAGGATCCAATGAGTGACCACAAATTGAAATAGTTGTTAAGCAATTCATTAAACAGATTGTGGTTTGGTTTGGGGTTTTTTTGTTTGTTTGTTTGTTTAGGTTTTGTTTTGTTTTGTGGTCATGAATGAACTACTTGAAAGGCAGCTTACTTGTGATTTCACTTTGCGTGGTATTTGTGATTTATCTTAAGGCCTCAGCTCCTGCAATCCTATGTCTATACCCAGTGTTCATTTTCAGATGCATATCTCTAATTCTTTTAGCTTGTAATGAAAACTTCGACAATGTGCATTGAGCGTCCAGTTTTCAACCCAAGGGTCTGTAAACTACAAGACAAATAAAATTAATTCAAAGTAGATTTTTTTTTTTTAACTCATCATTTTTAAGCCACACAATAATATTTGAGTCCTAAATACCAACTTTGACACTTCTGGGGTTGGCTGTACTTAATGCAGTTTTGCTCATTAGATGATTCATAAGCTTAGAGGACCTATTTGATGTTGGGGCTGGATTTGACTCAAAGCCCTGACTATGAAGCGATGTGTAACTGCTGGAGGGACAGATCTGTAGATCTAAACCCTGGAGTCCCCAGACCCCAAGATCCCATGGACCATATCAGGCCCTGCACACATCTGCTGGCTCCTTGCTAACTGGCAAATGCGTGAGGTGAGCCCAGGTTTTCTCTTTTTACCAGCCAGTTTGCACTGGGGATTAATGGAGCCTCATTCCTGCCTCTGGCCTCAACATTTTTGGTTTGGGCAAGCTCAGTCCAGCCACACTGTAGCACAGAAGAAGAGGAGCAAAGGGAAATCTATGGCCATGTTTGGCAAGGTGAAGTTGAATTCCAGGCAAGACCTCCAGAAATAATATTTCAACTATGGCTCAACCCTGGGCCAAAGAGGTGACTTCTCAGGTGGAGCTGGCATTGCTATTTCTTTCTTTCACATCATAGTGACTGGAGAGGAGAAGAACAGGAGGCAGAAAGGAGGACACAGCCAAGGAGAGTGCATGTAGTCCCACCTCAGCCTAAAAATGCAGACAAAGGAACTCAAAACCATGACTGCAGTTATGCTGTCATCCATTTTGGGCTCCAGACAACTTAGGACCAAGGTACAAAGTCAGCAAATGCAATGAAGTAGAGTTAATAGGCTGGGTTCATGCAAAAGATAATCTTTTATCTACCGGGCTTAGCGCAGAAATGACCCCACTGGCATTTGGCGTGATATGTCCCAAGCTAAACAGATAAATCAAGAGGTTATGTTGTTGCACATATGAGCCTGTTATGAGTATTTTAACTCTTGGACAAAGCTTGCTGACCTTGGCTTTTGTGCTAAAAGTATTTAATCTTTTTATCTAAGATTCCCTCATGTATCCATAATCTTTGCTAACAGTCTCCACAGGTGAGTAGAAAGAAGTAGGAGATTTTGAAATGAGTCTCTGGTGCAGCTGCAGTAGGTAAAGACAGGGCAAATAATTGGATCTCCTTTTTTAAGGCAGTTTAGTGAGTTTATGATGGGAATTATTTGACCTAGTACCTGCCATAGAAGGAGATATATCAGATGATTCAAGAGGTCCCTTCCAGTCCTATGTCCTGCTTTCTTCTGACCATGGAAGAGAAGCTCAGATGTGTCTTGCTGCCTGTCTTGGTACCCTAGGCATACACTGAACCCATACCTACACAGACAGGGCACCTTCCTAAAATCCTTCTCCTTAAATGGGTCTACTTTCCCTGCCTTAGCCTCACTAGCATACCACCCTTTCATTACTCCATTGTGCCTGGGCATAGCTTTTCAGCTTCAACCCAGGATTCCCACACAGCTCACTCCACAGTACATTTTTATGGGGACCAAATGTATTCTTGGGTTCACTGGGGAAGGGAGGAAAGCAGGGAGTGGGTAACAGCAGGGAGATGGTACTTCAACTTGTTTCTTGCTAAAGCACGTGATTTGTTTGGGACTGGGCTCTTTATATTTCTTCAGCTTCTACTCACAGGCTTTTTGCCTTTTCCTGTTCAGAAGGAAGCTGCTTATATTGCACAGCGTTACTTGAAGCCACAGCAAGAGCTGTGGTCGAAATACTGCTGTGGGAGTCTGTATCATAGTTCAGGAAATCAGACACCAAATCCCTGGTGCATCTCAGCAGCTGGGCATGCTCCAGCCCAGCCAGGCTGCTGCTAGCAAACCAGGGTGCTCCTGTGGAGCCAAAGCCTGGGAGTACATCGCCAGTGGTGCAAACGGCAGATGAGGACATCGGAAAACTAAGCTAGGGATCTCCTGATTAACCAGAAGAGCCTTATCTTCCCCCTGTCCCACAGCATCTATATAAAAAAATACTCCATTTGACACAGCTGTTTTTTTCAGAGCTGAAGCCATATAGAAGCACACATCATCCATTTTAGGCCCTACTTCCAGTGAGGGGCCTGGGAACTGGGCAGGGAGACAGCAAACTTTCAAAAACCAAGCTGTGAAGGAGCAAGAACACTCCTAAAATGTCCCTTCTAAAAGGGAGCCTCCCTTTTGGGTTTAAAATGCTATCTTTGTTACCACCCTTGGTAACCTCTCTAGCAAAGAGCTGAATGTTATTAGAAGAGCTGAGTATGGGTGGGAAGACAAGAAAACAAAAGGAAATGGAAGTGCTGGAAATTGATTTTCCATTTCAATCTATTCTTTTTTCTTCTTATTTTTTAATAAGACGTTTTACGAAGTTTATTGCACTGTTCTCTATTTTCTTTTAGGGTGTGTTATCTTTTGTGACTTAGTTTAGACTAAAATAAACCTCAGTTACTAATTAAGGATAGAAATGGAAATCCAAAGATTTGCTTCTCATCAATGCCAAGCGGTAAATCCTTTAATGCTCTGGGATTTTGTTCTATAGCTCTAAATTTCCCATTGGTATTTAGTAATCTGCTGATTGCATTTACTTTAATTCTTTGGTCTTCAGAGTTTTCATGTTAAGGCACTCACTTACAGTAGCTCTGCGTGTTAAGGGCAGCAAGTTAAAAGCTACAGGGCTTTTTTATTAAATTCCAGCTTTGTTTTTTCTATTGAGTTCCCAGCTACTGTGTTATATCATACTAATAAGAGTTGTACTCTGGCTGGACAAATGGCAAAGTATTGTAGCGTCCTATGGGAGCCATGACATCATTTTCAATTTGCTTATCTGAACTCTTTCACAATAGAAGGGTGATTGGTGAGCAACTGCATTTTCACTCTAACCCACCTCTTCTTGCTATGACGTTATGGGAACGGTGCCACTGTGCAGCTTACACCCACTGGCTACTCTCTGGAGGCCTCAGCTGCACCTATCTCCATCACCTCTAAAGGGAATGTACGTGTTTAGTGACCCATAAGCTTGTCTTCCCATTCCCAAGGGCTAAGCAGTAGTAATTGTGAAGGAGAGGACACCACTTCCTTTAATGCATGTCCCTCAAGGTTTGCCTGCAGGCTTAGAGGCACCAAGGAAATCTTCCAGGCAGTTCTGTGATAGGGTCTCACAACCTACTTGACATGGGGATCAAAGAATAGAGATTGGTGAAACGATTTGGAGCAGCTTGGATACCTTTGGCTGTGTTTGGACTGCATTAGTGCAAGAAGAATTTTTTTTTTTTTTTTTCATTTCCTCATTCCAGCTGAGACTGAAAAAGATGTTCTGTTTTCATGGGAGCTGAAGAAACTCCTCCTGACAGAGCTGGTCTAACCTTTGCTGTGGGCATTTCTTTGCTTATGGAATTAGGACCAGAGGCAGGAATTTTAGAACTGGAGAGAGACTGTGACATTTTCCATTTTATTCATATTATTTTGAGTAAATAGTTTACATACAGAAAATCTTGAATAAATAGTTACTAAATCATTAAGTGCTTTTCTAATTTAACCCAAACTTTTAACATTTTCTGAAACCATGTCCATCTCTGCCCCAGAAAAGATAATCTAGACATTGAGTCTTTAATAAATCTGTAGCACTCAGCTAATTGAAGTATTTTATTTTCCCTAGCTGAGGGTCTGGCCATTCTGCCCACTCTCATTTTGCAATAAGCATCTTCAAAGTGGGAGGGCAATGCCGTTTTCTACAATGCCATTTTTGTCATTTACCTTCTTATTGTACTTATTCCAGAGAATCATTCATGCACTAAAACTTGTACTTGCACTTTCTCACTTTTAACAAAAGTACACATTTAACTGATTCCTGCTCAATCCAGCATCTCATGTAAGCACCTCTCCGTAACCCCCAGCCAGGATGCACTGATGTTCCTTTAAGCTTTGGCTCTCAGAATCTGGGTAGTTTAACTCTTTCTAGCAATTTGGGTAAACCAGGTTTGAAGAAGAGATCTAAAGCTATATTTTCTGAGTGATCTGGGAAAATAAAATCACTTTGTCAGTCTAGGCAGCTTTCAGTAAAGCAGTGCCATAAGCTCCTGGGCGCCTGAAACAGCTGAGTTGACAGTACAAGTGAGTGAGGACCAAAGATTCCAGCTCCCTGCAGTGGGAATGACATAACTGCATGAGGAAGACCTGTTTACATCACCGAGATAACCTGCTTCTTTAAAAATAGCAAGGTCAGGGAGGCAATAAAGCTGTCAGCATGGCAATCGCAGTGCTGCCTGTGTTCCACCAGCTGGAGGGCGGTGGGGACACCCACCCGGCTGGGGACCAAGAGAGTGGGGAATTCACAATGAGGATGGCCACTTTTGGGTAAACAAACTTGTGGCAATATCAGAGTGCTATTGTCTGCTGAACAGCTCTATTTGTGCCAATGATATTTCCAGGTTAGCTCCTCCTAGGCCCATAAAAATCTTCTTTTTATTCTTTTTGCTGATTTTTTTTCTTTTTTTTTTTTTTTTTCCTCCATGCAATGATAGATGGAGTGCCCATAAAACCTCACAGCACCATGTACGAAATCCCCAAGCCCCTGAGCCAGGTGTGGAGCAACTGGTCACCGAGCAGGCTTCCACCCAGTCCTAGGTTTGGCTCATGTGTGTCTATTTTCTGGTCACTGGGATGCTTCGCTGTTTGTTCTCTCCTTAAATGAGCGTCTGACTGTGGGAATATTTCACACTGAAGTCCAGGCCAAGAATGGAAAACCATCAAATCTATTCAGCTAAGCAGCCTTATGAGGTACTTTCACAGTCCATGTAGGAGCACAGCCCAATATTTTTATTGTGTTAAGAGTACGCATTCTTAAAAAAGGAAGACGTTGTGTAGGGTTCACATCCTGTTGGTGCATCGGATATGTTTCAGCTATTGCTGTTTTCCTTTGGATAGCGTTTCCCTTGGCTGAGTCTCCAGTTTAGCTGAATTTGGAAAATGAGTCATAGTGATGCAATTGATTTGGGGGTGACTTTTAGACACCAGTGTTTTGGGTCAAACTGTACAGTATTGGTACTGATTGTATATGTGTAAAACAGTGTCTAGGAATAAAACATTTCTTAGTATATCCAAAGTGAAACACAGACTTGTGCCACAATACCACATAGCATGACTTTGTCTATTAAACTAGGCAAGACACCAAGTCTTCACCAAATTTTGGATAAATTTTGGACTTTTAAGATATTTCCCAGCTTAAAATGCTGAGAAAATGTTGGGGATTGACTTCAGAGATGAGAAAGACCCCAAAGAGGCTAGCCTCAAGTAAGCAAAATCCTGTTGCAGTTAGTGCAACTGTCATTGCCTTGCACAGCTTTTCCCTTCCTTTGGTGGTAGTTCAGCATTGCATTCAGAATAGCTCAAGGCAGTTACAAGCTAAAATTCCTGACAATTATGCCCATCATCTCCCATCCTGTCCAAAATCAAATAGATGAAAGAAATCCATTTGAAAATGAAGCTTCAAATCCAAACTTCCATCACTGTTAAAAAGGGTTAGATATAGGATGTGATTCTGAGCAATTGGATGGGATAAAATTGTGGTTGACCAGAAAATTGAGTTGCAACTTGAAAAAAACTTTTAAAGAGTTTTTTACATACCTTTGTTACTTTGCATAATATTTTTGTATGCCATCACATTTACTGATTTTGATGGGGACCATAAACAGAAATAATATGAGACAAGACTATTTCCATAGACTATTTTTGTTCTGTACTGGGGAAGGGACAAGGGGGGAGGAGAAAAGAAAACCTGTTCTTGTAGGATTTCCAACTCAAAGAGAAATCAGAAAAAAAAAAAAATGGTGAGTGCTTTTCTAAATGGAATAGTTCATCTGAAGCTTGCCTGTCACCGGGTCCTAATTACCTGTTCGTGTTACAGCTAATTACATCAATTCTCCATAGGTGAGGCGGACTTCTAAGGCAATGAAGGAATTTAAACAGAATGATTTTTCAGTTTTGGTTCTATTTACAGACTGTGGTATGTCAATTTGAAGAAAAGCCAGAATCTGAAACTGAAACGCCAGTGTTTTCTTCTTGCTATAATTGGAATCTTTCAAGACAAGATTCCAATGTTTGAAGGTGTTCACTGCAAGGTTTTGGTCCTTTCCCATCAAGTTTTCAGTGCTGATGTATAAAGCATTAAATTTGATGTTGGCTGCCTTTTTCTTCCATTGAACTCAACAGGGATTTTATTCTTTGATTTCAGGCAGAGCAGAATCAGGCCAATGCTAAATACTTTTGGCTGTCCAAAAGACACTGTGGTCCAGATGACCTGCTCTGGATCTGTAGGCTATGCTTTGCAGGTATTACTGGCTTTTCTTGAGTCATCAGTAAAGTGCAGTCTTGACTGAAAATAAGAATTTCTCTCTCAGTTGAACAAACTGGCAATGGTGACCTGAAACACTACTGTTATTCAGTGCTTCTTGGGAGCAACCCTGCTTGCGAAGGAAGTTGAATGCTGTTAATTTTTGTGATGTTAAGAAAATCTTTTAATGAAGGGACGGGTTTGGCCTACAACTCCTTTGCCTCAGGGACCGGGCGTGAAGTGAAGTAGCTCATCATCCATGGGTTTGCCATGCTATCTGTAAGGGCGTGAGAAGAATTGTGTTTGTACATCTGCCAAGCTGTTCCCTGCTGGTCTTTAAGGAACCAAGTTGCAAATAGCTCTTTCCTGCAGTGTTGCAAGGACTGTCTTGAATTTGGCTTCAGGAAAAGGTTTAATTCATTTTTTTCTCTGGCATTTTTTAATCTGGGTTGCTTCACACTATCAAAAAAAATATTTATGCATGTATTGCATGGGCAGAGGACCTACATCACCTACAGTGATGGTGATGGGAGTGGCAATTACTATGTGCTAGAGCAACAAGTCAGCATTATTTAAAATCCATTCTTTCATCTGATGCAACAGTAATATCTTCTGGACAACGGATTTTGGAAAAGTTGAAATGTTTGCTTTACAAAACAGACATAAAATTTCTCCTTCAAGGTGCTAAATTTGTGCTGAGCTGGTCCAAAACACGACTGCATCTGGCTATGTCTCGTGTCTGCTACTAAAAAAGTGTCCTAAATTCCAGACAACCTCTGGGGCTTTGAAATAAAACTCATTAATCCTGCATTTGAATTTAATATTTGAAATTTTATCCTAATCTTTTTTTCTTCCACATGAATTAACTTTAGAAAACTTGGAAAGGAACACAGGGGTGGGTTTTTTTCTTGGGTTGTTTTTTTTTTTTTTTTTTTTTTTAGAGAGAGAGAGAACATTCTTAACAAAGGGTATAAAATTAAACTAGATTTGACCTCTGCCTTTAGCAGATTTTCCACCTGGTCTGTGCAGGAAATCAACTTCTATATAGCAGCTCTTTCATAAGGAATAACATACATGAGCCTGTAAGTGACAGTTTTTCTTGGGTGGACAACAATGTTAGTTACTTTTTATGATTAATTGATATATGTTTTGATATGGTGCCTGGGCTCTGAGTCAAAAATCACTCTAGTTAGATGATCCAACACTTGGGAAACTGAGCCAATTACAGCTCAGGCACAGTGAAAACAATTCTAAAATATTTGAGCCTAAAAATGTGCATAGTTGTTAAGGAATCTTACACGTGGGTGTATGGTGGTATCCTGAATTACAACTACTTGGTGGGCCAATTTCTTAAGGAATGCAGGGATGTGCAGGGATTCGAGACTCTTGCATCTGTATTTCAAAAGACTTGGGAAAACAGAAGAACCACATGGACTCTTGTGGCTGGGCACGTGCTGAGGAAAACCAGACCGTGGGCCAAAATGTACTTCTAGTCCCCTGGGTTACGCAAATCCCTTTACTTTTTTGGGAAGGCTTTAGGTTTCAAGTGTCCTTCTTCCCTTGACTCCTAACATTCTCCTCTGTGCCTGCTCTTTTCTTTTTCAGGTTCCAGAATTTACTTTCTGCACCAAGCTTCCTACCTTGTCCTCAGATTTGCACCCTGACTCTAAACCCTAATGTCTTTCTAAATGATCCATGAGAAGTAGGACTTCATCAAGTCTACAGCTGTATACCAGGTTACCAGTACCAGCGGGATAGCCTGGACTCAGAGGTTGTGGGTGCACCCCAGCATTGGTGCAAATCTACACTAGACACAGCTGCTTCTTGTAGTGGAGCTCCTCTAGAAGAATAACCTACCTTGCAATTAAAGGCTACTTTCTCAGATTATTAGGGGAAAGAAAAAGGACTCTGTATTTTTCTTTCCACAGGTAAGTGAATATGGAGGCATTTTCTGAGTAGGATTTTGGGGTCGTCAACTCAAAGACCATTTGGAAAATTCCTTATTGCAGGTTGCTAATGACTTCGTGTGTGACACACTGCCAGCTGTTCCCAACAAAGTCAGTGGAAACAGAATATCTGTCTTCTTTTGTGGTTCTCCAGCCTTCAGTACCTAAAATGTTACATGAAGGTTTTGAGGGATGCATGCCTGGATTTCAGTGCCACCACAGATCTGGAAACTGGGAAGCAAATTTTGAACTTCAGAAATCTCAGTGGTTATTAGGCGCTCATCATAGACCTCTGCATTTTTCATGCAAGGATCTGATTCTACCCCAAACATCTTATTGCCTTCAATGGATTTTTATTCCAAGGTGAAGACCAGGCATCACTTTAGAGAAAATTAATGTCTAATGGATATAGATACTCCTGGAGGCTATTTTACATCACTAAGGCTATCAAACCCTGCAGGGCTTAGATCTGGACATCTATCGAACACGTTCAAATAGACTTAGACCTAGATGTTACTCCATCTTCTTATGACTCTTGGCTCTTCTGATACTGCTGTGTCTACAGAAGGAGGTGAGGGGAGTTGAAGAATATCTTTTCAAATGGAAGAGCATCTTTCCTATCCTTGTTTTACAGTGAAGATCCATAAAGCAGGATGTTTCTTCCAGTCTGCTATGTGCTTAAAAATACAACTTTTCCAGTAATTCTCTCATTTCAGGTACCATGTGAATGGCATGATATCCCCTTCCCACCCTCCTTTCATCCCTGACTCTCTGTTTTGATCACAGCTGCTGGATCTAAACACACTCCTGCTTTCACTTTATTTAACACTGGAGGTTTTCATCGTTGCTGATATGAAAGGAAAATTTCTAACAGCATACTGTAAGCTTTACTGCTCGTGACTTCTTAATCATGCAGATTTTATTTCATGTTAAGCTAGCAACTGAACTCTTCTAATAAACACAGTAAAATCTAATTAGGCTACTGGAGGGGAATAGAAGAATTTATACTCCTCCAGACACACAGACATTAGGAATTCTTCCTCAAACATACACACAGGCTTCCTGGCAGCTGTCTCATTCAAAGAGTGGCTAATGATCATACTAATTTGCACTTAGCTGATACTGTTAGGAGTTCCTTGCAGATGGAAAATATACTTCTTTCATGAGATCATACAGGGTAGCATGGCCTCATGGATTGTGCATAGAGAAAAAGAATCCCAATTTCTAATCCCATGGCTCACACTACTTGCTGTGTGGTCTCTCTTTCTCTCTCAGTTTCTCCATGCGCAGTCTTACTTATCCGGCTCATTCATGGGATTGTGATGATTACTCAGTCATTTGGCTGTAATGTGTTTCAAAAGCAGAAGGCACAATTAAAGCGCTGAAGCATTGTGATTAGAGACTCAACGGCACCTCTAAAATATACGTGTATGAGATTGACATCAAAGATGAATTTGGCTGGTTTCTTGTCTTCATTGGGCTCATAATTATTTCAAGTATTGCTGGCGAGAGAGCTCAGAAAACAGCAAAGCTGTGCCCCATCCAGCCTCAGGGAAGCTCAGATGCGCCATGCAAGGGGGCACATCTTCCCACACAGTGGTCATATAGCCGGACTACACCTGACATGTCAGGGATATCTCCATGCACACAACATTTCCTGGCCTACAGACAGGTCCATCCAAAAGGGTGATGACATCTTAAGTTTTTACGCCTTACAGCCAGAAGCAGCTCATCCAGCCAGCAGGTTCAGGCTTGAGGTCTCTGCTAACTTGCACTGGGATTGATGTATCATGCAAGGGTCAGGGCAAATTTCCTCACAGTTCCCTGCAAAGGACAGCCCACATGTCCCACAGCAGCCCCAGCTGTCCAGAGAGCCTTGACTTTGGGAACCATGAGACACATGACCAGAATTGCCTGTGCAAGTGTGAACACCATGAAGACAACAGGTAAACCCAGGGCATGCAACCCTCACTGGGAACCAGTGCTCAAGGCTTTTCCCTGAGCCTGCATACTTTGCAGTAGCCTTTCTTCAGCTGGAGAGCTGTCATCTCCTTCTCCAAGACTGTTTAGCTCTTCCTACATTGCTTGTCAGGATTGTTCCTACAAAAGCATTAGTCATTCCTTGGGTTTGCAGGGAGAAAGTATAGAAGTAAATGTTAAAATAAGACTGGAATAAAATCTGGGACTTCTTTATAAGTAAATAAGGCCTGACCTAGCCCCTAGTAACCACAGGAGACATCTTCCTATTGACTGCAATACGGCAGGGTGCCAACCAGCTCTGGCCCCAGGAGACTCAACTTGTTCAGGAAGGATTCAGGTCCCACTGAGCGTAAGTTTGTTCAGGGAAGGGTGTAGCTGCAGGATTGGGAGGAGAAGACCTGCCTTCTCCTATTTCAGAATTTTAAAAAATCATCACTAAAAAAAAAAAAACCAACCCCCCCCCCCAAAACCCAAAACAACAACCCTGCAGTGGGCTGAAGCCATTGTATCTTTTTATAATACAATGAGGTTTTGTGAAATGGAATCGCTGGACTGAAACCTGGAGGCATTGCTCAGTTTTGACTTATACTTTATTCAGGCAAAACTCCAGTTGATGTGAGAGAGCACTGGGTCATATTAGGATTTGGCCCACAAGGGCGGAGGAGAGCCAAGCTCAGAATGTCACATAAACATATTAGCTAGAGACTTGGCTTTCTCTGAGATCCCAGGGATGGAATAGGGCCGTGATCTAGTCTTCTGCGAAGCATATAAGGAGGTTAAATTTGTCCTGCATAGAGCATTAAGAGAACAGGATCCAAACATCTGCACAAGCATCTGTATCATCTCTTCCTCCTCCTGGAGATGTCTGGAATATAGTCAGTCCTTTTTGTGTGACAGGTAGAAACCAAGCTAAAAACTGCTTAACCTGTCTTGTGTGGGTGAAAAAAATAAAAAAACAAACCACGGGTTGTTCATGCTGAAGTCGAAAGCGTGTTCTTTCTGGTGATGAGGTATGAAGAGGGCATATTGTTCATTTAAACCACACTCTATAGTTTTTGCAACAGCAAAGTATTTTTGAAAGTTTACAGCTGTAGTAGAAATTCCCTGGAGCTTAACCGTCAGTTTTCTGCCAATCAGAAAGCTGAAGGCACTCCGGTTTGGGCTCCAAAAGTGACATTTTAGTGTTACACATCTTAAATGCGGAGCAGTTTTGAGAGAGCATCCTGACAGTTTTGAACTCTGAAGAAATTATTTTCTGGTGCCAAGCTACACAGTCTGGGAAACGCTGCACGCCACACTCGCTCCCTGTATCTCTGCCAGAAAACAAAATATATATTAAAAAAAAGTATAAGAAATATGGCCCAGGACTAAGGTTTGCGGGTGCATTTCAAGTAGGAGCTCTCTCTAACATTTAATGTATTAACTGCCCTCACAGCCATAAGTAGTTGGTATAGGAGGAGGTCCATGTGCATGTATATCATGTAGTGACACCATGGAGAAAGGGGGGGAAGGGCAGGAAAGAGACCACCTCAGATTGACCAAAAACCATCCACAGTATGGAGGAAATGGTAAAATTTGGGCCATTTCACTGTAATGCTATTAACTTAATGAGTTTAAAAGTGACTTTGCAGTGGTTTCTGAAAGGGAAAACATGGGCATCTGAGAAGGTGTAGATGCTGAGGCACCGATGTGGGACCCATACTTCAGGGAACAAGAATGCATCAGCATGTCATGACTGTCTCCACAAATTGGTCAAAAGGAGGCGTTTGGAAGAAGTTTAGAGTTACTTCTTACCAAAAAAAAAGAATGATTATGAGATGGAAATAAAGGCATTTGGCTTCTTGTACTTCCTTAACTAATGTAGAGAAGAGCTGGGAGAGAAACAAGCAACCTTTTAAGACCTTTAATTGGATTATAAGAATAGATCATCTTTAATTAAAGGCTTGGATGAACCAACTTGCAATAACTAATTACAGCTGGTTAGGCCAGGAGCTGCACTGCCATAGGCAGGTTTAACTCCAGGGGTATCAGTGAAATGTGATTGCTTACATCAATCGGGGTTTGAAACAGCTCCCCGATGGGGAATAGCTCTGACGTGGTTCTCATACCTCTCCTTAAGTGCCCTGCACTGGCTGGGGCAGAGCCAGGACACCAGGTGAGAGGACCTCTGAGCTCAGCCCCTTCTGATGTCCTTGCATGCGGGAGGCTCAATATTTTAAAACACACTGTCATGGATTCGATGACTTTGGCCCAGTACCTTCTGTTTATTGTTAATAAAAGTCCATAGAAGTGTGGAAAAGTACAAAATGTCAACCTATGACCTTATGAAATCCATGGCAATAGAGAGAAAAGAAAAAAAGCCCACCCTTTGGTACATGCTTTGTCCCTCATGCTGTGTTGGGATCCAGAAGTAGAAATCTTTTCTCAGGACTGGGGCTTAGAAACTCAAGAATTTTGTCTCCCTCTATTTTCATTACAGTTAGTTAAATCCTTAGGCTCCTGTTAACACTGAACTCCAAGCTGATTTTTTGTTAAAATGCTGAAACCTAATTTTCGTTTAACAATTTTCTGTTTGAGGCCAACATCAAATTAGTGTGCTTTCCACTGGCAGACCCCAGTAATTTGGTAGGCAGGAGGCTCACACATACTTAAGTTATTCAATACATTTTGTTATACTCTGTACAAAAAACCTAGTCAGAAAAGCCTGATTTATGATATTCCTCAGGTTTCCTGTTACTTTAAACCACTAACATCCTATGGCCAAGCCCTTCATAGGCAGCCAGCACATCTGGCCCAGAGTGGTTCTGTCGCTTATGGCCAAAATGCCATATTTATAATCAAGTCATAATAGAAAAAGAAAGAATTTATTATGATGAAAAAGAGAAAAAAAATAAATAGAAAAAGGGAAAGTTATCAGTGGACATTTGTAAATACGATTGGGTGTTTCTTTCAAAACATACGTGCCAGAAAAATAGGAGCACGTAGCATGCCGAGCAGGCAGATTAGATGTGTGCAATCATCTCTTTTGGCCTAATTATAAAGTACTGAAAGCTCTTATTTTCCCATTTCACACATTTTTAATGTCTATTTTGTTTTTCATTTATACAGACAAACCACTCCTGGCTGAAACCAAAGCTACACAGTCCATCTGAAATCCCACCTGCAATTCTGCAACTGCTTGTAAATAAGTGAGCCTGCTCCTCACAAAGTGTTTTTTAGCTGGTCTCCTTAGGGATTTAAGGCTTATGCAATCATCGTGTCTGTGTTGGATCTGTGTATCCATCTGTCAAATTTGATCAATGATCCAAAGTCTCCTGAAATATTAACTTCCTACATGTTTCATAAAAATAGTTAGAGGCAGAAATTTGGTTTAATGTCCTCCTTAAAGGGAAATCTGGAGTGGACTTCCATGCTGTAGAAATCATATGCAAATCCATGGGGCAAGAAATTAGGGTCACAGCACAAATCCTTAATTTTTCTCATAAAACTGCATGCTTAAAAAATAACCATATAAACAAGAGAGTAGAATGACCTCCATGTTTCAGACTGGTACAGGCTGTGAAGTCAGGCAGTGGTTTGAGGGTGCTGGTATGTACGAGCTGTCATGAGCATGGATTTAAGTTGCGTGTACTCCTAAAGGGCACAGGCAAAGCTGTCTGTATTTTCTTCTCTGGAAGATGCATTTTGCAGAGATTCATTTTTTCTAAGGGAGTCATAAAAGAAACATATAGATGATAACGAGTAGATTCTCAGCTGTGTCAAACCCTGGAACACTGCTATGGAAATGTGAAGAGCTTCAGAGGTTCAACAACTTTGAAAATCTGGTCACTGAATATTTCTAGTCAGCTTCCTCTGCCAAAGGGATATGAAATTTTCCAAATGTGTGCCAAACTCTGACGTTCACGAATTGTTTCTCAAGTGGATTTGGATGATGTAACCAATAACCATGAAACCCTCCTCCACTTTCTAAATTACATCTGGTTGAGATGAATTTCTATACGGATAATACAATGAAAATGTGAAAGACTATATTTGTTCTAAACCTTATTATGCAGTTGCGTTATGACATAGAAAAGTCCCTATGGTAACATGGCATAATCTAAAGCAACTGTGCACTCACACATGAGAGATCCAACAGCTTTGCCATTTTATTCTTAATTATCCCTGGTGGATAAACTAGTTGAAAGACTGAGCCAAGTTCTCCATCCTCAAAACCAATAGAGCAATGCTGATTTACATCAGCTGCAATCCGTGACTGCCATTTACAAAATAGTTATCGATTAATTTCCTGCATAATTTCTCCACAACCACACTGGAGGTGCAGGCTGACTTCTTTTGACCTCCGATTCAGCAAGCTATCTTCCCACAGAAAATTATGTAAGCACATGTTTAACTGCAAGCAAATGGTTAAATGTGCCTTTGAGCTTCAGATAGGCGCCCAAGTGGTGTTAAAACAGGACCTTAGGGGAAGCATCCACCTGGCTCGTATGTTCGCTCAAGATGATCTTTGAACAACCGACAAAGGACTTCACTTACCAGCTCTCAATGATAACAATGCCTCTCGTTGCTTCTTTTGGCAATAATTTTGCAAGTCTCTCTCAGAAGAATTAGATCACAGTCAGTCCCACCTTAACTACATATTTGCTAGCTGAATAAACAGGATGAAATTGGACCGACGGTCATGTCTGCTGGCAGACTCAAACACTTTCGGTGCCGTAAGACTGGTTCCAAGGGTGCAGGGTATTCAACCAGCCTCTCGCATCCCAGGCTTCGCCCTCTGCCAAAATTACACCCCAGCAAATATTTTGGTGCTGCCCTCGCCATCATTACCAATAATATGCAAACCAGAAAGACAAATTCATTCACATTTTAAATAGCAATCTCAGCAATATTAATTGCACAATAAAAAGAATTTGTTCCAAGTATACAGCCAGCTATTTATTTGTGTTCAATTCTGAGTCATAAATCTTTAATTTGACATTTAAAGCCTATTTTAACAAACAAGATTTTTTTATTTGCAAAGTGCCTAATCAGATGGGTTTTCTGAGCTGTTTAAGCAGCCCTGAGAAATGCAAAGTCCCTGATGAATATTTCACTGCGCTAAACATAACTTTTCCCTATGTGAGCCAAACCTGCATTGTTCCTTTCTTACATAAAAGTGCTCGAAACTTTGATTTCTCCTTTCAGTGTTGTTTTTAAAGATAAAGAGAAAATGAAAACAGGGACTCAGAATTAATTTTAAAGATAGCTGACTTCATGAACAAGTTTCTGTGCCTTCATTCATACTACTTGTCCCTCCCTGTGTACCAACTTCTGAACCATGGAATCCTAGAATGCTTTGGGTTGGATGGGACCTTTAGAGGTCATCCAGCCCAACCCCCTGCAGCGAGCAGGGACAGCTTTAACCACATCAGGGTGCTCAGAGCCCCGTCCCTATATTTCGAGGGATGGGGCCTCCACTACCTCTCTGGGCAACCTGTTCCAGTGCTTCACCACCCTCACTGTAAAAAATTTCTTCTTTATATCCAGTCTAAATCTATCCTCCTTTAGTTTAAAACCATTGCTCCTTGTCCTGTCACAACAGGCCTTGTTAAAAAGATTCTCCCCACCCTTCCTGTAGGCCCCTTTCAGCATTGCAAGGCCGCACTAAGGTCTCTCTGCAGCCTCCTCTTCTCCAGGCTAAACAACCCCAACTCCCTCAGCCTGGCCTCGTAGGAGAGGGGCTCCAGCCCTCGGATCATTTTTGTGGCCTCCTCTGGACCCGCTCCAACAGCTCCATGTCCTTGTTGTGCTGAGGGCCCCAGAGCTGGACGCAGGGCTCCAGGTGAGGTCTCACCAGAGCAGAGCAGAGGGGCAGAATCCCCTCCCTCGACCTGCTGGCCACGCTGCTGGGGATGCAGCCCAGGATACGGTTGGCCTTCTGGGCTGCAAGCGCACATTGCCGGCTCATGTCCAGCTTTTCATCTACCAGTACCCCCAAGTCCTTCTCCGCAGGGCTGCTCCCAATCCCTTCATCCCCCAGCCTGTATTGATACCGGGGGTTGCCCCGTCCCAGGTGTAGGACCTTGCACTTGGCCTTGTTGAACCTCATGAGGTTCACACAGGCCCACCTCTCCAGCTTGTCCAGGTCCCTTTGGATGACATCTTGTCCTTCTGGTGTGTCAACCGCACCACTCAGCTTGGTGTCATCTGCAAACTTGCTGAGGGTGCACGCAATCTCACTGTCTATATCATCAATGAAAATATTAAACAGCACTGGAATATTCCATGCGGAATAGTTCTTGAAAATGGCATATTGCATAAGAGGGAGGAGAAATCTGCAGCTAAAATGTAGTGCTGAGGGAAACATGCTTTCTGACACTGTGATTATTTTTTTGGGGTGACCAAACAACGTACTTAGGTTGTAGTTCCACAAGCAATAGTATTGGCAGTGTGTATTGTTAATTCATTCACACGTACATATTTGAGCTGAATTATCCTTATGTTAGCTTCTGGTCCCCCAGTTCCCCACCGTGAAATAGGGTCATTTCATCTTTGTCATTAGGCAAAAACATGTTTAGAAGCAATGAGGTATTCAGATATTGTTATAATGGGGAGCTAGAAAGAATCCAATACTGTTAAAAATTTTATCCCAGGTTGCTTGATCCTGCGAATAGCTGCAGAAATAATTAAGTAGGAAGAAAAATCTCAAATTAAATGTTGCAGTCTTGAGTACATTTTGCCCTAGTGCCCAAACACACATTTGTGTCGATGAGCTTTTAGGTCTGAGTGGAGTGAAAGCACAATTAAGGACGCCATTCATGGAGAAAGATGCTCAGGAGAAAATTTCGTATTCTCTGTATGTGCCAAAGCTGGACACTTATATATCATTGATAAATGTAGAATGAACATTTAAATACAACCATGGGTGTTGCGCACTCATCTGAAAGAGTTGCCCTTGGTCTTTGTTGGTAGAAGATTGACTCTTAATGGAGCAGAGCACAGCCGATAAGGCCACGCTCTCCTCTCTCCAGAGCTTCGACAGACAGAACAGAAGCATCTAAGTGACCACTTGAAGATATCAGCGTAAGAGAAACTTGACTTAAGGGTCTAAAGAGAGTCTTATCAGCCAGGAAGGACTGATAGAGGAGGATTGATGGCATTTGTGTGCTTCCTGGTAATGACCTTTCTGCAACCATTGCTTTTCTTTCACAAGGGCTTTGGTAGCCCAAGAATTCAGATAATTGTGATTTTAATTCTTCTTTCTATCAAAGGATTTTAAAAATTTAAATCAGAGCTTGTGGCAGATCTTGGATTGTCCATAAAGGGTACATACAGACTGGATAGAAGAAAGCAGGGATTCTGGAGAATTTCTACAATTGAATTAGCTCTTTATGCCATTGATTTCCTGTTATTACACTAATGAATCTGGCCCTTAGAGTTTATGAAATACTTTCAGAAAGCAAGACTGTATACCGAAGTTAATTATAATTATCATATTTATTTATTTATTTAGATGATTCTCTTGCTTTGTCTTCATATGACATATATATGTAAAGGATTGTGAAATTAAGGCACATGCAAGGAATTTTAGAAAATGATGTATGTAATCAAAGATTCCTGACTAGTATTTGTGCATCAACCAGGGCCATCATGTAGTGGAACGAGTTTCAGCATCAGTTTCATCTTTAAATTCTCAATTTTCCCTGCTTTTCTTACTTTACCATAGATTTTTGTGGTATGATTTTACTTCTTTCCTTTTTTATTTTTAATAATACTAATAAGAAAAAGCAGGAAAAAAATCTTCATTGGAAATATTTGAAATATTCTCCACTGGAAAAATAATATCCTGTAATAGATGGATAGTCATGTAAACACACCGCTGCCTAGCACAACAAAACCAGCCTGGATTCATGGGTCTGACTTCAGATGGCATAGTGGGGAGGCAGGAGGGCTTTTGCAGGGGATTAATACACCAGGTCTGCACCTCTGGGGATGCTGGTTCCAGTTCGAGCTCTGGTTGGGAGGGAAAATAAGTACGGTGGTCTCATTAGTCCTCATTACAAAAATCGACCACATGATTTGGTACCATTGGCAGCCCTTCACCAGATAAATCCAGGACTAGAATAACAAGGGTTACTGCAAGCTAGACTTGAGGTGCGTTGGCAGGGAGGGGAAGTTTGCACAAAGCCTGGCTGTACCGAGGCCAGTGTTAACAGTCTCTCTACTTTCATTTGCTCTGAATTCACTCATATATTTGCAATCAAAATGGTTTGAAAGTCTTAAAAAAAAAAAAAAAAAGAAGGGGGAGAGTAAAAGAGAGATGGAGAGACAGGTTTTGAATTGTAAAACATATAACAGACCTCATTCCCGACAAGTTTTATTGCTGTTCAACTAAATCCCTCAAGTCTATCTTTAAATTAGCTGAATTAGAAAAGATGTAAAACTAATCAGAATACTGCCGTCTAGATACTCCTTTGTCTGAAATATAGGAACTTTATCTTCTGGTAGAGTCATTATATATGTTATCAGTTATAAGTAAGCTTTTATAAAGGACTAGTAAATCAAGTAGTTGGCATTTCTTGAAAGAATATATAATCACATTATTTTTTCCCAATTAAGCAATTTCAACATTTTAATCTCAGCAAATCGCATTTATAAAAAATTCCCTGGATTTCATAAGCATTTTGCAATACAGTTTGCTACACACCACATCTGAACAAACTAGGGTGTATGTATGTATATAGGTATCCCCCCTCTTCTTCCCCAGAGAGTCTCAAATGAGCCAAATATTCAGCTGATGTAAATCAGTGTTGTTCCAGATACTTTTAGACATGATATACTGTATTAAATCAACAGTCAGCCTTCTACAACTGGCTCCATCACTATGCCTGGTTGAAGCTGTAATTAAAGTCTGTGTTGCTCAGGAGTCAGTACCCAGCAGCCTCGGAGGATTAATTAGGTCTGATATTTATTTCTTTTGATACGAAACCCAGATGTGTGCAGTTAAGCCAAAAACCATAGGGAGAACCATCCTGCTTTTTTTTCCAGTGGACAGAGGAAAAGCAGTGTTGCCCACCCAGAATTAAAGAACAGAAGCAAATAATTATCATCATGGAACAATTTAGCAGCAGTGTGATTTCATGATCTGCTAAGCCACTTTACCTGCCTGATTATGAAAAAATTCAGATGACCTCAACTTTTTTTTTGGTTACCAAGTATTGTAAATATATATGTATTTGTGTTGATTTATTTGTCTGAAAGCTGGGAAGAAAAATATGGAGGGAATACTCTTGCCCTCTATGGTTATAGAAATAAATCAGCTTGTATTTCACTTTAAGTATATGTTCTTCAATGTGTTATAAAAATATCTGTCCGTTCAGTAAAGGGCTTACCTTAAAATTAATTAATAAGACCGGGAAATAGGTAGGGAAAACACTCTAAATCATGAGCAAGTGTAGTACCACCCTTGGTTCCCACTATGGAAAGGACACCTCCAGCAGGAAAATGTAGTTCAGGTTTTATGCTTAGAAAGATGTAGGATTCGGGGCATTTTTGATGTTGAGCTTTGTGCTGTGGGCACCCCTCTGGCAACACAGTCTCACTCAGAAAATTCACCATATCGGGCCAGCATCAGATAAATTCACATGAACCGTGAAACAGCTTCATATGATATCAATTTGTGCAGCATTTCTTATTCAGCCTTTTCTTTCAATGGGAAAAATGATCCGCTCCCATAGATACAACTCTGATTTTTTCATTATAAAAAGAAAAGCAGCAAAAAGGGGTGGTTTCCAATCTTCAAATCAAACCTAATTTTTGACGTGTGGGGGTTATTCAGTCCCAGCCTAAGCCTCCCCTTCTTTCCCAGTGATAAAATAGGAGAAGTAAATCTACAGGAGCAGAGATTTCCCAAAAACAAATATTGAAAAGAAATATGGAAATATCAGACCATTATGAAATTTCTCTCCTTATTCCAGTTGAAAGCAAGCTCTGCATATTTTCAAAATAAGGCACGAAAATTCAATCTTTTTTTTTCCTAATAATTTCTGTTAGTCCTTTCTTGTGTACCTGGGTATTGATTCAGAGTAATGAGACTCCCACGGATTTCACTGAGTTTTGGATGAAATCCCTAGGATAGTTTTGAGCCAGTGATCTAATGATAAAAGACTGGTAACCCCATTCCTTTTCCCTGATGCAGCTAGCCAGCATATTATACTGGAGATATGCAACATTTTTCCCCTCTGAATAATTTTATAGAACTTCGTGTAGATTAGTTTTTCTCTCTTTCTCACTGACTGTATCAGCGTATTTTACAATATCTTCATATATTTTGGTTTACAAGGAAAAGAATAGGACTATAAAACAGTAAATCTTTTTTTTTTTTTTTTTTGATGTTTCTGATATTTGTTTTTCAGGTAGACTGTCAAAAGCAGGCTTTTGCATAGGTTTCTGGAGCATTTCCTCGCTTCTTTGCAGCTCGTTAAGCTCCATTTTTTTTGTTTTTGTTGGGGGTTTTTCAGCCCATCTGTGGGGCATCTCACAGGTCTCCACAGCTCCAAACGTCAGCTGAAAAAACAAGCACTCTCTTTTTAGCTCCTCCAGTTGATGCAAGACACATCAGGACTCAGGCAAAAGGTGAAAAAAAAAAGGCAAACCCAGTGTATTTGGAGTTAGGAGCAACTGCTACTGGTAGGTGTCCTAGTCCTCCTCCCCTTCCAGGTTCTGCAGAACATCAGCCAAACTGACCTCAGTGAACGGGTACGATGTCCCTCTCTGCTCTCCCCAGGTCTCTGCTATGCTTAATACTGTCAGAAAAGTCTCCAGCAAACATTTGTAATTGCAGGGAGAAAGAACACTGCTGTCTTTATTTTTTCTAACTTGACATCTATCAAATTTAGTTTAAGTGTTCCCCTGGGTCAGTCGAGTTGCTGAGCTATAAACTAAAAATAATTAAAATAAAATATTAAAAAAACCTCAAGTCTGCTTGCCAGGAGCGTATCGTTGGGAGTTAACAGCTCTCAATCATGTATTTCAGAGTGTTAGAATAGCTGAAATAAGGCAGGCAGGCTTAATACAACATAAAACTGTAATTCTTTGATGTTTTGATGCTACAGGCTTTATTCTTGCACTTCAGAACAAAAATGATTTCTGTGACAGGCATTCAGAATCTAGACTTTTTTTTTTTTCTTTAATGCTATAGTTGTTAAAATAAATTTTATAGGACTAGCTGAAGTCTTAATGAAAAGGAAAGGCAGAGGAAGGTAGAAGGAGCCTTTTTGATTAATATCTCAGATAATTAAAACCTCACCCTGACAATTCTCATAACGCGGAAGACAAGCTACCTTTTCATACACTAAAAGATGACTCTGCCAATTTATTGACCCCAGCTGATGTATCAGCTATCACCAAAATTGGAAATTCTAGTTACAATGACTTAAATTCTGGCTTAAACCTGACCAGACAGCCAGCATGTTCCCAGACTGGTCACATTCATAAATGTCATAAAAAACATACTTGTTCTATGACATGCATGAAATAAAATTCTCCAACAAGACATCTCTAACCAGAAAGGCATGAAGCAAAAATCTTTACCCACGTGACAGGGAATGAGGCCTGCTAAAAATGGTATTTTGACATTGGGGGACTGCTGAAGTAAAGCTTCTCCAGGCATAGCTTTAACATTGTTTTTATTAATTTTATTATTCTTATAGGCCATAGAAACCATGTGAGGTAAGACAAAAAAAAAAAAAATCAGTCAAAACATGGTTCAAAATTTTTGCTTAAGCTGTTCCAGTGTAAATCTAAAGAGAAAAAAATTAAGTCAAGGATCATGTTCAGGGGATCTGAGTAGAATCAGTCATCAAGAGGTGCATAACGTGCATATAAAGAATTAACCTGGGTTGTCTAATGAAGTCCATCTGTACCTAAGGATTTTGCTTCTTATTATGTATCTTCCGCACTTTAATTATAGATTTATTTTCACACCTAGTGAAAGTTCATCTTATCCTTTTCACTGTGAGCATGTCATCATTACAAAACACCCCTTTCTGGAAAATGACATTTTTTACAGAAAGTTGGCATTATCAATACTTTTATTTCTCTTTTTAAAAATTAGAGATGTCATGTTCCTGCAAACACTGTTAAATATAACAGGATTCTCTATTTGAAGATGTCAAAGCCATAAAGTTGAGACGATTGCCTGCATTTAACCTTCAAAAATAGAACATTCATCTTTTCAAGCCCTACAAAATAGGAATAATTTTAATTTTTTTTAAATGTGGCATTGCAACTAGCTCTAAATCAAAACCAGACACAACATCATTACATTGTTCTTGTCAAAATTGCTGAATAATACTCTCCCCAGCTTTCAACTGAGCCTGTATCTCACCTCCAAAATGACTGCACTCCTCTGATACAAATTGCCTCCCCATAACGTGGGGCCAAGCTCCCTTGCAGAGGAGATGCCCTGGAGTCAAGGAAGCTACGCCCATGGATGGTTTGGTCCACAGCTAGCGGAGGATTTGGAAATGAAATGTGCTCCAGCATACAGACTAGAGGTGGTTGGGAATTTTCCAAGGTACTTATTTGGCGGGGGTGTCACAGAATGGCAATTTGTTGAAACTGAAACCATTCACAAGGGAAGGTCTGTCTGAACAAAGTTCCCAAGTCAGAGTGAAAAGCAAAAACAGAAAAGCAAGTAAGAAAACAAAAAATATGGAGGAACAAAGAGTGGTTAGAGAAAGTGCCCCTTTCTGACAATCCTGGAGGGAAAAGTTAAGGGGTCTGGCTCAACATGATTCTTGCCTTTCTCACTGAAAATGGCAAAAGATTTTTTTTTTAGAACAAAATTACGAAGTCAAAGTGGAATAGAACAACACAAAGTAAATTTGCCCAGGCTGATCTCTTGAAATGAACCATTCCTGGAGTTTTTCAAACTTTTATTTTTCACCCATTTCTGCAGCCGTGTTTTGTACTTATTGCCAAGAATTGATCTAATTCAACCAAATCTAATTGATCAAAAATACCTGATTCAGCCACTAGTACATGATTCAGCAGCTAGTACCTGCAGGAAATTTTCTGTCAAGCCTATTCTTTACTGGAAAAGTGTCCCCTTTATAATTCACTTTTTCAGAAACGTTACCTGTTGTCTGGGTTGACTTTTCAAAAAAACAAACATGATGAACCCAAGGTATGCTAGGATTTTTAGGCAAAATGATAAAGAAGAAACAATTTCCCATTAGAACTTATAAGAGCAGCCTCAAGAATGGATTTCCAGAGTTAGTTACCTTAGAATAAGGTAAAATGACTTTAAAATAGTGCCAGAGGGTATTTTGAGTGAGCAGATGCTGCTGTTCACTTTTTCTACAGGCATAACAGAAAGTTTATGGTTCAGTCACAACATGCTTGTGCTCTGCGGCAAGGAATTATGACCTGGTTGTCCTTTGCCACTAATTTCAGTGAGATGTTTTCTGTCCTCTGGGACTTCGCCTTCCAGTTCTTGAAGGAGAAGAAAAATAAAAGAAGGCTGAAGTGAACATGCACATGGTAAAATCAGACTTGATATGAGTGTAACTCTCCTGATACCCAGTATAATCACTCATTTTTGTATCAGATCTGGTTTTGGTCTTGCGTAGGTTGAACGTATTTGCTACGGTCGTGATATATGTCAGGCAGTAAAGAGGCATGAGTTAAAGCTGCCGTAGGGGCAGCTCCTGCAAGGTGGGAGAATGGAGACCTTCAGTCGAGGTGGGACATATACAACAGGCATTGCACAAATTGTGAAGGCTGCTGGACGTCTAGAAAAAGACATCCCAAGGGCTGCAAATATTGACTTATTAACTAGCTGTAGGTGGATTTGGCTGCAGTCAGGTCTGGGATGAGTTTAACCCCTGGCACAGTCAAATGGGCTTTAAGCAGCTCTTGATCCCAGAGGGAGCACCTGACCCTCCATGAATGCTGTCACCAACATTGCGTTTTTCTCCCTCTTTGTATCCCACACCCAGCAGAGGGAAGAGCCAGGAGTTGCTATGCCTCCGCATTTGCATGCAAAAAGGGAGGCAGATTTTAAGGTCTCCTTCCTGAAGAAACACTATATTTCCTTTCACCCCCATAGTCCTTCTCCCCCAGTTACCTCCACCCCAGTTCTTTCCTTACCACTCACCCAGAGAGGGAGAAAACAGACAGAAAGAAAAGAAAAGCAAGAAATATGCTGCCTGGATTGGAAAAGTCATCTTTTCCCAGGAGCAGCGTAATAATGTTAATGGAAGGGAGAACGGGAAAGAGGAAATGTTTCGCTAACGTGGAGAATTTCTGGCCTGGGTTCTTTCTGAGGCCTGTTTGTCAGGGGGAAAAGGAAATTGGTGGCTGGATGAAATATGAGCTGATGCAGCTGCAATGCCTTTAAATACAAGCTTTTTTAGGCACACTGGTGCTTCAGTTTGGGGATATAAGCAGATGCTGAATGCCTTTCCCTACTTCACATGGGGCCTTTGCGTGCTGTGGTTTTAAGACCAGTGTTCAGGTGATAAAAAAAAAAGGGGGGGGGGGGGGGGCGGGAATGAAATGTCATTTTCAGAGAGGCAAAAAATACTTCAGGCTCTTTGGCGTGTAAGTCATAAAGGGCTTTTTGTGCACGGGTAGTCAGTGCAGTGTCAAGAGAAATCACTTGCACAAGGTGGAGTAACATTATCTGAAATTAAATTCTGGCCTCCATTTACAAGTAACACTTTAAGGTTAAAAAAAAAAAAAAAAAAAAAAAAAAACCCCAAACCTTTTTCTTTTCAAGAAATCGAAGAGAACTAAGAGACACCCCCTCCACTCCTCCAAAAACATAACCATGGTGTTCTTGCTATATATAACATGGCAGCCCCAACCATAGCAGATTAGCAGAGCTCATCAGCCAGACCTAACGAGCACACGGCAGCTTTGTACGGTGGGGTGAAATCTGGGTGGAGGCTTAGGGCTGCCCTAATCTGAAAGGGTTTGAACTGAAAAGGTTTGAACTCTCATGCTATTGCTTTCCAGGCTCTTTAAGCCTGACTCCTATTTACATTAAGTTTCCTTAGCATAAAGGGGCCTTCAAGTGGGCATGCAGTGAAGGAATATTTCAAGGCAAAGAGCATGCAGAGCGGGCTCTCGCTACCCTCCTTGCACCTTCCTTGGAACAAGCCCCTCACTGTTTTCTTACGAGGGTGAAATGCCAGATGTAGCTCTAGTCCGAGGTGGAGGAGAAAGGCTCCAGCTCTTAGTCCTATTGAAGCTCTTTTGCACTGCGCTGGTATGCCTCAAGGACCTAAATAACTACTTATGAGTTTTTTCTGGATTCATTTTTTTAGTCCTGCTACTGAAGTTCCGATTTCTTACTCTTTCTCCATTGCTAGAAAGACAAAAAGTAACCTTGGGCTGGTCATCCAAGGGGGAAGCTGTGCTGACACGCTCTGGAGATGTCATTGAAATATAAATAGCAAATAGAAATATAAATAGCAAATAGATGATTAAAATAGTTTGACCCCTTGAATGATTGCTTTAGAATTTAAGGATTATTCCCAGCCTCTGGGACCTCCTTAGCTCAGTCCTGGCTGGGACCTTTCATTTATTTTTAAATGCCAGCCTATGTTCCTCACTCCTAAGGAAATTAAGGTGCATTAAACACCCTGCAAAATCTGGCTTTTTGTCCAAAGGCAGTCACACAGTTTTCTGTGACAATAGCTATGAACTAAGATTCTCATCCAGTCTACCAATGTCCCTGAAAAAAATGTTTCTTACTATTTATACCTGTTCCTTTGCCAAGCAAAGATCTCTCAGACCATAGAAGAATCTCCCAAAAGATGCATTGCAAACCTGGTTTGGTCTGTTCAGTGTAGCTGAACTGATTAACGTAGCTGGTTGTCATTTTTAGAATGATTTTTAACAGAAATGGTCTTTAACCCCAAAAAACTTTGTCCCAAGCTCTTGACTTCTATACTTTCTTTCTTTCTTTCTTTCTTTCTTTCTTCTTTCTTTCTTTCTTTCTTTCTTTCTTTCTTTCTTTCTTTCTTTCTTTCTTTCTTTCTTTCTTTCTTTCTTTCTTTCTTTCTTTCTTTCTTTCTTTCTTTCCTTCTTTCTTTCCTTCTTTCTTTCCTTCTTTCTTTCCTTCTTTCTTTCCTTCTTTCCTTCTTTCCTTCTTTCCTTCCTTCTTTCTTTCTTTCTTCCTTCTTTCTTTCTTTCTCTTTCTTTCCATAGTTTCATAGTTTCTATTGAAAGGTTTTGCTATGACTTGCTTACCAAAAATGTTTCAATAATTCATTTTAATCCAATAACCATTTCAGAAAGAAAATGAATCTGTTTCAAAGCATTATGATTTTTTAAAGGATCTATTTTGACCTCAGAATATTGAAACTCAGAGTAATTGCAAACACAGGTTTTCAACAATCAAGTTTATTTTCTCTGCAGAAAACCTCACCCATGTGCCTGCAGGGAATAGCTGCATTTGCCAAATCCAACTTTTGGTGCACAGAAGAAGTGGGATATATAAATAGAAAGTGTAAGCTTTTGGATATACAAAATGGGTTTGTAATTTAAGGCCTCCCAGCCGGTGGCAACAATTGTCCATGTCTTGTGGGGTGTCAATTTTCCCTCTTCTCTTTATTTGGCTCAGCAAGCTGCCTTCTGCAATCACAGTTTAAAGTCTTGGCTTATGCCTTTTCTGTCTCCTATCTCACATTGAGTCGCTGTCATCCTGGGGAGCTGCAGGATGCTATCCACTAATCCGATGCTGCAGTCTCCAGCCCTGCAGTGGGATATTGGGTGCGGGGGAGAAACCTTTCCTAAATGATATACCAAATTACACATTATTTCACTTGACAAACAAAAACTCTTTTGTGGTTAGCAGAATGAATCGTGTACATCATAATTTTGACAGCAAGTACTGAGGTCGAACTGGCTCTTTAAACAATTTCCCTGTGTACGCATTGCTGTTCCAGTTCAATGCAAGCATATGGCAAACACAGAAACTATACTTACTGATGCCAGGGCATGACCAAAATCTATAATAATGTTGTTTACTTTCACCAGCTCTGCAAGAAAGAATGTAGCCTCATGCACTTAAACGACCTCAGAAGAGTCACACTTTTGCTTTGTCAATAATTTAATCAAAATACGCATTGTCCCTTAGAAATATAAGGACCCAAGACGTTTGCAGTAACTGAGTCAAACTCTTCTATACAGAGTCTTGCTTGTCTCCTGGAGAAAATCTAAGGAAATTCTCTCCATGACGTTGGTGAGAGTAGAAGGAGGCAGCAGACAAGCATAGCTTTTGGAGCACGCTTGCCTTACACTCTTTTTGTTGTTGTCATTTCTGATAAAAATCATAATATTTCAAAGTCTTCTACGGACAGAGCTCTGCCAACTTCCTTCTCCCACTAAATTGGCCGTTCTTGAGTGCTGCCAGGAAAGAACATATTTTAGCATCTTAGCGCTGCGTGGTCTGGCAGGCGAGCGTCGGGAGGCTGAGGTGGTTGGCCACTCCTCTGCAGAAGTTTGTAACATCCAGTGCTCAAGGGGGTTTTCCTCTGCACTTTTGTCAGGCGCTAAAGCTGCCCTAATGACGTGGAGCCACAGGACAGTGCAGGCTTTGAAATGCTCAGGGAATAAACAAGCTCAGCTAGCTGCCTGTGGAAACTCCAGCTCTCGCAGAAAAAACATCCTTCTTCACAACTAAAATCAGAATGTCAACAGGAGGATAGTCTTCGTTTCACTTTGGTCTGAAACATCGTAAGGAAAGGAGAGGGAGAGCCTGAGGGGACAGGATCTCTTAAATAAAGATGTGTGTTGAGGGAACAGGAGTCGTGGAATTTGAGCAACATTGCAGCGATTCATTCAATAGCTAGGATAAATTTTCAATGACAGCAATCGCAAAGACTAATGCTGCAAACTTTCAGGAGTTACTGTGTAAATGGGCCTGCATAAAGTAGATTCCCAGTTGCCTGGAATGTACAGGGACATGGATTCCAACCATCAAAGAGTCTTAAAACTGCGAGGAACTGAGTTGCACTGACTCCCATTCCAGGCAATAAGAATCAGGACTTTGCATGTGAGGGCGCGTTGCTTAAAATCAAGATTACGTCTGCTGAAAACAGTGTTTGTACAAGGCTGAAGCAGGATAACCTGTTGGTGGAATCACAAATATTTATTGATGGAAGGAGAGAATGTCACTAACTCACATTTCCTCTTTCTTATGCTTTCTAATTCAGTGTTCTCTCCTGTTTCTTAGTCATCAGAGCTACATAGTATATGCACACAAAAAAAACCTGATAAAAATTTGAGAAACCAATAAACTCAGTACCCACATAGAAATGAGATATTTTTCTAGCAGTTAAAACTCAGTTACAGTTAAGTCACATGTTCACTCCATTCAATAGCTCATAAAACAGGCAATGAACTCACCAGGCTCTCAAGTACTGGATGGATGAGAAAGGGCACCACCGGGAGATGGGCAGATACCCATCTGCAGGGGCCCAAGCCTTCGGGATTTACTAACTGGGGTTCAGCCTGAGCCTGGATTGTCTTTAGGTGGAGGCAGAGCTGTACTGGGCAGTACACCCAGCTGGAGTCCGTATGGATCTGCATGGAACTAACTTAGGTTTTTCTGCTCCCACACTAGTTAGTATGCAAGAAAATAGAGTGCCCACAGATGTTCAAGAGTTGATTTGTATGTCTGTTTTGACCTAGAAAGAGGTAGATGCTACAGGAGTGCAGCCATCCTGAGGCGATCCAAGGGTTCAGCCTCCAGCAGTTCCACACATTATAAAATAATTGAAGCATCAGCTAATGAAAGACATTTACCAATTTGCCTTAACCATTTGCTTTGATGGTGACTCCTTGCATGAACTGGGGGGGACACCCCCATTTATTAGAGGTCAGAGATACTGTCAAAAGCAAGATCCAAAGACCAAGGAAGTCACTGAAAGTTACTTGTTTCAAAGAGCTTTGGGTCACGTTGGCATGCACCGTAAGCAAAATCCCAGTGAACAGATTTTGTTGGAGCCACTGAAGGGTGGGTGGATCCACATCACACTATTCTTCTCATCTTGGAGCAAACCCAAACACGGAGATGTCAGCCCCCAGCCCCCAGTGTATTGCTCAACGGTTAGTTTTGATTTCTGCATGTGATACGTTCCTGGCTGGGACAGGGCCACTACTAATAACAAAAATGCAGGCATCAGCATGGATCATGGCCCTCCTTTTCCTTTGTTTTTTTCTTCCTTTCCTTCTTTTTTTCTGAATACACATAATCTAAAGCATAAGGTCCCATTATTTTCTGGAGGTGCACACTTCTATTAATGTCAGGTTGTCTATTCTTTTAGCTCAGACCTCTTGCAAATAGTGTGTTCCCATATCAGTGGTCAGGTCAGGCAGAACTTAACTATGTACTGTTTTAATTTTTGTCTTGGAAATCCAAGGGTTTGCAGCAAAGGGATATTTCTAGCAATTCTAAAAGTTCATGTTTGAAAGTTAAACCACACTTTGCTCACTAGGGCTTAAGATTAGTTCCTCTGAGTTGAAAATTTATTCTTTCAACTTGTAACCTAAGATCATTCTTTCACCTCTCTGGGTGACTCCAAGATGAATTAAGATTTCTACTCTGCTAAGAAAGCCCCAATTCTACCAGCAAAAATATTGCTAAAGAAAGGGATAAAGGGGGATCTGATTCATCTCTTAACAAAATATGTAGGTGAAGAAATAACACCACTGAAATTAATAGACTTAACAGAAGAAATGCATCAAAGCAATGTGATTTCTCTATCACTATGTGGCTATGCAGATAAACCTACAGTCACATTTAATCATTTCAAAAAGGTCAGTTAAATGCTTCTCAATCTCTAGTTTCACATGACTTTGCAGCTTCTTGGTTCCAGCTCCGAGGAGAAGCAGAGGTGCTGAAATACAGAAAGATAGGATATCCTCTTTGTGTCACTTTTCCTACTGGAAAGAGGAAATAATGGAAATCTTGTAAGAAGTCCCGTTCTCATGAGACTTTCAGCTTCTTTATTCAGACCAAATGATCCTGGCTAGTTCAGATAAGGTTACTTTGGCTATTTACCCATTGTAAAGTAAATTATCAAAAGTCTTCAGGCTTCTCCATCATTAACAAAGGTTGAAAAATCCACCCTCTTTCCCATGACAGGGTTAAGAAAACAATGTTAAAATCTATTTCAGGATCCAAGAGATGCACAATTCAGTGCCAAAAGCATTCTAATAAAAAGATAATCAGTTTCTTAGCAGCTTTCCTACCTATGCATGCGTTTGCTTCAGAAGTTGTAGAAGTTACAGGGAAAATTCTTTGGGCACAGGTCTATTCAGTAAGGCATCCTGAAATCTTTAACAAACAGACATCTTTTTTCTGTTCAGATTTTCCCTCCTTATTTGTTATCTCTATTTAAATTGAATCTGGCAGCATGCTTAGGGCAGTGCTTCGTCTCGGCTGGATGGACTGCGCTCCCCCTTACGAAGCCATGAACTCACAGCCTTGCGGTGAGCAATCCTACTGCTAGAGGAGGAAATCTCTGCTTGAGGCAAGATAATTCACCTCTCATACCCTTCCAGACAGCCCATCCTGTCTCTTCAGCTGCACGCTACACCAGGCTGAGCTTCTACACCAAACCTCTTCTTCTCATGCCTTGTCTTAGGGTCTGGCAGAAGAGGAGGAGAAGAGGGATGGCAGGACAGAGATGAACTCCCCTGGCACTGCCTATAGCAGAGGCGTATGGAAATACCAGCAGAAGATTTGTTGCATCATTTGGTGATTTTTCACTGCTCCACTGTACCTCTCGACTCAGAAACTCTTTGTTTATTGTATGCCCTTCTAATCCTGGCACTGTCAGAGCCTGGTCCATTAAGCTAGCATTATTATGATTTATTAGCTGTGCATGGCTAGCATAGTGTTATGACAGTTGGGATGAGATTAGGTTGCAGGTCAACCTGCTCCTTAGACTGGAACGTTTTCAGGTCTCTTTGGATCTAAGCTTGAGTTTTAGACTGAGGAAGTCCCAGAGGAGAAAGAAAGGGAGGTATGCGGTGCTTCTCCATCCTACACTCATGACACCTCTGATAAATGGCAAGAGAAACCTACTTGTTAGAAAGCAGAGATGGAAAAAAAAAAAAGGTATTTGATGAAGGTAAGAGGAACAGTGTTCCTTCTCTCAAAACCAGAAGCTCCCAGACTGAGAGAAAACACACTCACATTTTCCAGTCCATGCCTAATTTCAGACATAATTTGTGAGATCAAAACACCTTGGTGATCAAAAGTAGGTACTTCTTGCATGTTTCTCATTTTTTTCCACTTCACTGAAAACAGTTGGGTAGACGTTCAATCAGATGCTTTTTACATGCCAGAAATCCCAGTTATATGTATCAGAACTTTCTCTAAATTAGAACAAAAATATTCTCTGGTTTGCCAACTTCTAAACGCCTTCTTTTAGTTTGCCGAGTAATTATCTCTTTGTTTGTCCAGGGGAATATCTAATAACTCCCTGTTCAAGGAAGGGCACTGACCTCCGAATGAACCAAAAATAGCCCATGCAATAATTTCAACAATATGCTTAATATCTGGAGGCCCCTTTGGATCTGATGCGTTACATCACTTCGCACTGGGACAAAGCGGAGCCGGACAAAGCGTCGACCCTTTCCCAACAGGAGAATCAAGTGTTTGCTGGGCAGGAGGGAGGAAGGAAGGCTGATGTTGCTCCCCCATCAGTCATTCAGATCCACTGTCGTTCAATGCACATATCCAGTAAATTGTTTCAATCAAGTTGCGGTTGGGAGAAGTATGTTCCGTATAATTTGCTGCAGCCTCCTGCCTGAGGACTCCACTGTTTATAGCACGGTCTTAATTGCTTTTTTTCTCTTTTTCTTTTTGCTCAACTGAATTCATTTAGAAACAGAAAAGTTAATGATAAAATCCTTCACTAAACCACTGATAGCTAAGTGTTGCCTGACTGGGACAGACAAATAGCCCATTTAGTCTGGAATCCTTTATGCTTCTATAAGGCCTATAATATGCCTAAATTGTGCAATAATATAGCACAGAGATAAATTATTTCATGGCAAAAGCTTATGTATTAAACCCTTCCAAAGTGTAACAGAGTGTAGCAGGCAAGATGATTAAAATAACTGGGTTCTCTTCCAAACTCTAAAGCTGAATTTCTGCGTAACCGGCACTAGTCATTCAGCCTCAGCGAGCCTCAGTTCCTTCCTCCTCTTCTATCTGTCATCTCGATGGCACTGCTCTGCTTCCTGCCTGTGAAGAATAAGCTACAACCTTATTCTTAACCTGCATTTTTATTAGCACCTAAATAACGTGGCCTTGATCTCAATAATGATTTCAGATGGTCTCGTAATAATTAATTAAAAATAGCTTGAGTTATATCTTGACTTCCATATGATCTAAATCCTTCTGCCTAATCTTTCAAATCTACCTGCTTTGGTTATATCCCAAGGCAGTGAGTGCCAAAGATTAACTATAGACAGCGTGATATTTTTTCCACAGATTTTAAAGTGTTTCTCTTAAAGGTAGTAATATTTTTTGTTCTTTCTTTTTAATGGATAAGCAGTCTCATTAGTACCAGGTGATTCATTTAAAGCACAATTACACAGGGAATTCAGCTAATTGATTGGATAACCCTAGATTCATTTGTAAAAACACAATCCTCAAACTTGAAGTGCTTGGACTTAGTGGTAGTCATGTACCAAGAAGTTTACTTTAAAAGCAAACGTTTAGGTTAATGGGATCCATATGATATGAATTCCTAATAACTTTACCATGGGTGGGCTTATCGAACTGCTTATCATAACAGAAGTCGGGCCATTTCAAAGGATCTTTCTTCTGAGACTTTCTAAAGACTTTTCTTTCACCCCAGATCTATAGAAAATTCCACTAACTCTCCATTGAGAAAATATTTGAGCTCCCTCTCATGCCATGATTCAAAGGGATTATTTTCAAAATGTGTATTCTTTAACCCTTTGCCAGCAGGACAAAGCATTTAACAGAGATGTGTGATTCTTTGAAGGGGGAAGAGGTCTGAGCAGCACTGTTTACAATGATGCTGCTCTCCAGTCCAGGAGGTGGAATTTATGTATAAAAGTGGTTGGGGATGTGGACTAAAGATGTTACACTTGCCTGTAAACTAAAAAAAGAACTAGAGGGTAATTTGGGCTCACTCAGACCCAGGGAAGTCAATGCACATCTTCCAGCTGACCTCTGTGGGTTTTGAATGAGACCCGTAGAGAGATTCTAACCACTATTTCTAATTACAGACAGCAAACATCCCCTAAAGAGGCCTCGAAATATTTAGCAATCAAAGGGGTGAGCCACCTGCACAGTTTGAAGACAAAATTTTCTGTGCAGAACCAAATCATCTTAAAAGCAAGCAGAGAAGCTGCTGTTACAGCAACTAGCATTTCTTAATTTATTAATAAAAATTTTCAAATTAAAACCATGTTACATTTGCCAGAAAACATGTTACTGGAAACGTAATTCTTCTCTCTTCTTCCTGAATTACACTGATGTTGATTGTATATTTTTTCCCCCAATGCAACTTTTTTAAAACATAGAAAACTATAGAAACAATTTTAAACAACTAAACATGGCAGTAAAGTTTTATATAAATATGTGTGTATGTGCATTTAAAGAGAAATCCAATATCCTGATAATCTCTGTGAAAGAACAAGGTGCCAGCATCATGGCAGGTATGAAAATTGCCATGACGTTCATTGCAGATGGCACAATAATTCTATCATTATACATTCAGTATTTGATTAAACAAAAATCCTGTCACTCAACAGACAAGGGCACAGTATCATAAAACATAATCATGTGGATAAGATTCCTGCTGGGATAGCTGCATGGACTGAGAAAAGAGAAAAGATTAAAAACACTACCTGTAGTCATTGACCTATGGGGACATTAAAGTGATCTACAAATATGTGAAAAAGAGCGATCAAGAGTAATTATTTAAGATGACAAAAATAAAGAGGGAGAGAGAGAATTAGAATGGTCCAGTGTGAAGGAAAAAACAAAGGTTATCTTTCAAGGAGAACTTCAGAGAAAGAGCCACTTGTTTGCAAGCAAGTTTCAGTGGCACACACCGCTGTCACCATCTGTAATAAATCTTACGAAACACAAATCTCGTGCAAGATTTTGGCACGATTTAACCCAAAGATCTGAAAAGAAACAAAAAAAGAAGCTGAACACTACTTTGAGTGTAAAATGTGAAATTGAAATTAAAAACATCATGCTCAGCTGAGCAACCTGTAAAAGTTTCTAGTAATCACTGTCATCCTTGTCTGCAAAGTTTGGTCATGCCCTCAAAGCTTGTATAGCATTTTTTTTTAAGTCCTTAATCATTTGCCCTACGCAACCAAAGTCTATAATGGCTCAATTTCACTGCTGCAAAGGCTACCCATCTGCAATATTATTGCAGGGAGGTGTATTTGTGATCGCTGTATCCCGTTACAGCATGAGGGATAATGGTCTGGCACATTAGGAGCCATACAAGGTGATGAGAGGCCGGTGCAGGAGTCCGGTGTGTTGATGTACCAAGTTTCCAAACATTAACTAATGCAGAAGGGAAGTTGACACTGGAAAATCTTGTTCTTGACCATGGTGGGACAGCTGAACACTTCATAACACTATCAATTAATATGCTACAGACACTGGTCTCCTCAGAGGAGAAAGCCAGGTTGGGAACAGCTCAGAGGTGGGCATGTCACAGGAAAAGATTGAGGTTTGTTGGCAGAGAAGTGTGGAAGATGCCTGTAGGTTGCTTGTCAGCACTTTGCCTGGCCCAGACCAGGTGCATTAAATCATGGGATGCAAATCCACACACGGATATACACAGATGGAAAAACAAAATACCAGATGCTCTACAGCCATGTCCTTCAGACCAACACTAGGTTTCTTCTCTCTTTCTGGAGCTGAGGAGAACCCACTGAACCTCTCCATCCAGAAGACTAAGGCCTTTCCAAAAAAAAAGAAATTATGTAGGGATCGTAGAAGTCCCAGAGACCGAATTACCCACAGATCTCGCCTATAGGAGGCCTCAGAAGTAACCAAAAATGGTTAGAAGCTGCAACCTCTTGTTGCTGGGCTGTAAGATTATTGTGTTAGAGGCTTAACAGGCTTGAAAAAGCTGGGCTGGAGCGGCAGTGAAAGAGAGAACAGTGTTTATTGAGCAATAAAAGAAACATTATGTTTCATTGCTCAGCCAAACTGCCCTACAGAAGCAAATCCCCATGCCTTATAATATGGGGTGTAATAAATACTAATACTATAAAGGGGTCTGTTGGAAAAAACCAGCAGGGCCCTATCACGGTGTAATCAAGCCTCCTGTTAAATTAGTGTCTCGCTTGTGCTCGCTGCTTTATTGTCTGATGGGAGCAACCGCCTGGAGGTTTGAAGACCGGCTCCGGTGGGGTTCACCTCCTGCACGGCTGCACTCTGGTTACCCTCTCTTGGGGACATCTCTCCGAGGCCAAGGGTTAGGTTTCCTACCAAGGATTAAGCGGTAGGCTCATGTCAACAAGGTGGTCGTGGAGATAGAGGCAGAGCAGGAAGGACTCATGAGGCCAATGGAGAGAGATCCAACTATTTCAAGGCAGCAGATTAATCCTGATAATACTGCATTGGGCCATTTTTTTCCCTGGTTGGGTCAAGTTCCCCTAGCAACCACAAAGCCTGCCATTAATAAAATTAAAAAACTCAATCATAATTTCCAACCTCTGTGCCCTTTTCAGAGGCGAAAAGATAAATTGAATATAAAATGAAAGCCTTGCTTTTTGGCCTTTGTAAACCTCTGCTCGCTTTTTCACTTTCCTCCTCCCCATAATTCTGCATTGCTGACCTTCTTCCAGTCACAACGGTCTCGGGAGCGCACGCAACATATGGACCTCATTGTCCTGTAGAGTGAGGAGGGCATGGGGATACCTTTCCCGTTGACCTTTCCCTACACAGGCTGGGGTACATTACTGACAGCATCTGCACAGCTCTACCTGGGCTGGGCTGCAGTGACATTTCATCTTGAACCTTTGTCTGATATTACAATTATTATCATAAGTTGAGCTGCCTTCCAGCGTTTCTTTGGAACAAAAAAGGGCCCTTTTTTCTAACTGAATTTTTTGGCTAAAATTTATATTTCTGCTAAGATGATTTAGTTACTGGATTCTGCAAGGAAGGAGTGGTTGAAAACCAAAAGAGAGAAAAATATGGATATATCTGAAGATGCTTTAATTTTCAGAAACCAGAAGTAACTGAAGAACAGTTGTTAAAAATTGGAAAAGTGTTAGGTTTGGGGTTTTTGTCAGTAAACAAGAATGTTTCTGTGGAAATTCAGGGTTTTTCAGTTGCTTACAAAAATCACTGGAGAACTACCACACTCCAACCACCTCTTTTTCATTTTCTTCTGGTCATATAACACCAGGTTTCCATTTGCTGGAAATAAATGAGGAAGCCATGGGGTATCCCTGCTCTTTTTATTCATGCAAATAATCCCATTAAAGTCCACAGGAGTTCTCGTATCCAGTGGGCAGGTTCTGACCCCAATTGTTTTAACAGTTCTTTTTATTCACACCTCATATTCTAGCTAAAAAATCTTATAGATCTTGACAGAAGGCTTAAAATCGCGAGTCTGCCCAATGATGGAATTAGTATTACATATGTACGCTGCTCGGTTGACTTAGCTCAGGTAAAAAAGAGGAGAAAATACAAGGAGAAAAAAAGTGTTGAGGATAAACAGATGGCAGAAGTTTGGTGAGTCAGGCTGATACCATCATACACTTCCTGAGAAACCATAATCAACACATTTTTTTCCCCTTTGTGCCTCACTTTCCCCACCTGTAAATTGGGATTTATTGAACTTCCCTTTCTCAAAGAGTTGTGAACATGTAGTCAGTGGCAAACTTCAGGTGATCAAATGTAAGAAAGCGCGCCGCATTTTTCTTCAAATAAATTGAAAATCAGTCCTTTTTGGCAAAAGGATTATATTTTTATCCTACTGCCCTACTGCTCCTCAGAGTCCTTCCCACAGCAATATGATGAATGACGCCATAGTCACAAACACTGAAATAAAAGAGAGATAACTGATTCAAAGTGAGTGAGCTCTGTGCACGCTCACACAGCCCTATGCTTCTCCTTGGAGTCATGTTTGATGCAGAGTCAAAACCAGATTTCTGTAATAATTTAATTGTAATCAAAGTTCTTCAGAGCTTCTAGAAACCTTTTCCTCACTGTAGCATACCCCATTGCCAAAAAGTTTTTTATTCTTTCCAAGCTGAATTCAAAAGGAAAAATCCATAAGCCCCCTTTTTTTTACACTATTTATTTATATATATGATGCCAGCAGCATATACAGAGCAAGGTAGTCCATTCCAACAATCTTCTTCCTCTTGTCTTAAACCTTATAGTAGCCAATCTAATTTCATTTCAGCTTTGAAGGAAAAAAAAGTCACCTCTAAGTTCAGACTAAACACGAGAAATTGTAGCCAGAAAGGAAATTTTTTTGAGAAAGTTATGTGGGAAGATATAAAAACAGTGGGTTAGAATGGAATGACTCTTTCAACTCGAGTTTATTGTGTTTACAGTATTACTCAAGTTCTGAGGAAACTAATAACCATCACAAATCTCACCAACATCCCATATTTTAGGGCTTGAGTTTTCTACATTTTCTGTTGGTTTAAAGCCCAACAACAAAGAAGGTTCTTGATAGAATAAGCTCCAATGTTAAAACTACTATGACATATAGAGATATATAACCTTAAGAGATATATAACCTCACTCTTGGGTAACCAAAGTCTCCACTGCAACTTTAGCAACAAATTTCTTCCCCTCCCTATAACCTCTCCTACATCCCATAATAACCTCTATGTTTCAAAACTAGGGCTCCACATCTGTAATATATTATGTGCATAATTTGCACTTAATTACCAACCACATTGATTAAACCATTGCACAACAATTAAACTTAATTAGGTTTTTTTACAGTGCCTTCAGTATTTAACTGAAACACGCCAAGTGTCTTATCAGCTCTAATTGAAACGCTCGCTGGAGATGTTTAGCTTAAAGTGTGATCACCATTTCTTTCCAATTTCAGGTGAAGGCAAAACTGGGGGATTAACAAATGTGTGTCAGTCTGTGACCCAGCATGAGCCACTTTGCATTCCCAATTGTTTCCATGTGTATGTCAGCAAATGTTCATCTCGACGCTATAAATAGATGACCAGGCTGCCCCCACCATGAAATTAGACAAGTTCTGTAGCACTTAGCAGGAATGGGGTTTCAGTTGTTATTGAGAGCTAGGCTGTGAAATTCAAAGGGTATATTGGGTTTTCAGCAATATGGGTTATAATTTCAGGCATTATTTTCCTCAAGCACAGATGCTATCAAAAAGGGTGGAATTTCACAGGCTTTAGCTAAAGAGGAAGTTGAAGAAGCCTAACTAGGTGTACAAATACTGAGAAACTGGGAGTTATATTTAAGGAGCTAATTTTTTCCCCTAAATTGGTGTAGTTCAGGCAGTTATATGTTTATGGATTTAGTGGGCTTGATGTTTTTTCTCTAGCAAAAGCAATGACAAAATATTTGATACATTGAAAGTGCGGTTCCTATGTCAGATACTATGGGTAGACCTTTGAGCTAATCTTTGCATGGAATAGTGAAGTTAAATATCACTTTATTAACGTACAGTCTTACTGGGGCTGAATTTGGGGAAAAATTGTAAATGAAAGGAAAAGATAAACAGTTCACCACTCTGATCAAAGAAAACAAGTTAAAAAAATGATCTATGTTCACTGTTGTATTTCATTGCTGTTAATGGGATCCTTGTAACTAAAATCTCCCAAATTCACTCAATATTTGAATTTTTCTCTGCTCCTCTGAGTAATGTTTTCCTCACAATTCTAGTCTTAGTCAATTCTTATCCAAACTTCTATATCTTTACTTAATGTTCCCTCTATTTTCCTAATAAGTGAGGACTTTTTATATTTAATTCACATACTGCTACTAAAAAAAACCTTGTCTGTAAGCCCCAAAAATGCAAGGAGATAAATATAAGATGGAGTTCAGAGACACAGGCTGTACTCCTAATTCTGCTTTAAACTTGCATCTAATTGTGTCAGGTTGTCATCTTTTTTCAAGAGGGAGTACTTAATTCTTTCTTCCATTAAATTTCTTAAGCAATATTGAACTGTTCTGTTTTTTTTTTAAAGCAGTAAGCTAGTTCTGGTGCAAGTGGTAGGTTTCATATATGCAGATAAGCAATTTCTGATTTTTCAGTAGCATATAACCAATTGTTTAAAAAACCTGCTTCTTTGGCAGAAAATAGAATTGCAGTATTTTGATTGCCATCAGATCCACCGGTGATTGGAGTCTGTTGAATAAATTCATAGGACAATGCTTCTGGCAGATTTTACAATATGTCTTTTACTAAATGATTTGACTGAAATGATATTCATCTCTTTCCCAGCTGATAGGACTCCTTTGGTAACTTGCCCATCCACTCAGGGGGAGAAAAGAAGGATTTCTGCAAAGTCTTTCAAATAATAATTTCAAGCAAGAAATATTTTCCTTCAAGTCACCCAACCTGGTGACTGTGGAAACTGTAAGAAAAGCTACACCAGGAAAGTTCAGTGTTCATACACAGTGCCTCAGATCAATAGGAGGTATTTTATTTTTGCCCCTATCTTTTTCCTTTTTTTTCCTCTCTAATGAGTTAGAAATAATAAAAACAGCAGCATGATTTGACTCCAAACATGCCCTGGGCACTTCAGCAAAGTGGGAAAAGCAAAACTTTCCTCTTCGATACCCACCCAGCGCATCTCTTGCTGGGGTCTACCTTAAGAGACCGGCTGTGGGGTCGGGGCAGACATCTATTTTTAAACAGCAGGAGAGTTCAAGACCCATGCCACGGTTAACATGGAGCCTCCTTCCAGTGTTCCCAGTGATTCCTCTCCACGAGCGTGAAATGCCATAAAGCGCTGCCGTGATGCCTTTATGAATGGCCTGTTTGTGTCCCTCTCCCCTGGCAGCCCATTTTTAAAATTTTTTTATTTTTTTTCCCCCCTTCCTTTTTCACCCCACACTTGTCCAGTGGCCCAAAGCAGTTCAGCAGATACAGCAGCTCACATGAATTATGAAAATGTGAATATGGCTCCGCTGCCTTGTACCCTGCATGCCTGCGCTTTGTCAGTTGTGGGTTTTTTTGCTGCAAAATTTCTTCTTTGTGAAAAGGTAGAGGACAAGGAACTGCTTTTATTCCTAGATGCGTGGCTCTGGGCACCTCACATGCTTAAACAGGAAAAATAACTGGCCAAAATTAAATGGGCATTTCCCAATATAATCCAAATGCAAAAGCTCTCTCCATCACTGGCAGCTCCAACTCTGCTTATGGGTATGCTCAAACATGCCGCGTCTGGATCCTGCAGTCAGAGTCTGGATCCAGGGGTAATTTCTGCAGGTGGTATTCATCTCAAATAAATCCATATCTGGGAGACAACCAGAATCAGGCTGTTGGAGTTCCCTTCTTCATGCCACCCTCCAAATGGACAAAATCGATCTGTGCACTGTGGGAGAGAGGAGCTTAAAAAATTTTGGAAGAGTTTGTTTAATTAGGTGGCCTAGCAGTTCATTTCAGAAGTATTGCTGGCAAATCACCTAACCTTCTTCCAGGGCTGATGTTAAAATCTGTTTCCACATTTTCTTGTGGGGGAAAAAAAAAAAAAAAGGTTATCCTTCACCCTTTCCAGCAAGCCAGGAAAGCTTGAAACTGAAATGGTGGCTTTATGCCCAGACAGAGAGGAACTGAAATAAATATGAGCAGGGTTAAGAATTTTCTTTATTGAGAGCACCTGCTCCAATTTTATATGTAGCGTTGCTAAAAATTCCTTCATTATGGTGCGCTCAACTCTGTGGGAGTTCAGTGAAGCCTTTGGTGCTGAGAAAACCCAAATGAGTCCCTTGGAGCTCTCCGGGGAAAGGCTTTTCCTGCTCTCCTCCAAACTAGTTAAATGTGTCCAAAGGTAACGCAATGAGAGAGCAGCATGCAACGCTCCCAGGGACGGTCGCAGGCTGAGGTGTGTGTCTGGCTGTACTGCGGATGAGTTACAGGGCAGGGAAGTGAAAAAATGAACTGGAAAAACCTCTCTACTTGTGACGTTTCACGCAAAATGGCCATTTCTGCTGCCTTTAGCCGCACACCTCCTGGGTGTATCGGGTAGACCTGACGATCAGCAGACCCATCTTGTACCTTGTCAAACACCTTCTCAAGCAAAGTGTGTCAGAGGAGCTGGATTATGAGTTTAGTTTGTGATACACCAGATGTTGACATTTTTTGTTGTCGCTGTGATGAGAGAAAGACAAAAGCAAGACAAGGTTTTAGGAAGAGGCAATACATTCTTATTAAGCAGGCTCATGTAGCTGGAAAAGGCATACATCAGACAGGTCAGATCTCTGGGTATTAAGCAAGAGATTTCAAGCTAATTTCTGGGCAAAAATAATCCTTTCAAGTTTAACTTAATAATGTTGATCAATTAGCCTGAGACTTCGACTGAGACAGTGGCATTCTTTTGGCTTTTGTCTGAGGGTAAAATAGTTAGGGACTAATCCTGTAAACTGTATTATTGTTGGAGTTGAGGTTGATTACTCACAGACCTCTCAAACCTTCCACTACTGCTGTCAAAGTCTCACTCTCCAGAGGTCTTTTGCTGTAGTTGCAATGATCCAAGGACGCACAACTCGTCTAAGAGAATGCACAGCCTCTGCTTACAAACCCACTTCCAGCTAAAGTCTATTTCCATCTTTTTAGATGGCCTCATGGAAAAAGAGGCAGTCTTTGACTTTGGAAGTTTAATCTCAGTGTTGACAATGAGTCTCTCGGTGGCCCTGGCTAAGTTTCTGGTTTTACTGCACCTTGCTTTCCGCAAACAGATGACGATTCCTTTGTTAATGGTCTGAAAATAATATTCACAATAAACTTCTTGACTAGGTCAAAGCCTTTAGATGATAGAACTGCTTTAGGAAGTGCATTTGAGTACTAATAAAAATTATTACGTATAAGGAAACAGCAGCATGCTGGAGATGGCCAACAGATTCAGTTGAACTGCCATGTTTTGCACAAAATACCTCCCCAGCTGCAGACAGATTCATTACATACTGGGCTGATGCCTCCTATAGGGGTTGCACAGATTGACCACGCCGGTGAATTGTCACAAGGCGATAAACAGCCCATAATCCTGGCATGGCTGGTAAGGGGTACTGCAGTGGAGAAGATGACAAAGGTGGCTCTGCATGTGCTAACAAGTGGAAGAGAAAGTTGGGAGGCGCAGAGACAGACGAAGAGCGGTTGGGGCCTCTTTGGAGTGGACAAGTGAGGAAATGGTTGGGGCTTCCTTAGTGCTTGGTCTTTTTTATTTTTTATTTTTCAAATGTAAAGCCTAAATAAACATCAAGTGGAAGCTGAGGAGAGCAGCTAATGGGAGCAGGGATTCAATGATGCCACTGCAGTACAAGGCCATGGAGAGCCAGAGGGAGGTGACCAGCACCAGTAAAAGAGGGAGAAGAAAAGGTTCACCAGCATTCTGGCTGATGGGTATTCATTTAATCTGGGGCATGGCTTTGGCTAACTGCACTAAACCCAGGAAAAATCTAACATTGGGAATTGGTCATTTCTGTTGCTAAGAGTGGTATTTTCAGAAAGATTGGATTGACAAAAAATTTTATCTGAAGGGCTGACTCCCTCTAAGTGCTGGAATAATCCTGTCCCACTGAATAACAGTGAATGGACAGCCTCTGTTAAATGCCACATTTTTTTTCCAGGCCCTGCAATGGCATCCTAGGTTCACCTACACAGCAAATACAGTATTCTGGCTATTTTTTTGGTATCAAATCTAAAAAGCCATAGTCATATCCCACAAAGCAGTGATCCAGTATAAACTGGGAAATGAGACAGGAATGCTGCAGTGAATCCACACCTGACCCACAGCCGGTATCTATTGCTTGAAGGCATCTGCAGCGTGCAGACCCGCGGCGAGCCGTCACCCCAGCGCGTGGGAAATTGCTCCTGTGGCTGAGGATGGGCATGAGCGTGGGTGGAAAACAAGTGTGTGAGGCTCCCTGGATCAGCTGCTTCATTCAGATGTTTCCCCAGGAGCTGACATAGCCTAAGCCTAGGAACTGGCAGGGATATTTTCTTCACTGGGACAGAAGTAGCATTCTTGAACTTACAGAAATTACAATACTTTACTAGGGGATAAATCTAATCAGATTGTATCCAAACGGTCTATCTATAAATTTTAGCCACAGATGTATCTCATTTTCATAATACCTAAGCCGCTTAAAAGCTTTAGTGTATTTATTTTCCTTTCGCCCCTGCAACGTAGAGATACACTGTCCCTATTTGACAGCTGGGGAAGTTACTCACAGAGAGACTTAAGTGTATGTATTCACGGCAGTCACTGAGTAGAACGGAATTCAGCATGGCTGGAAAACCCACCTGAGAAGCTGGGTAAATACTTGGGCAAGTAGCTCGGTGGTCAATGCCAGGAGTACCCGTGCTAATTCATTGAAAACAGGCTTAAGTGCATCTACTTGCACTCCCTGCAGGGTAGAAATGGTTTGAATGACTCGTGCAAGGTGATGCAGGGAGGCTGGGGCAGACCCGGGAGCTGATCTGTGTCCCTGAGGCTGGTGGTGGCTGAAGCCTGCTCCTGCCTGCTCCCCGCTCTGCGGGCAGGGACCTGCCAGCCAAGAACATCGAATTATGCAATGGGAACTGGATACAAGGTGGTGGCACTAAAGGGCACTAAAATATCTGGGTTTTGCACTCTCCTCTTTTTTCCCTGTAGCCATGTAAGAAGCGTCCACCACTCCAGACCAAGTCATCAAACCTCCTGTCCCCTCCTGTCTCCAAATCAATGGCAAGCTCAGCACATTCACTGATTTTCTTCGGAGGTTTGAACAAGACCTTTTAGAGAAGCAAGGGCACAACGATAAATCAGAGCAGCAACACATGCACGAGTGTGGCACCGCAGCAGAGACCATTCCTTGAGTCCCAAGTCATAATTAACTCCCTGAAGGACAGAAACCTGACAGGAAATCCAAAATCTCTTTGCAATCCACTAAATATTACAGGAATGAATGGCTGGCACAGGGGAAGGAATGTTGGCTGGAAATGAAGCTTTTTGGTTTGAGCTTTTCCTGGGTTGTGTTTATTTAGCATATAGCTCAGAGGCACTTTTTTTTTTCATATCTAGGAATGGAAGTAACACAGATAGCGTTGCACTGGAAGATGGAAGGGTTGCAGCTCAATCTGCTGTTACCTGGAGATACTTTCTACACCTGCACAGGGCCTCGGGTGGGGTTTAAAACATTTAAAGTGTTTAACTGTGAGTTTATGTTGAACAGTTCAAAACATGGGTCTTTGTACTCAGACCGTGAAGTCCAAGGTATGATTCCTGATGGCTTTTTCGTTTTGCCTGGGTGAAATGGAAGTAAAACCTAAAAACCCCATATCTGAACCGTTCTCCTGCCAAACCAAAAAACCCACTGCACTTCAGATTCAATTTCGCTCAAGGATAGGATGAAAGAAAGGAAAGACATATGTTGCATGATGTCATGTAACCACTACCAGAAGATGTTCAGATACGACATGGTGAGGGTCCCATATGAACTAAAATAGAACAGAAATTATTAGTCTCAGTGAAATGATGCTGCTTCACAACAGCTACAAATTGCCCCCTTCCTCAAGAGCTCTGGCTTTGCCAAAATTTGGACTGCAACAGATCTTTGTCTTGGGGTGACATTTCCCATCCTTTCCCCCCTTATGAGCCATCCTTGGATGTGTTTGAGAGCATCACTCTTGGCCAGCTCATCTCTGCTGCTCCCTGGCCAGGCAGGACCAAGCACCCTGCGTAACTTCAATGGCTGATGCCCGCTCTGTACCAAGGCAGCAGACCTGAAATAGCAGAGGGCTTGGTTTTACGAGGCCTCGGTGTTGAAACACAGGTGATGAGTTTCCAATCAGATAAGGCGATGGTAATTCCAGATGACCTTGCCATCAGTTGCAGGAATTGCCATGCGGGGAATGTCGGGATTAGGTTTCACTTGGAGCCTGGACACATTTATAATGTTTCAGTAAATGAATAGGGAGTACTGTGACCCAGCTGGGAAATTTATGGCCTTGGTTGTGGCTCTGACAGGACTTTGGAGTGAGATATCATGGGCTTCGGGGGTGGAGGCTCATCTTAAACTTAAATTGGGGTGGGGGTAGGGGTGAGAAGCAGAGATAAAGCAGCTGTTGAAAAGCTTAAGCTGTGTGTCTCTGGCTAAAAGCAGCTCGAGAGAACATGCTCGCTGAGGTGTCAACCGTCTACGAAGTACCCATTAATTGAAAAATATTCCAACTGGCCCCCGAAGGACAGATCGAGTCCCATGTTGGGGGGTCCAGGCACTCGCTCATAAAATGTGCAGATTGCAGGCTTTGTAGAAGGAGGAAGAGGGGTAATAGTTTCATGGGAGGAGAGGTTGTTCCTGACAATGTGCAGTCACCGCGAGGCTCGAGCTGGGGAGCTCTGCAACACAGGGACCTTTCACTCCACCGTCTGTGGTCACTCAACTTATTTTCTCTCAGGGTTGGACTGGGGGATTTATTGCACCTTTTGGATTTTCAACAGCATCTGTTACATAATCTAAAATGAACTCTTGAAGAAATGGAAGCTAATCTTTGCCTAAGCTACGCATGATGATATGCTGTGACCTTCCTGACTGATACTTAGAAAAACTTTCCTTAAAAGCAGAAGGTGAAAAGCAGGGTTTAAAGATTTACTGGGACATTTACAAGTGTGATAACGTTTTTCAGCCTGTTTTGTTTTGTGATAAATCATTTTTTATTGCCCCAGAAAACCTGGGAGATGATGACCAGACGTAGAATATTTTTGGCTTTGTCATTGGAAAATCAGCCCCAAAGTGTTTCAGCTATGAATGGAAGGAAATTTAAAGCACACAACAATCTGAAGTAACCAGCCAAAACACTTGCTGTGGCTGTCCAAACAAAACCAAAAAATGCCTAGAAGTAAACAAAAGATGTATTTTGTAGGCCACTGAGAAGGTCTTTATTTTTTTCCCCTTTTGATCTTGAAGAATTTTTTTGAATTTTTTCCAAAGAAAGTAGTGAAGTCGAAAAATGATTTTTTTTGCATTAAAAAATATGAATGTTTGGAGAAAAGCCAAGTGTTCATGATTTGTTTGATTTGAAAAATTTCAAGCAGCTGTACCTATGAAACTGGAAACCAGGTAAAAATTGCCCTGATCTGCGTTTTTTTGAAGCTGAAAATTCAACCAAGGTTCATCAGAATGGTTTTTGAATTGCCAACTAACTGTCTTAGGCTTGCTGGAGACTGGACCAGGATAACAGAATCATAGGAAATCATGTGGACTCAGCTGAGTTTCACTTTCATTTTTGCAGACAAACCTGAAATCCCAAGTTATGTAGCATTTGTACCAAAAGCAAACTGAGATTTACATAAAAGATTTCCTGGCTAACTGATACCAAAAAATTAAGTTGCACAGAAATAAAATTGTGGTTGCATTGAAGTAATTAGTTTTGTCATTGACATGACTGGGAATTGAAGCTTACCCTGAGTATTCAACATCAAATCAACCTGACTCCTGACATGATATTCATAAATAAATGGTGCTAGCTATTTTCTAAAGCAATTATCCCATTTTTAATTCTTCTAAATTTTCCAACTGAAGAAAAGCTGGTCAATATATCTCAGTGAACAGTAGTTCTTTGTTGAAAGCCAGCATAGCTTAAGCCTCTTTCAAGTTTAGAGGAAGAAGAAATGAGTATGTCTACCCTTTCTTTCCATAGTAGTAGCTTCAGAAAACTCCTTGGGGGTCACCTTTTTATGCTCCATGTTAACACCATCTCTAGTGGTTAATTCCTGATCCATGAGTAGGACTCATAAGTGTTAAGCAAGATGAATTAATAACAAAATTAATAGAATGAAAGCCATTTTCAGTCTCAATTCAGTTGCAGATGTGTGCAGGTCTTTTTTCAGTGTCCATAGTCTTACAATTGTAATTTGAGCAGTGAGCTACCAAAACCTCCACTGACTTCAGGACCCCCCATTGGATAGTTCACCTGCAGCAAGAAAAAGTAGTTGATATTCCAGATATGCTGCGAACCAAAATCAAAGACTCCAAGTCTGTTTTTTCAGGGCAATCTACACCTATGCAGTAGTTTTCCTGGAATCTGAACCATCTCATACAGCACAGAACACTGAATCCCTGCCAGGAATGATAAACATATCCCATTTTTCTTTCCTTATCTGTTTGCATTTTGCTAATATCACCTCTCAACCCCTTCCGCTGGCTTCCAGTGGCTATTATCAGCAGACAGCAAAGAAATCTTTCCCAACCAACGTGTCTGCAACTTTTGTGTGGGAATTTTTCTCACCCATGCTCTCTGTGCACGTACGACATGATTTACATGAGTGGTGATACGGGGATTGGTTATGGAAGTTTAATTAAGATCAATCGTGCAACAGGTAAAATACTGGGATGGAGGATGACACAATTTCTTGAAACTGTGATTACATGGGAGTCACCAAAATATATTGCCACAGAAATTGAGAAAAACATTCCTTTGACTTGCTGAGAGGAGGTTTAACATCAGTTGAAAGTCTCATGCTAGTGTTTGTTGGAACATTGATGTTCATTGCTAAACAGTCTGCATGTATTACACTAAAAAAAAAAATTAAAAGGGAGAGACTAACTTGCGATAGGCTATTGATTTCGAGTTCCAAATCAATTTGTTTTGTATTTTTTTTACTATGTTATATGCGTGCCATAAAAAAAGTGAATGTATTCTGCTGTATTGTATGCCTAAACAAATTGGAAACTTCTTGGGTAAGCTCTAGAAATAAACTTAAATGAGTAAAGCTTTTTTGCTTAATCTACTATATTTCATATTCTGTGTGGAGGGAGGGAATTTGCCATCACTACTTCTTTATTCAGTGTGCAAAATTAATTTGATAAATGCAGCCTGGAAGACAGTGCAGTTTTGAGCATGATAGGTTCCCATGCTTAAGGCAAACTATGAAGTATATACATCATTAATAGTAATATATATGAATTAATACAAATTTTTAATGCTACAGTTGCCATGGTGTTCAGGTGGGAATAAGAACATTTTAAAATAGTACACTCTAGATAGAAACCCAGCTCAATAAGGTTTGCTACAAACGTGGGAGTTGCTGAGGGAGAAGCCAATATTGCATTCCTCAGGTCTAGGACAGAAAAAGTGGAGGAGTTAAGATGAAGTACAGATTTTCTTCTAATCAAATCCAGAAGACATGCTGTAAACCTTATTCTAAGAGATCCGCTAAGTCTGCAGCATGAACATGACAGGCAGGCAAAATTGTGGATTTGATCATTTAAAAACCTGTGGATTCCTGGGGTTTTGGCTATGTTGAAGACTCAGAGAAAAGACATGCTGAAAATTGCTGAGGGGTGTTACCAAACCAAGTTGCCAAGGGCTTAGTCTGCCTCAGTAATACACAGAGCAGCTGGTTGAGCTAACTCCCAGTTAATTACCTCTTCATTTCTGCAATCACTCCATAGTTTGTTTAGGGCAAGGTGGACTGGAGGTTTTGGTGCCCAAATCATTCAATTTATTCATTTGCTATAGAAAATAAAAGTTGGAAAATAAAGGCCTCATTATTGTACATATTTTTTCATTTAATTCGTTATGGGCATATTACAAAATGGCTTTGTAATTTGGGTAATCATACACAAATGTTGGGTTTTGCTGCAGCATATTCAGATCAAATACTTGTTTGGCTGAACCTGGCAGGCGATGCTGGTGCAAGCCCAGCTCACTGAGAGTGTAGAGGTGATTGATTAATTGCTCCCGTAAATCTTACAGAGCCAGATCCTGATGTCTTTTCACACTCTGAAAGGGGTAGGACTTTCAGTGCCCAGGATACGAAAGGCACTTTTTACATGGAAGTCAGAAGGAGCATGGAGATCAAAGCACTGCATGTACTCATTTATCCAAGGAGGAAAATGAAGATATGGCACATCTTCTTCCTGCCATTTAATGGGATCATTGTAAGACTGTTTCATACAATGAAGTTTTTCAAGTCCTTTGTCCCATCTAGTTCATATAAATACTACATTGTAGGTCTCAGGGTAACAGCTAAGTATGACAGTCAGTCCTAACTTCCACTGCTCAGTATAATCCCTGTAGATTATCCTAAATAATTGCTCTTTTTCTTTGTCATTTTTTATACAATACCAAATTACAATCTCCTACAGTGCCAGCCTTGTTTTAACTCTGTAGCACATCTAAAATCAGCATTTAAGGAATGTTTAAGTTGTAAAGTCAAGCTCTGAGAAGATTAGGAAGTGCTTGGATCCAGAATACCCAAGCAACCTTAAATTGGCCCCATTCTATAAAGCCTTTAAATATCCGATTGCTACAAGTTCATGCCCCTTCCAACTACTATGAAAAAAAGCGGTGAGACCTGCAAAAACTAGTCCATTTTGAGGCACAGCCTGGATTCATTCCCACCATACTTTCCATCCAAGGCTTTGAATGAAGTAGGGGGTTGTATGGAAAAACCACAGTGTGATCATGTAATTAACATTTCCTTGTGTGGACCCACAGCAGCCCCTAGCAAGTGGGGAGAGCAGATGGAAGAGGGTTGACACCCCCACTTTGACAACTTATTGTGTGAGATTAGCCTACCCTTATCTCAGAAAAGGTCTTGAAAGGTTGATATTAATTTATTTTGTCTTAGTGACAAGGAGTCATGATGGGAGACTGAAGAGTCACTTGAAAATCTGATACTCCATTGAGAATTTCTGTCTCTTATCCATTTTATTCCTTCACCTGTTATTTCCCCCATAAAAATCAAGCTTGAGCTTCTTCAAGAAAACACATCTCTGTTCTTCAAAGGATACAGATGCTTCTTCCATAGCACTTTTCATCTTTTCTAGTCTACACTGAGAGTTAGAGACCAAATGTAGTATCTGTTCCAAGATTCGGACCCACTTGTCAAAATCATCAGATGATTCTCCAGCCCCTGCCTTCTGCATCCCCTATTTCATCTCTAAGTTTAAAACCAAGTGGAAAAAAGAAAAAAAACCCCACACATACGCCCTTTGTTTTGTTCTGTTTTGTTCTAAACAACCT